>NC_040085.1:74777898-75080929 GCF_003369695.1 Bos indicus x Bos taurus
CCTTTGAAAATTCATATGTTGAAAACTATCTCCCAACGTAATGGTATCAGGAAGGGGAGGCCTTTGGGAAATGACTAGGACATGAGGGTGGAGTCACCGTGAGTAGGATTAGTGCCTTATAAGGGAGACCCAAGAGAGCGCCTTATCTCTTAGGCCAAGTGAGGACACAGTCTGGTCCTGGTCTATAAAACAGGAAGTAGGCATTCACCAGGCAATAAATCTGTTGGCACCTCGATCATGGACTTTTCAGCCTCCGGAACTGTGAGAAGTAAATTTTTGTTGTTTATAAGCTGCCCATCCAATAGGGACCTCCTTGGTGGCTCAGACAGTAAAGAATTGCCTGCCATGCAGGAGACCTGGGTTCAATCCCTGGGTCAGGAATATCCCCTGGAGGAGGAAATGGCAACCCGCTCCAGTATTCTTGCCTGGAGAATCCTTTGGACAGAGGAGTCTGGGGTCAATAGAGTGGCAAAGAGTCAGACACAACTGAAGCAACTTAGCACAGTCAATAGTAATTTTTAATTATAGTACAAAGGGACTAAAACAAAGCGTGAGATACTAACAAGTTGACTGGAAATTATTTATGCACAGATGGAGCTTGTTGACTAGACCTTAAATGTAGGGTGATTGCTTGTGGATATAGACAGCTTATTACGGGACCCTTCAAATGATGTATCCTTCCATTCTAATTTCTGTCTTTTAAAATTATACCGCTATTTGTCTCCTCTCCTGTTCTTTTTCTTCTTTGGTCTTATAAACTTTTCATTCCTTTACCTTCATTCTAAATAAAAGCCCCTTCCCCACCCCCGCCCCCGCCAGCCCCACACACAAAAAGCCCCACTTTTTATTGAAGTATAAATACCTTCAGAAAAGTGTCCACAAACATGCAACCTGAACACACATGTAAATCAGCACTCAGATTAAGAAACAGAACATTATTAGCGAGAAGCTCCCATGTTCTCTTCCAGAGTCATTACTCCACTAAGAGTAAGCGCTACATTTGTTACCAAAAGAAACTTCTGTCCACTCACCTGTGCACAGTAAAGTCTATCTACTGACACAGGGCTGTAGTGGAGCAACTGCAGCATTTATTGCAGGGCACCAAGCCAAGGAATCTAGGTAGCTAGGACTCAAAAGATCTGAACTCCCTGAGGGCTTTCAGGGAAGAGTTTTTAAAGATGGGGTGAGGGAGATTGGGGTGGGGTGCGTGATCATCTCATGGACATTCTTCTGATTAGTTGGTGATGAGGTAATCAGGAGTCAACATCAACCTTCTTTTACAACTGGTCTGGGATCTAATGCTTATTACAGCATATAGTTAACTTCTTTACCTGCTAGGGGTTTTGGATCTGCAAAATAGCCCAAAGGACATAGCTTAGAATATTATCTATAACCTTTGTTGTCCAGTTTCTAAGTCATTTCTGACTCTTTGAGACCCCATTGACCACAGCACACCAGGCTTCTGAGACCTTCACTGTCTCTTGGAGTTTGCCCAGACTCATGTCTATTGAGTCAGTGATGCCATCCAACCATCTCATCCTCTGTTGCCCCCTTCTCCTCCTTCCTTGAGGAGTAACTGAAGGTCCTTGACTTTGTTTAATGGCTAAACTATTATTATTTTGTCTTGCTTGAGTGTTTCCCCTTTTTTCTGCATTTTCTCACTTCTGATTAATTTTATTCTTTAGAATTCAGGTAAAGTGTAGAAGGTTAAAGTTTTTCTACAGACAAGAGGCAGGCAGAGAACATGGGGAACAAGGGGTTCTGTCCTTGGGAGGCCCAATAAGGTCCTGCTTATTATAAGGTCCTACACACTGACTTCTAACAGCATGGGTATTTGCATAGTTTCCAATTTAATGCTATTACTAAGTATAAGCATAAGCTTTTTTTGTGCATGTCCTTTAAGTGAACATATGTATACATATTTGGCTATGCATAGCTTCAGCTTTCGCTGATCCTGCCAAACAGTTTAACAAAGTGACTGGGCCAATTTATGTTCCCTTCAGTAGCCTGAGGGAGAAGGCAATGGCACCCCACTCCAGTACTCTTGCCTGGAAAATCCCATGGACGGAGGAGCCTGGTAGGCTGTAGTCCATGGGGTCGCTAAGAGTCAGACACGACTGAGTGACTTCACTTTCACTTTTCACTTTCATGCATTGGAGAAGGAAATGGCAACCCACTCCAGTGTTCTTGCCTGGAGAATCCCAGGGACGGGGGAGCCTGGTGGGCTGCCGTCTCTGGAGTCGCACAGAGTCGGACACGGCTGAAGCGACTTGGCAGCAGCAGCAGCAGTAGCCTGAGAGTTCTGGTTGCTCCACAGTCTTGGCAGTACTTTGTATTTTCTCTCTTTTTCATTTTAGCCTTTCTGTTGGGTATGTAAGGGCTTCCCAGGTGGTGCTAGTGGTAAAGAACCCACCTGTCAAAGCAGGAGACTTAATAAACATGGGTTCAAATCCTGGTGGGGAAGATCCCCTGGAGGAGGGTATGGCAACCCACTCCAGTTTTCTTGCCCAGAGAATCCCATGGTCAGAGGAGCCTGGCGGGCTACAGTTCATGGAGGTCACAAACAGACATGACTGAATGGCTGAGCATGCACGCACGTACGTGGGTGCGTAAAGGTGTCTCACTGAGGTTTTTTTTTAATATGTTATTTGTGGGATCTTCATCTCCACGTGCCAGATCTTTCATTGTGGCATATGGGCTCTAGTTGTGGTGCGAGGGCTTGCTCCATGGTATGTGGGATCTTAGTCCCCAAAACTGGATGGACCACAACCCTTGAATTGCAATACAGATTCCTAATCACTGAACCACCCAAGAAGTCCTTCTCTGAGGTTTTAATTTGCATTTCCCCTTTACTTTTTTGTTTTTTAGGTGTTTTAGGATGGAGCAGATGAAAATGCAGAGGGTTAATGCTGTATATCTGCCAGAAAATTTCCCTTAATGGGTCATTACGTAATGGAACTTAGAACCTTTTCTCCTGTACTGGAAGCCAAACGATGTAGCAATGAGGGCAACAAGCTTTGCAATCAGATATACTGTTTTGATATATATATATATGGGAGCAGATATACCAGCTCCAATTCTTACTTGCTGAATTACCTTGAGAAATTTAACCTTTCTCTACATTATGTAAAATGGCACTAATAATAGTACTCTCATGAGATTATGAGGATTAAATGAGATAAAATATGTAAAACGTTTTGCAAAGTTCCTAGCATACTATTAGCACAGAGTCCCCAAATGGCAGCTATTATTATCCCTTATATTGGTTTTTTTTTTTCCTTATATTGTTTATGCACATCTCATTTCTATTTTACACATTCTAGGACAAAGCAACAGCACATAAAACACACATAAGGTGCCTCACAAATGTCAGTTACTGATAAAGACTGGATTAAAGTTTTTAAATATAAACGGAAGGTATTGTGGTTCTTGTTATAAAAGATGGCATACGTATTATAATGCATATAGTATAAAAGGCACTTCTAATGAGGAATGTATTATTTAAACAAGTGTCTCTTCTGTTTACCTTTCTCATTTAACAACTAAGAAAATCAGTGCGGTGGAGAAACACCACCCGAGCTAATTAGTAAGGACAGTCACAAATCCCATATTGCATTTGTGACGGTTACAGAGGCTTCCTTCCTTAAAACCAAGACAAACAAAAATATCACCCAGAAAAAAAAAAAAAAGGGCACCACTTATCCGAAAAGATGTTAAGACTTTCCGATTTTAACAGAGCTTTTGTTCAGCACTGGAGAAACTGGTAAGGCACTAGCGACCGCAGCTGCTTCCGTACAAGATGGCGTCGCCCACTTGTACACCCCTGCTCGGGTTACGTCACGGAACCGGAAGTGGTTTCCGTCCTAGAGGATTCGGGTGGGTGCGCGCAGGTGGTCACAGAGGTTCCAGATATTCAGCGTGGGGTGCCGCAGGTGTTCGGGTCGGGTCCAGGGCCGCAGGTAAGTGAGGCTCGGCGGCCGGCGAAGCTTTTCTCCGGGTCTGTGCGAATGGTGGAGGCGGTTTTCCGTGCGGACTGAGGAGAGGGCTCAAGATGCTGGCGAGGTCACCGTGCGCGGGGGCGAATGATTGCGGGGACCTCGTTGTCCCCGAGCGACTTGGCCCTGCCCCTCTCCCCGCCTTCCTCGCCGGTGGCGGGGGCAGTTCAGCACCTAGGTGCGCCGCGGGGGCTTTCACCTCGATCGCTAGCTCCCGGTGGCCTTCCGGGGCCGCCTCCTCGGACCCGCGTCTGCTCTCTTTAAGGAGTACCTACCAAACCTTCCTGGCTTCTTGACCCAGTTAGCTACAAAGGAAGCACCGCTCGCAACATCTGGCAGCTCCTTAGACGCTGCGTGTTGCACGCGTCCACAGATGAGTTTCGTGCCCTCGATTCGTGGGGACCTACGCCCGCCCCCATTGTTACCACCTCTTTCTTCCCAGACCACACCCGCTGCTATGGACCTTGTTGGGAGGCACCTCTTTTTCTTTTCGCAACCCTGGAATATAGATCAGGACTAGAACCGTAATGTTGATTTATTACAGAATTGATACATGCTTGTTAAAATATAAACGAAACCTAAACTTTTATAAGCTTTTGATATATTAATGAACATAAACTCCCTTAGACACTCATTTCTTGAAAACACTAAAATATTTACACCGTAGAACTGCAGTGAAAGGTTTTGTAATATCAAAGTTGCGAAGTTCGAGAGAAAAGGGGTTATTTAAGAGAAGGGAAGGAATTATGAATTTTGGTCAAGTTGAGTTTGCTTTTAAAAAATGTATTTATTCTTTTATATTTATTTTAGCTGTAGCCCATGTCATGTAGCCCATGTCATTTACACAAAATAGATCCTCTTTGACCTCTTTCCATCTCCATCTTTTCTTTTTTAATCTTTTGTCCCTAGGTAAAAACTGTTATCAGTTTGGCATGTTTTTTCTTTTTTTGGTTTACATTTATTGACACGTGTTTGTACAGATACATGTGTAAAATTTTGGGTTAAACTTTTACCAATGTGGCATATTGTACCTCTTCAACAACTAAACTTCCTGTGCTTAAAAATGGGTCTTGGAACTTTTTCTTTGTTAATAAGTAGACATCTGCCATATTTGGTCTACTTGCTCTGTAAATTCCAGAACATGTTACAGTCCCATAATATGTGAGATAATTCCATAGGTTGCTTAGTTTTTCCGTCTTAGGCACAGTGTGGCAGAGAACATCCTCCCACAGCGTCTGTGAGCTTGAGTGAGCATTTCTCAAAGATAGAAACCTGCAGGTGGAATTGCTGGGTGGGAGGGTGTGGATATTTTATGCCAAACTGCCCACCAGCAGTGTATAATAATCTCTGCTTTCCCAGCTCTTTTAAACATTTGATGGTGTCAGCCTTTTTTGCTTTTGCCAATCTGATGGGTGGGAAATGACTCTAATTTGGTGTTTTAATTTCTTTTTCCCTGGTTATTGGTGAGATTGAGCATCTTTTCATGATCGTTGGCTATTTGTATTCCTTCCTCTTTTGAGAAATGCCTCATTTCTTTTGGGTTGTCTGGTTATATATGGTAATGCTTTATATATTAATCTTTTATCATTCATATACATTTGAAATATTTATTCCCAACATTTTGAAGTTGTTTCTTATCTCTTAACCATGTGGCATCTTTGTAGAATCAATCAATCAAAGTCTGTGTTTAAATGTATCAGTCTTTCACTTTGTGTATTTAGTGGGCTTTCATGCCTAATCCCAGTGGCTCTCAAATGGGAGCTGTTTTGCTTTCTGGGAGCCACTTGGCAATGTCACGAGATGTATTTTGGTTCTCATCCAGTGGGTAGAAGCCAGGGATGCTGCTAAATACCCCACAGTGCCCAGGAAAGCCCTTAAGCAAAGAATTTTTCTGGCCTAAAATGTCAGTAGTGCTGAGGCTGAAAAACCCTGTGCTACCCTGGGGCCGCGCTTTCTCTTACCGCTGTTTTCTCCTGTAAATTGTTACATGTTAGAGGTTTTCTCTAATTCCTTTGTGTGTGTGTCAGAGAGAGAGAGAATGGTGTGTGCCTTTTTCTTGTTTTCCAAGCAGTGTCACTCTGAATATCAGTCCATCCGTGCCCCATTAATCTAAAATACCACATTTATCACGTACTAATGTCTCACCCACACGGTGTCTTTTCTGTACGCTCTTCTGTCCTATGTCCGAATCTTCTATTTTGCTGGGCCAATACCATAGCATTCTACATTAAGTATGTATTATACTTGGGTATCTAGTAGGGTAAGTAGTCCCTCATGATTATTTTTATTGTTATTTTATTGGAAGTCATACTTTATCAGCTTATGTACTCATTATTTAATCAGTGTTTTGGGGGTAGTCTTACAGTTTCTTGCCCAGATTAATTTTAGAATCAGCTTGTCAAGTAGTTTTTTTCTTTTTTTAAGTGAGTTTACTGTGGTGACCTAAATGGGAAGCGGTGGGGGGGCCTTCCCTGGTGGCTCAGTGGTAAAGAATCTGCTTGCCAATGCAGGAGACATGGGTTTGATTCCTGGATTGGGAAGATCCCCTGGAGAAGGAAATGACTACCCACTCCAGTATTCTTGCCTGGGAAATCCCATGGACAGTGGAGCCTGGCGGGCTACAGTTCATGGGGTCCCAAAAGAGTCAGACACGACTTGGTGACTGCAACAAAATGGAAAGGAAATCTAAGAGAGTGGGCATATGTATACATATGACTGATACACTTTGCTCTACAACAAGAAACTAACACATTGTAAAGCACCTGTACTCCAATAAAAATTAATAAAAAAATAATTGCATTTAAAAATAAGATGGTCTTATTGAAATGTAATTCACATAATTTGTTCTTTAAAGTACACAATTCAGTGATTTTTTAGTATATTTCCAGTTAAGCAGCCGTTGCTATAACCTAATTCTGTTTTATTTTTAAAAGTTTATTTATTTGGTTGTGCCAGGCTTAGTTGCAGCATGTGGGATCTAGTTCCCCAACCAGGGATCAAACCCTGGCCCCTGCATTGAGAGTGCAGAGTGTTAGCTACTAGACCACCAGGGAAGTCCCTACAGCCTAATTTTTGGACATCATTATCATCCCCCAAAGACAGTTGCTTCAGTCATGTCCGATTCTTTGAAAGGACTCTAGCTTGCCAGGCTCCTCTGTCCATGGGATTATCCTGGCAAGAATACTAGAGTGGGTTGCCATTCCCTTCTTGAGGGATCTTTCCACCCAGGGATTGAATCTGCGTCTTCTGCGGCTCCTGCATCGCAGGTGGACTCTTTACCACTGACCCAACTGGAAAGCCCAAAGAAGCCCATACCTATTATCAGTACCCATTCCCCAATATCCTAGCCCGGTGCATGCTAAGTCGCTTCTGTCGTGTCCGACTCTTTGTAGCCCCTATGGACCATAGCCTACCAGGCTCCTCTGTCCATGGGATTCTCCAGACAATACTGGAGTGGGTTGCCATTTCCTCTTCCAGGGGATCTTCCTGACCCAGGGATCAAACCCAGGTCTTCTGCATTGCTGGCAGATTCTTTACCATCTGAGCCATCAGGGAAGCTGCTAGCCCTAGCCCTCAGTTCAGTTCAGTTCAGTCGCTCAGTCGTGTCCGACGCTTTGCGACCCCGTGAACCACAGCACGCCAGGCCTCCCTGTCCATCACCAACTCCCGGAGTTCACCCAGACTCACGTCCATCGAGTCAGTGATGCCATCCAGCCATCTCATCCTCTGTCGTCCCCTTCTCCTCCTGCCCCCAATCCCTCCCAGCATCAGAGTCTTTTCCAATGAGTCAACTCTTTGCATGAGGTGGCCAAAGTACTGGAGTTTCAGCTTTAGCATCATTCCTTCCAAAGAACACCCTGCTGCTGCTGCTGCTAAGTCGCTTCTGTGCGACCTCATAGACGGCAGCCCATCAGGCTCCCCCGTCCCTGGGATTCTCCAGGCAAGAACACTGGAGTGGGTTGCCATTTCCTTCTCCAATGCATGAAAGTGAAAAAGAACACCCTAGACAGTCACTAATTTTTCTGCCTTTATAGATCTAAGCATTTTGTATAAATGGAATTGTACAATTTTTGTACGATTTTGTGATTGGCTTCTTTCACTTGGTATAATGTTCTCAAGGTTCATCCATGTTGCAACATGTGTCAGTATTCATTCCTTTTTATCTCTGAATAAGATTCCATTCTCTGGTGTATTTGTTTCCTAGGGCTACAGTATCGAAGTAACGAAAACTGGATGGCTTAAAATAACAGATATATTCTCTCACAGCCTTGGAGGCTATAAAGTCCAAAATCAAGTTGCCAGCAGGAGTGCGTTCTCTCGGGTCTCTACGGGGGAATCCTTTCCTGCCTCTTTTCTAGCTTCTGACTTTGCCAGCAGTCCTTGGCATTGTTTGGCATGCCTTAGCTTGCAGCTGCATAACTCCAACTTCTGCCTCTGTCTTCACCTGGCCTTCATCCCAGAGTGTCTGTCTTCACGTTGTAATTCTCTTTGTGAAAGTCTGTCTCAGTCTTTTCTCCCCTTCATATAAGGACACCAGTTATTGAATTAAAGGCCCACTCCACTCCAGCAGGACCCTGTTTTAACTTAATTAGGTATGCAGAGGCCATTTCCAAATAAAGTCATGTTTATAGGTAATGGGAGTTAGGACATTAACATATCTTTTGGGGGAATCACATAACATTATGGATATACCCCATTTTATTTATCTGTGCATCAGCTGCTGGACATGTTTCCACTTTTGGCTATTATGAATAATGCTGCTATGAACTGTTGTGTGGACACGTGTTTTCATTCCTCTTGGATATATACCTAGAAGTGGAGGTGCCGGCTCATGTGGCAACTCTGTGTTTAATCATTTGAGCAACTGCCAGATTATTTTCCAAACAGCTGTACCTTTTTATGTCAACATCAACAGTATATGAGGATTCTAATTTCTCCACATTATTGCCAGCACTTATTAGCTGTCTTTTTAATTAAAGCCATCCTAGTGGGTGTGAAGTGGTATCTCATTGTGGTTTTGATTTGCATTTCCTTAATAGCTAATGATGTTGAGCATCTTTTCACGTGTTTATTGGCCATTTGTGTATGTTCTTTGAAGAAGTGTCTATTCATATCTTTGCCTGTTTTAAATTGGTTGTTCTTTTTTTATTGAAGTGTAATAGTTTTTTATATGTTCTAGATACACGCCCTCATGAGATAGATGATGCAAATATATTTTCTCCCATCCTGTGGCTTTTTTTCACTTTCTTGATCATCAATTCATTAAAAAATTTTTTTTTCAATTAAGTTTGCATTTAATTTACATTATTCTGAGTATTTCTTTTTTCAACATTAATTATTTTTTTGTTTTGGCTGCGTTGGGTCTTCATTACAACATGCAGGCTTCTCTAGTTGTGGCGTGTGGGCTCTAGAGTACATTTGGAGTATTTCTGTATCTGCTCTTCTTTATTAAAGAAAAATGCAGTAATTATAGTACCTTCTGTAGAGGATTGTTAAAAAGGATTAAATGAGTAATGTATTCATAAATATATAGGCATATGTGTGTAAAGAGCCTGGCACTTGATAACGTGCTCTGTAAGTGACACCTGTTATATCCCTGCTCTTCCAGTCTTCTATACCTTCAGTAAGGTTTTCTTTGTTTCTTCGTATTCAGTTCAGATCAGTTCAGTTGATCTTCCATATTTCTTGTTGAGTTTATACTTAATGTTTTTGTGTGTATGTTTGTTTAAAAACATGTGGTTTGTAGTTTTAAAATAGTGTATATTTCTATTATGAATGAGATTTTCTTCATATTTTTATAATGGGTTTGGGAAGCTATTAGTTTTATATTCATCACACTTTCAAAATTCTAAGTTGTAAAAGTTGTGACTTGTTTACTAATCCAGGTTACTCCGACGCCAGTGTTCTGATAGGAACTAGTGTTCTTTTGCATTCTGCCTTCTTCTGCCCTGATTTGAATCTTCTTCTCATCTTGGCTCTGCTATTGTGAGTCTTAATCTAATGGGTCTGCCTGCCTCTAGCCTTGCCCTCATCCAGTCTAGCGCATGCACAGTGACCACAGTGTTCTTTGAAATATGAGCCTAGACCTGTCACTTCGATTCTAAGTCTCTTACTCGCTCTCCATTACCTGTAAGGTCTTATCTTACCAGGTAATATAGGGCTTCTCATGACTTGACCTGTATCTCCTCCCTCTAGCATCATTCCTCTCTGTCTCCTTACTTACACATTATGCTCTAGCACAGTGCTGTCCAGTTGAAATATTATGTGAGCCCCATACATTATTTAAAGCTTTCTACTAGCCACAGTAAGAGTATAAAAGGAAACAGGTGAACTTAATTTTAACAGGTATTGTTTAACCCAGTAGATCCAAACTATCATTTCAACGTGAGATATAAAAAATCAGTATGGAATTACTTGAGATAGGAAGTATAATAGAGGTTACTGAGAGTTGGGGAGGGAGGAATGGGAAGTTACTGTTTAATGGTACAGAGTTTGTTTGGGATGATGAAGTAGTTCTAGAAATCAATAGAGATGGGACTTCGCTGGTGGCTCAGTGGTTGGGCATCTGCCTGCCAATGCAGGGGGCACAGGTTTTATCCCTGGTTGGGGAACTAAGATCCCACAAGCTGCTGGGCCACTAAGCCTGTTTGCCACAACCAAGACATGATGCAGCCAAATAAATAAAAATTAAAAAAAAGAAAGAAATGGATAGTGGTGATGGTTGCGTAACCTTGTGGATGCAGTTATGCCACTGAATGATACTCTTAAAAATGTTAAAATGTAAATTTTGTGTATGTTTTACTACAATGAAATAAAAGGTCACCTTAAAAGTCGATATGGAAGGGCTTCCCTGGTGGCTCAGTGGTGAAGAATCCACCTGCCAGTGCAGGAGACACGGGCTTGATCCCTGGTCCGGGAAGATCCCACATGCTGCGGAGCAGCCAGGCCCGTGTGCCACAACTTTGGAGCCTGTTCTCTAGAACCCGGGAGCTGCAGCTACTGAAGCTCGAGTGCCCTGGAGCCCGTACTCCGCAACAAGGGAAGCCACCGAGATGAGAAACCTCGCACCGCATTGAAGAGTCGCCCCTGCTCGACACAGTTAGAGAAAAGCCTGTGCAGCAGCTTAGACCCAGCACAGCCAAAAATGAGTATTAAAAAAAAATCAATATGGAAATTATCAATAAGATAGTTTTTATTTTTTTTTAAGAGTCAGTCTTTGGAATTCAGAATTTTGCGCTTATGGTGCATGTTAAGTTTGCTTGAACTTTTCCGCTTGTGCCATGACGCTTCGTGCCTTTCTTATCTTCGCACGTGCTGTTGTTCCCTCTGCCTGGAGTGCCCTTCTTTCTGCCTGGTGCACCTAGAGAGTGCTTGCTCATTAAAATTTTTTTTTTAATTTTAAAATATATTTATTTATTATTGTTGGCTGTGCTGGGTCTTCGTTGCAGCATGCAGACTTCTCTAGTCGGGTGTGAGGGCTTAGTTGCCCTGAGGCATGTGGGATCTGAGTCCCACGACCAGGGACTGGAAGGTGTATTCTTAACCACTGGACCCCCGGGGAAGGCCCTGGTTTGCTTGTTTGTTAACACCAGTACCAGTCTCAGAGCTCACCCCTCTCAGCAAGTGTTTCTCTTAATAATTCCCACTCCTCTTCTTGGCCATCCTGTACTCGTGTGCTCGTGTGTGCTTCTGTGGTTTGTGTTACCTCACTATATTGCAAATTGTTCAGTGTACCCACTTCTCCTTTTCTGAATCCTGCATTTTTGAAAGCAGATTGGCCTTTTAACTCTTTTTACTCAGAGTCCAGCACAGTGTTTGGTTTATTGAAAGGGCTGTGTACGTGTTTACTGAATGAATCCCTTGACTGGGGGGAAAAATACCCCACAAAATTTGTCCATATAAAAATGAATTAAGAACTGTTTTGAATGTTGCCAAGAGTTCCTTCATATGGAGGTACCCTACTTGCTCCTTCAGTTTCGCTATTAGGATTTTCTTTTTCACAGGCCACATGATGGTAAATAATAAGTGGGAACCTGGCTGCTTGGGAATTCCAGGTCTGAGGGAGCCCTTCTCAATGGAAGCAAATCAATAATGCTCTGTTTTTTGTTTTTTTTTTTAAGTATTCTGCTTTAACATAACCTGATTTTAGCATTATTAGCCATGAAGGTAGTGTGAAATACAAAAATAAATTTGAAAAATGAATTAATAAAAACACATGTTAGAAGATGTTATTTTCACAGAAAACAAAAATTCGCTTTTCTATACAAAAACTTGTAAGTTGGGGGGGAAGGCACAATCAAGATGCAAATTGAGGGGCTTCCCTGGTGGATAAGTGGTTAAGAATCCCCCTACCAATGCCGGGGACACGGGTTTGATCCCTGCTCCAGGAGGATCCCTCTTGGGCAGCTAAGCCAGTGGGCCACAACTGCTGAAGCGCCCATGCCCTAGAGCCTGTGCTCCACAGGAAGAGAGTAGCCCCCACTCTCCCCTTGCTCTCATCAACTAGAGAAAGCCCTTGTGCAATAAATAAATGAACAAATATATATATTTTTAAATCCAGATTAATCTCAAAGGATAAAATGTTTGGTTGAAACATACAAGAAGAAATTTAGAAGAAAGAAACGTAAAATTTTGGATTGAGTGCGAAGTATACAAGCATAGAAAATGGGGAATTCAGTGTGATTTCAGTGAACTTTACTTACCACAAACTCTGTATGAATCATCAGTGCGATTCTGCTGTTCAAACACCTATCATTTCATCCAGCGTAAATAAAATATAGGGCCCTGAGCCTGGGAAGTAATAGTACCAATGTAGACTACACCAATTAGACCATGTCTCAAGTATTGAATACAGACCTGGGTGCCACATTTTAAGAGATACATTGGCAAGCTTGGAGCCATTCAGAAGGATCTAGCCATAATGGCGAGTGGTCTGTAAACTAGGTCCCAGGAAGACTGATTGGATTAAGTAGAATGTACCAAGGGAAGTCGTAAGAGCTGTTTTCACATATTTCACAAGCTCTTAGGAAAGAGTAAACACTTTTGTCATTTCAGAGGCCAGACTGAACATCAAAGAGAAAAATTTCCATGTAGGGAACTTTTACAGAATGCAAGAACGTTTCAACAAAAACTGCCTCTTAAGGTAATGAACTCTGTTTCTGGAAGTATTCAGGTAGAGATCAGGTCATGATCTGTCAGGATTACGAAGGAAAGAAATCTTGAACTGTGTGAGAGCTGAATTTGGCTTTTAGATTTTAACTCTAGTTCTTTGTTTCCCTTTAATAAGACTGCTGTGGTTTTAGAACCCAGTAGTAGTCATATTGAACATTTATTGAACTCTAAAGTGCTAGCCAATATGCTAAGTCAAGCTATTTCGTCATCTTACTTAAGCCTTACAATAATCCGACATGGTAGGTACTATCCTTCTCATTTTACTGATAAGGCAACTGAGACTTAGCAGTTCAGTGAATTGCCCAAGTTTATATAGCCACCAGGGCTTCCATGGTGGCTCAGTGGTAAAGAATCTGCCTGCTAATGCAGGAGGCGAGGGTTTAATCCCTGGGTCAGAAAGATCCCCTGGAGAAGGAAACGGCAACCTACTCCAGTATTCTTGCCTGAAAAATCCCTTGTACAGAGGAGTCTGGCAGTCCATGGGGTCACGAAAGAGACAGCACAACGGAGTAAAACAACAACAACAATATAGCAAGTGGCAGAGGCCCAGGGTGTTGACTCTGGGGCTTATGTCTTTATCCTTGACCTTCTGCTGCTCTCTGAACATTTTAACTTATTGCTTAATTCATTAAAATGAGATTTCTTTCAGGAATATAATCATAAGTCTTAAGTGTTAAGTGGGAAAAAGTGGGAAACTTACTTTGCCTATCTCTAAAAGTGAAAATGAAGTGTTAGTCACTCAATCATGTCCAACTCTTTGCGATGCTGTGCTCTGTAGCCTGACAGTCTCCTCTGTCCATGGAATTCTCCAGGCAAGAATACTGGCGTGGGTTGCCATGCCCTTCTCCAGAGGATCTTCCCAACTCAGAGATTGAACCCAAGTCTGCTTTGCAGGCAGATATTTTTTTTTTTACAGTCTGAGCCACCAGGGAAGCCCATCTCTAAAAAGCACCACTTAAAAAAACATGCTTCTCCAGAATTGAAAGAGACACGTGTACCCCAGTGTTCATCGCAGCACTGTTTATAATAGCCAGGACATGGAAGCAACCTAGATGTCCATCAGCAGATGAATGGATACGAAAGCTGTGGTACATATACACAATGGAGTATTACTCAGCCATTAAAAAGAATACATTTGAATCAGTTCTAATGAGGTGGATGAAACTGGAGCCTGTTATACAGAGTGAAGTAAGCCAGAAAGAAAAACACCAATACAGTATACTAATGCATATACATGGAATTTAGAAAGATGGTAACGACAACCCTGTATGCGAGACAGCAAAAGAGACACAGATGTATAGAACAGTCTTTTGGACTCTGTGGGAGAGGGAGGGGGGGGATGATTTGGGAGAATGGCATTAAAACATGTATAATATCATAAAATAAAATAAAATAAAAAATCAGTCCTTAAAAAAAAAAGTCTTTCCAATTGGAGTTGGAAAAGAGTTGGACGTGATAACAGTTATTTTATGCTATTATTTTATATAATTTTTAATACAGTTTTTTAAAAAAGAATGGCAGATCCTTTGTCACTGAAGATGGTAAAGCATTGAAAGCTTTGGATCCCAGAGCCCAGTCCTTAGCGAGGTATCTTAGTCTGTATTTATAGAATACCACAGACTGGGTGGCTTAGAGACACCAGTTCTAACAGTTTTGGAGTCTGGAAGTCCAAGATCAGATTGCCAGCATGGTTGGGTCTTCTGGGCTACAGGCTGCTAACAACTTCTTATTGTATCCATAGTGGCAGAGATCAGAGAGAAACAAGGTCTCTTTTTCCTGGCACTAATCCTATTCACTGGTGGCTCAGACTGTAAAGTGTCTGTCTACAATGCAGGAGACCCGGGTTCGATCCCTGGGTTGGGAAGATCCCCTGGAGAAGGAAATGGCAATCCACTCCAGTACTACTGCCTGGAAAACCCCATGGACAGAGGAGCCTGGTAGGCTACAGTCCATGGAGTTACAAAGAGCTGGACACAACTGAGCAACTTCACTTTCACTTTCAATTCTATTCACTAGGGCTCTACCCTCATGATCTCATCTGATCCTAATTACCTTCCAGAGGCCCCGGAGTTTGAGATTTCCTCATGAATTTCAGAGGGACACAGACATTCCATTTATAACCCAAGATTTGATTTTTCTCACTCCTAGCCCAGTGTTGAACCATACTGCTTGTTTATAGTATCATAGCTCAATAAGGGAAGACATTTTTCTTAGTTTCATGTGAATAAACAGTTTTGTAGTCTGATAATTGAATTAGAAATATCTATCATAAAATGTTAGCATATAATACCTTGAATTGTTTTATTCATCTAGTAACTGTTTATTGTTATCCGCTCTGTGCTAATTGCTGGAGATAGTTATATATAAATTAAGAAGCCAGTTAAGGTGAAGAAGCATTTGAGGTCCCTATTTTCATGGGGTTTACATTCTGGTGGGAAAGATAGACAGTGAATGAACCAGCAGTCATTAATTCATAAGTCAAGCCAACAGGAGAAAAATCAGAAATATCCCTAAGTTTAAAAAATTGCATACACTTGTGTAACCCACAGCTCCATCAACATACGGAACTTTACTACAATTTCAGAAGTTTCCTTCCTATCTGAAATGCTTTTCCCTGGAATTGGGCGTAACTGGCTCCTTTTTGTCATGCAGTGCACGGCTTAAATGTCTCTTCTCTGCACCCACCTCTCTCCGAGGCAACTATTGTTCAGATTTTTTTTCTACCATAGATTAGTTTTAGCTGTTCTAAATATATATATAAATAGATGTTCTTTATATATAAATAGAACTATATAGTATCTCTTTTATATCTGTCTTCTTTCACTCAGCCTAAGGTTATTTGAGATTCATCCAGGTTGCATGTATTAGTAATAAGTTCCTTTTTATTCTTGATTAACATTGTATTGTATGGATGTACCACTTGGGCTGTTTCCAGTTTGGGGCTGTTATGAATAAAGCTGTTATGAATATGCTTATACAAGTCTTTTTGTGGATATATTTAATTTATCCAACTTGGACTCAGAGAACTGTACCAAATCTGACCTCCTTCATCTTCCAAATCTTCCTTTTGTGGATATTGAGTTTCTGAATCCATCCTTTGTGTCTGTTCTTATATTTCTTAATCTCTTTATCTTTGTGATGCATTCTGAGTGACTTCCTCAGATTTATCTTCAGTTCAGTAACTCTTCCTCTCTCGCTCTCTGATCCACTGTTTGTTGAGTATTGAGTTTTTAAAAAAATTTTAACAAATGTTTTTCATATCTAGAAATTCTACTTTTTGTCTCCTGTTCATGCTTTAGATTTTATTTTCCTGAATTTCCCTGATTGTTACTTTGAAGTCTCTTTCACATCTCAGATATGATTGTGGTTTTTTTTTGTTTGTTTGTTTTCTGGTTCTGTGAGCGATTTTTATTGGTTTTAGGGTTTGGGGTTTTGTGTTGTTTTCTTTAATTTGTGAACACTCTTGTAGGGACTGATCTTCCGTGCCAGTCCTGAATGTTTCTTGCATGGTGGAAACAGTTTTATGATCAGCTCTGTCCTTTTCTAACAGAACTCATCTTTGGTTTTAGTTTCTTGGCTAAGAGTTTCCTTTTGTAAGTATAACATGAACTCAGCCCCTGTTTTCAGTCCAGAGTGCAGATTTGAGGGGTTGTCCTCTTAGGGGGAACTCTGTTCATATTCTCTTTCCTTAAATTGAATGAAAGAATCTTTATATTCTATAGTACTTTACAGTTTTCAAAAGTTTTACACTTGTATTCAGGTATATATGGCTTTTCCCTTATAGATTATTAGAAAATATTGAGTATATTTTATGTACTATGCTATACAGTAGATCCTTATTAGTTATCTATTTTATGTATAGTAATGTATGTATATTAATCCAAAACTCCTGTTTTATCCCTACTCCTCCTTCCTCTTTGGTAATCACGTTTGTTTTCTCTGTGGGTGTGTTTCTGTTTTGCCCATAAGTTCATTTGTTTCATTTTTTTAGATTTCACATTTAAGTGATATCATATGGTATTCGTCTTTCTCTGTCTGACTTCACTTAGTATGGTAATCTCCAGGTGCATCCATGTTGTTGCAAGTGGCATTATTTTATTCTTTCTTATGGCCAAATAATACTCCATTGTGTATATATACCCCATCTTCTTTATCCATTCATCTGGTGATGGACATTTGGGTTGCTTCCATGTCTTGGCTATTGTACATACTGCTTCACTGAACATTGGGATACATGTATCTTTTCAAATTAGTGTTTCAGTTTTTTGGGAGTATACACTCAGGAGTGGAATTGCTGGGTCATAGGGTAGTTCTTTTTTTTTTTTCAGATTTATTTATTTTTGGCTGTCCTGGGTCTTCGTTGCTGAGGCTTTCTCTGATTGTGGTGAGCAGGGGCTACTCTTCAATGTGCTGCCTGGGCTTCTCATTCCAGTGGCTTCTCTTGTTGCAGACCGTGGGCTCTAGGCGCGCAGGCTCAGTAGTTGTGGCACACCAGCTTAGTTGCCCTGCAGCATGTAGAATCTTCCTGGAGCAAGGATTGAACCCATGTCTCCTGCATTGGTAAGCAGACTCTTAACCACTGGACCACCAGGGAAGCACCCCACCCCACCCCCACTCTTTCAGGGAATGAAGTTTTTTAAAGATATTTTTTAAATTAATTTTTAAATATTTTTATTTACTTGGCTGTGCCAGATCTTAGTTGTGGCACATGGGATCTTCAGTCTTCCTCGTTGTGGCATGCTTGATCTTTAGTTGGGGCATGCAAACTCTTGTGCTTCCCAAGTGGCATAGGTGGTAAAGAACTTGCCTGACAGTGCAGGAGACTTAAGAGATGCAGGTTCGATTCCTGGGGTGGGAAGATACCCTGGAGGAAGGCATGGCAACCCATTCCAGTATTCTTGCATGGAGAATCCCATGGACAGAGGAGCCTGGTGAGCTACAGTCCATAGAGTCACACAGTATCAGACATGACTGAAGCAACTGAGCACGTATTCAGTTCAGTTCAGTTCAGTTCAATCACTCAGTAGTGTCTGACTCTTTGCGACACCATGAATCGCAGCACGCCAGGCCTCCTTGTCCATCACCAATTCCTGGAGTTCACTCAGACTCACGTCCATCGAGTCAATCATGCCATCCAGCCATCTCATCCACTGTCGTCCCTTTCTCCTCCTGCTCCCAATCCTTCCCAGCATCAGAGTCTTTTCCAATGAGTCAACTCTTCGCATGAGGTGGCCAAAGTACTGGAGTTTCAGCTTTAGCATCATTCCTTCCAAAGAAATCCCAGGGCTGATCTCCTTCAGAATGGACTGGTTGGATCTCCTTACAGTCCAAGGGACTCTCAAGAATCTTCTCCAACATCACAGTTCAAAAGCATCAATTCTTCGGTGCTCAGCCTTCTTCACAGTCCAACTCTCACACCCATACATGACCACAGGAAAAACCATAGCCTTGACTAGACGAATCTTTGTTGGCAAAGTAATGTCTCTGCTTTTGAATATGCTATCTAGGTTGGTCATAACTTTCCTTTCAAGGAGTAAGCGTCTTTTAATTTCATGGCTGCAGTCACCATCTGCAGTGATTTTGGAACCCAGAAAAATAAAGTCTGACACTGTTTCCACTGTTTCCCCATCTATTTCCCATGAAGTGATGGGACCGGATGCCATGATCTTTGTTTTCTGAATGTTGAGCTTTAAGCCAACTTTTTCACTCTCCACTTTCACTTTCATCAAGAGGCTTTTTAGTTCCTCTTCACTTTCTGCCATAAGGGTGGTGTCATCATCATTATCTGAGGTTGTTGATATTTCTCCCGGCAATCTTGATTCCAGCTTGTGCTTCTTCCAGTCCAGCGTTTCTCATGATGTACTCTGCATATAAGTTAAATAAGCAGGGTGACAATATACAGCCTTGACGTACTTCTTTTCCTATTTGGAACCAGTCTGTTGTTCCATGTACAGTTCTAACTATTGCTTCCTGACCTGCATACAGATTTCTCAAGAGGCAGGTCAGGTGGTCTGGTATTCCCATCTCTTTCACAATTTTCCACAGTTGATTGTGATCCACAGAGTCAAAGGCTTTGGCATAGTCAATAAAGAAGAAATAGGTGTTTTTCTGGAACTCTCTTGCCTTTTCCATGATCTGGCGGATGTTAGCAATTTGATCTCTGGTCCCTCTGCCTTTTCTAAAACCAGCTTGAACATCAGGAAGTTCACAGTTCACGTACTGCTGAAGCCTGGCTTGGAGAATTTTGAGCATTACTTTACTAGCATGTGAGATGAGTGCAATTGTGCTGTAGTTTGAGCATTCTTTGGCATTGCCTTTCTTTGGGATTGGAATGAAAACTGACCTTTTCCAGTCCTGTGTCCACTGCTGAGTTTTCCAAATTTGCTGGTATATTGAGTGCAGCACTTTCACAGCATCATCTTTCAGGATTTGAAATAGCTCAACTGGAATTCTATCACCTCCACTAGCTTTGTTCGTAGTGATGCTTTCTTTCTTTCTTTTTTTTTTAATAGCCCTCATAGAAAAACTTTATTGGAAAGCAGGGAAGACTACCAAGATATGAATGAAACAAAAAATAAAAAAAGTTCAGACATAAAGTGTATGACCTTGGTTTAAGTGGAAATGGAACCGTTTGGTGGTTTGTAGTTAGTGACCTATATTTTCACTTTGTGGCATTGCTGGTGCTACAGCTAAGCCGCTTCAGTTGTGTCTGACTCTGTGCGACCCCATAGACGGCAGCCCACCAGGCTCCTCTGTCCCTGGGATTCTCCAGGCAAGAATACTGGAATGGGTTGCCATTTCCTTCTCCAAGGCACGCATGCTAAGTTGCTTCTGTTGTGTCCGACTCTATGTGACCCTATGGACAGCAGCCCACCAGGCTCCTCTGTCCACAGGATTCTCTAGGCAAGAATACTGGAGTGGGTTGCCATTTCCTTCTCCAAGTAGTGATGCTTTCTAAGGCCCACTTGACTTCACATTCCAGGATGTCTGGCTCTAGATCAGTGGTCACACCATCGTGATTATCTGGGAGGTGAAGATCTTTTTTGTACAGTTCTTCTGTGTATTTTGCCATCTCTTCTTAATATCTTCTGCTTCTCTTAGGTCCATACCATTTGTGTCCTTTATCGAGCCCATCTTTGCATGAAATGTTCCCTTGGTATCTCTGATTCTCTTGAAGAGATCTCTAGTCTTTCCCATTTTCCTCTATTTCCTCTATTTCTTTGCATTGATCGCTGAGGAAAGCTTTCTTATCTCTTCTTGCTATTCTTTGGAACTCTGCATTCAGATGCTTATATCTTTCCTTTTCTCCTTTGCTGTTCACTTCTCTTCTTTTCACAGCTATTTGTAAGGCCTCCCCAGAGAGCCGTTTTGCTTTTTTGCATTTCTTTTCCATGGGGATGGTCTTGATCCCTGTCTCCTGTACAATGTCACGAACCTCATTCCATAGTTCATCAGGCACTCTATCTATCAGATCTAGGCCCTTAAATCTATTTCTCACTTCCACTGTATAATCATAAGGGATTTGATTTAGGTCATACCTGAATGGTCTAGTGGTTTTCCCTACTTTCTTCAATTTCAGTCTGAATTTGGCAATAAGGAGTTCATGATCTGAGCCACAGTCAGCTCCTGGTCTTGTTTTTGTTGACTGTATAGAGCGTCTCCATCTTTGGCTGCAAAGAATATAATCAAACTGATTTCTGTGTTGACCATCTGGTGATGTCCATGTGTAGAGTCTTCTCTTGTGTTGTTGGAAGAGGGTGTTTGCTATGACTAGTGCATTTTCTTGGCAAAACTCTATTAGTCTTTGCCCTGCTTCATTCCGTATTCCAAGGCCAAATTTGCCTGTTACTCCAGGTGTTTCTTGACTTCCTACTTTTGCATTCCAGTCCCCTATAATGAAAAGGACATCTTTTTGGGGTGTTAATTCTAAAAGGTCTTGTAGGTCTTCATAGAACCATTCAACTTCAGCTTCTTCAGCGTTAACTGTTTGGGGCATAGGCTTGGATTACTGTGATATTGAATGGTTTGCCTTGGAAACGAACAGAGATCATTCTGTCGTTTTTGAGATTGCATCCAAGTACTGCATTTCGGACTCTTTTGTTGACCATGATGGCTACTCCATTTCTTCTGAGGGATTCCTGCCCGCAGTAGTAGATATAAGAGTCATCTGAGTTAAATTCACCCATTCCAGTCCATTTCAGTTCGCTGATTCCTAGAATGTTGACATTCACTCTTGCCATCTCTTGTTTGACCACTTGCAATTTGCCTTGATTCATGGACCTGACATTCCAGGTTCCTATGCAATGTTGCTCTTTACAGCATCGGACCTTGCTTCTATCACCAGTCACACCCACAGCTGGGTATTGTTTTTGCTTTGGCTCCATCCCTTCATTCTTTCTGGAGTTATTTCTCCACTGATCTCTAGTAGCATATTGGGCACCTACTGACCTGGGGAGTTCCTCTTTCAGTATCCTATCATTTTGCCTTTTCATACTGTTCGTGGGGTTCTCAAGGCAAGAATACTGAAGTGGTTTGCCATTCCTTTCTCCAGTGGACCACATTCTGTCAGATCTCTCCACCATGACCCGCCCATCTTGGGTTGCCCCATGGGCATGGCTTAGTTTCATTGAGTTAGACAAGGCTGTGGTCCTAGTGTGATTAGATTGACTACTTTCCTGTGAGTATGGTTTCAGTGAGTATGGAAAAGACTCCGATGCTGGGAGGGATTGGGGGCAGGAAGGAGAAGGGGACGACAGAGGATGAGATGGCTGGATGGCATCACTGACTTGATGGACGTGAGTCTCGGTGAACTCTGGGAGTTGGTGGTGGACAGGGAAGCCTGGCGTGCTGCGATTCATGGGGTCGCAAAGAGTCGGACACAACTGAGCGACTGATCTGATCTGATCTGATCTCTGATGGTTTCAGTGTGTCTGCCCTCTGATGCCCTCTTGCAACACCTAACCGTCTTACTTGGGTTTCTCTTACCTTGGACGTGGGGTATCTCTTCACGGCTGCTCCAGCAAGGCGCAGCCGCTGCTCCTTACCTTGGACGAGCACGCATGCACATATGCAAATTCTTAGTTGCCTCTTAGTGTCTGGAGGGGGCTGTGGGCTCAGGAAGTCTTTAGGTAGCCTGGCTGTGTCACCACCCAGTTAGTTGTTTGGCCTGAGGCATCCCAACGTTGGTGCCTACAAGCTATTGGGTAGGGCCACAGGCTCTAATGAACTAGATCAGATCAGATCAGATCAGTCGCTCAGTCGTGTCTGACTCTTTGCAACCCCATGAATTGCAGCACGCCAGGCCTCCCTGTCCATCACCAACTCCTGGAGTTCATTCAGACTCAAGTCCATCGAGTCAGTGATGCCATCCAGCCATCTCATCCTCTGTCATCCCCTTCTCCTCCTGCCCCCAATCCCTCCCAGCATCAGAGTCTTTTCCAATGAGTCAACTCTTCGCATGAGGTGGCCAAAGTACTGGAGTTTCAGCTTTAGCATCATTCCTTCCAAAGAAATCCCAGGGCTGATCTCCTTCAGAATGAACTGGTTGGATCTCCTTGCAGTCCAAGGGACTCTCAAGAATATTCTCCAACATCACAGTTCAAAAGCATCAGTTCTTCGGTGCTCAGCCTTCTTCACAGTCCAACTCTCACATCCGTACATGACCACAGGAAAAACCATAGCCTTGACTAGACAGACCTTTGTTGGCAAAGTAATGTCTCTGCTTTTGAATATGCTATCTAGGTTGGTCATAACTTTCCTTCCAAGGAGTAAGCGTCTTTTAATCTCATGGCTGCAGTTACCATCTGCAGTGATTTTGGAGCCCAGAGAAATAAAGTCTGACACTGTTTCCCCATCTATTTCCCATGAAGTGATGGGACCAGATGCCGTGATCTTCGTTTTCTGAATGTTGAGCTTTAAGCCAACTTTTTCACTCTCCACTTTCACTTTCATCAAGAGGCTTTTTAGTTCCTCTTCAGTTTCTGCCATAAGGGTGGTGTCATCTGCATATCTGAGGTTATTGTTATTTTTCTGCAAAAATGTATTTTAAGAGAAGCATAGCCATTTTATTGTTTTCATTAGTACTGTAATAACTGTTGTGATTCCATTTTCTCTCCAGTGCTGAATGTCTCTGTAGGCATAATGATCAGTTGTTGTAAATATTAAAGTATTTAAAAAAATTTGTTGTTGAAACTTATAAAAATTGATAAAAACAGTACACATTGGGAGTTCCTTGGTGGCTTTTTGGTTAGGATCCTGGGCTTTCTTTGGTGGCCCGGGTTCAATCTCTGGTCTTGAACTGAGATCCCAAAAGCCATGTGGTGTGGCTGAAACAAAATCAAGTACACGTTGAATGGAAACCAAGAGTCACAGAGCAGTATTGTTGTTCATTTGCTAAGTCCTCTTCGACTCTGTGACCCCATGGGCTGCAGCACGCCAGGCTTCCCTGTCCTTCACTATCCCCTAGAGTTTGCGGCTCTTTGCATCAGGTGGCCAAAGAACTGAAGCTTCAGCTTCAGCATCAATCCTTCCAATTCAGGGTTGATTTCCTTTGGGATTGACTGGTTTGATCTCCTTGCTGTCCAAGGGACTCTCAAGAAGCTTCTCCAGCACCACAATTTGAAAACATCAATTCTTTGGTGCCCAGCCTTCTTTGGGCTACTTTGGTGGCTCAGAAGGTAAAGAATCCGCCTGCAGTGTGGGAGACCTGAGTTCGATCCCTGGGTTGGGAAGATCCCCTGGAGGAGGGCAGGGCAACCCACTCCAGTATTCTTGTCTTGGAGAATCCCCATGGATAGTGGAGCCTCATGGGCTTTAGTACATGGGTTTGCAAAGAGTCAGACATGACTGAGTGACTAAGCACAGCAGCCTTCTTTATGGTCCAACTCTCACATTTATACATGGCTATTTGAAATGTATAGGTGGGGTCTAGCAAATTGCTGTGTCTTTGAACAGTGTAGATTTTAGGTCAGAGACTACAGATGGATAGCCCCAGAACCCAAAATAGTTTAAGTTTTAAATTATTTTTAAAATTTATTGAAACCTCAGACTTTTTTTATTTTGCTGGCAGGGTGTCAGAAACTAAATTTGTTGCTGACACTTGAAAACGGTGACATTTCACATAAAATTCAGGTATCTAACTTCTCTTAAGTCATCAAGATAATCTGAATATACTGGGTCTACTTCGCAAATAGGTGAGGAAGAGCACAGCAGCTGGTGCTCGATGATTGCTCTCCCACGTTTTCCCTCCATTACGGAGTCCAAAGGCCACTTGGCATTTATTGTTACCCTTGTGAAAGGGAAAGTCTTCGTCGCTCAGCCGTGTCCTACTCTTTTCGACCCCATGGACTGTAGCCTGCCAGGCTCTGTTCTTGGAATTCTCCAGACAGGAATACTGGAGTGGATAGCCGTTCCCTATTGTTCCACTTTTACTGTTGTTTTAAAAATAGTACAGAAATAGTAGTATATACCTATGTTTTCTATCAAAAATAGGAAAGCAAAAGATAGGTGGTCAAAAACCATATTGTAAGTATTGGTAAAAAAGTTAATCAGTTAATCCAAGGAAGAAATGAAAGGTTTTATTTGAGCCAAATTGGAGGATTGTAACCTGGGAAGAACATCTCAGAAAGCTGAGAATTGTTCCATCACTGAGAAGTCAAGGCACAGTTATAAAAGATTTTTGGGACCTAGGGCTGTACATCAGATGTTGTATTATTGCCCATTTATATTACCAAGATCTAAGTGCCATGTGATCCCTTGTGAGATCAAGAAGGAATGTTATCTCTGAGGAGTTGTCTTATTGATGCTAGGAGAATATTGCTCTTTATGACTGAGCAGGTATTTCTGCCGATGGGCAAGTTTAGGTTAATGCATAGTGCAGATACATGATGCACAGTGGGAAGAGAGAGGAGGCCAAAGGACAGAAAAAATTTTTTGGTTTTCTTGTCTTGCCCTAAAATAATGAATTTTATTTCACATATGAAAAATGTAGAAGAAACTATTTTGTGATAGAAAGGAAGACAGTGCCTACATATTTAATAGGACATCTGTGTCAATTTTCTCTTGCACTTGGCTTGCTTCACTTATTTATGTTACCCTGTTTTGACCTTGTGAACATTTCAAATTGCAGCCCCCTCTTGGCTCTCTAAGTTCTGCTCTTTTTCATTCTAGCCTGTCTTCTCTTTTGCATTGCCCTAGTTTATCCTCAGTAATTGAATGTGTTTTCTATGGGAGAACTACTGAGAACTTCTGAAACAACAGAAAGTCCACATTTACTCAGGCCTGTGTGTTCCATCCCCTACAGCTCACACCTTCTAGAAAAGTAAAAGTCTCCCCACCAACTCGCTGGTGATTAGATTTTTCAAATTGCAAAGCAGATGTTTCTGTTCAACTGTTAGAAATTGAGGGTTTAAGCACAAACAACCCAAGGAAGACCCATTAACTAAAATTTACTCACATTACATCAGCAAGCGGAAGTAAGAGTCTAGATTTTTTCTATTTTGATTTTGTAGGATTAAGAGAGCCCTGGGCAACTGATAGAGGGCAGGGTTTTTTTCCTTGGATGAGGATGGAGATACAGGTAGAGCACCTGCGTGTGTGCTCAATCGCTCAGTCCTGTCCGACTCTCTGTGACGCTGTGGACTGTAGCCCTCCAGGCTCCTCTGTCCGTGGGATTCTCCGGGTAAGAATACTAGAGTGGGTTGCTGTTTGCTTCTCCTGCTTATCTTCCCTACCCAGGGATCGAACCCTGTTCTCCTGCATTTTCCTGCAATGACAGACAGATTCTTTGCTGCTGAGCCATCTGGGAAGCCCAGAAGTAGAGTACAGGACATACCAAAAGGGGGGAAAATTAAAATAGCACTGTTTCACATAGAAATTTGTGGCGATTGTTTAAGTTTGTGGTTACGTGGATTGTGAATGGAACCTTTTTTTTTTTTGCGGGGTGGAGGGGGTACTTGTTTCCGTGTAGCTTCAAATTCTGTTTGTAAATATAGTGTTGCCATTTGTTTTTCAGATTGCGGGGTTAGTGATATGCTTTCCTAAACAGCAGGAAAGTTGAAGATGTCTAAACACTTAGTGGCCTTGACAGTGACCACCCTTCTTGGTGTGGCTGTCGGAGGGTTTGTCCTGTGGAAGGGCTTCCAGCGCCGGAGGAGTAAATCGAGCCCGGTGACCCGGCGGCGGCTGTCGCAGCAGCAGCAGCAGCAGCAGCAGCAGCAGCAAGTGCCAGGCGGGAGAGAGCTGCCCGCTCCAGGAGAGGACCAGCCGCACTCCATTGCCCCCAGAGCCTCATGGGAAGAGAGGATCCTCGGAGCAAAGGTGATGACTGTGTCTCAGGAGGCGGAGTGGGATCAAATTGAGCCCTCACTTAGGAGTGAGATAGAAGATTTTCCAGTGCTTGGAATTGACTGTGAGTGGGTAAGTTAAAAAGCAAAACTGAAACAAGTATTTTCCACTTTTCCAGAGGTCTTGAGTAGTCAAATAGAGGATAAGATTAAAGGAGAATTAGCTTGTTCTTAGTTCAGTTCAGTTGCTTAGTCATGTCCGACTCTTTGCAACCCCACGGACTACAAAACGCCAGACCTCCCAGTCCATCACCAACTCCCGGAGTTTACTCAAACTCATGTTTATTGAGTTGGTGATGCCATCCAATCATCTCATCCTCTGTCGTCCCCTTCTCCTCCCGCCTTCAATCTTTCCCAGCATCAGGGTCTTTTCAAATGAGTCAGCTCTTCACATCAGGTGGCCAAAGTGTTGGAGTTTCAGCTTTAGCATCAGTCCTTCCAATGAATATTCAGGACTGATTTCCTTTAGGATGGACTGGTTAGATATCCTTGCAGTCCAAGGGACTCGCAAGAGTCTTCTCCAACATCACAGTTCAAAAGCATCAATTCTTCGCCACTCAGCTTTCTTTATAGTCTAACTCTCACATCCATACATGACTACTGGAAAAACCATGCTATGCTATGCTATGCTATACTAAGTCACTTCAGTTGTGTCCGACTCTGTGTGACCCCATAGATGGCAGTCACCAGGCTCCCCCGTCCCTGGGATTCTCCAGGCAAGAACACTGGAGTGGTTTGCCATTTCCTTCTCCAGTGCATGAAAGTGAAAAGTGAAAGCGAAGTCGCTCAGTCGTGTCTGACTCTTAGCGACCCCATGGACTGCAGCCTACCGGGCTCCTCCATCCATGGGATTTTCCAGGCAAAAGTACTGGAGTGGGGTGCCATTGCCTTCTCCGACTGGAAAAACCATAGCCTTGACTAGATGGACCTTTGTTGGCAAAGTAATGTCTCTGCTTTTTTAATATGCTGTCTAGGTTGGTCATAACTTTTCTTCCAAGGAGTAAGCATCTTTTAATTTCATGCCTGCAGTCACCATCTGTGGTGATTTTGGAGCCCCCCAAAATAAAATCTGTCACTGTTTCCACTGTTTCCCATCTATTTGCCTTGAAGTGATAGGACTGGATGCCATGATCTTAGTTTTCTGAATGTTGAGCTTTAAGCCAACTTTTTCACTCTCCTCTTTCACTTTCATCAAGAGGCTCTTTAGTTCTTCTTCCCTTTCTACTATAAGGGTGGTGTCATCATCATATTTGAGGTTATTGATATTTCTCCCAGCAATCTTGATTCCAGCTTGTGCTTCATCCAGTCCAGCATTTCTCATGATGTACTCTGCATGTAAGTTAAATAATCAGGTGACAATATACAGCCTTGACATACTCCTTTTCCTATTTGGAACCAGTCTGTTGTTCCATGTCCAGTTCTAACTGTTGCTTCCTGACCTGCATACAGATTTCTCAGGAGGCAGGTCAGGAGGTCTGTTATTCCTATCTCTTAAGAATTTTCCACATCTCTTATTAATTCAGCATACTACCTTGCCAAGATTCTGTTATCTCTGTGTTCTGGATATCTGGAGTACAGTTAGGAGCCAGGAAATGTAATCAAAGGAGGCCCCAAGCAGAATAGCTGCCACCAAATCAGATCACAGGTGGTAGGAGGAACTAAAGATGCCAATACAGTGATGACCAAGAAGAGAACACCTGATGCTGTGGGAAAAGTTTAGTATTCACACAAGGCCTTACAGAGCTACTGAGGGGATTTCTTTATATCAGCAATAGTTGAGTAGTAGTTTATACCAGTGACCTTGGGCCATCAGGAAAGGATTGGGAATTTTTAGTTGATTGTGTATAAGAATTATGTCATTTTAGAAATATTAACATATTTCTATGTTATTTTAGAAATGTTTACACCAGCAACAATAGAAGAAAGCATTAGTAAACATTGAACTTTAGTAGATTAGGAAAATTCTCATTTGTCAAACACCTTGATTATTCCAACCAAATGAAGTGTAACTGCAGAAACAATAGGGTAGGATGAAGTGAATAGTTAGTAACAGCTATTGATTTAATAGTGATATGTTTACTACAGCAGAGTGAGTTAAAGTGGCAAATAATCCAAAACCCCCTTTGTTTTAGCTTTCAGTGTATTGAACTTCTGCTGATGCCACTCCTCCCTTCGGGTGTGATTGCATTTCCCTGATTGCTGCCACAGAAAAACCTTCATCCATCCTCCTTTCCATTCTTCCATCTCCGATTCCCTTTCTCTTTCGTTTGCTTTTGTGTATTTGCTTAGTTATTATTTTTGTCCTTGTTTTATACAGTCAGTATTTGTTTAGATTTACCAAAGTGTTTACCTTTTTCTTTGCTCATCTTTCCTTGTATCTCAGAACTTTCCGGCATCATCCTCTTTAAGGCTGTTGTTTAGAAGTTCACTTTTTGAGGGCTCATTGATAGTAAATTAATTATTATTATTCTGTGAAAGTGAAAGGGTTAGTTGCTCATTCGTATCTGACTCTTTGCGACCCCATAGACTGTAGCCCGCCCAGGCTCCTCTGAATTTGGGATTCTCCAGGCAAGAATACTGGAGTGGGTTGCCATTCCCTTCTCCGAAGGATCTTCCAGACCCAGGGATTGAACTTGGGTCTCTTGCATTGCAGGCAGATTCTTGACTGTCTGTGCCATCAGGGAACCCCATTGTTCTGAAAGTGTCCTTATTTTGCTTTTGATCTTTGAAGATATTTTCACTGGATACAAAATTCTCGTTTAGCAGCTTATCAGTTTCAAGGTCGCTTTCCACTGTCTTCTGGCTTCCATTGTTGCTGTTGAAAGTAACTGTCTGTCTAAATGTTGATTCTTTATACGTACTCAGATTTTTTGTAGACACTTTTAATATCTTCTTTTTGAATTGCTGATTCTGAAGATTCACTAATAATCTAAGAGAGACTAAGTGTTGTTGTCTTTCTGTACTTCCTGCTTGGGATTCAGAGAGAGATCTGGATATGGTGACTGGTGTTGCACCTCAGTTCTAAATTCTCTTTGAAGGCTGCCTTCACCCTGTTTTTTCTTCTCTTCCTCCTCTTCTCACCCCTCCTCTTTCACCTCTTCTTTCTTGCTGAAATTTGATCAGCTATATTCTGAACTTTTTTGCTCTCCTACATGTCTTGTAATCTCTTTTATATTAAACATGTCTTAATCTCTGGATTTATTCTGCACAATTTCTTCAGGTCTCTTTTCAGTTCCCTTTTTATTTCTTTCATTTTGTGTAATCTGCTATTTAACTTACTCCTTGAATCTTTTTTTAAACCTTTTTTTTATTGTGAAATAAAACACATCAAGAAAAGTGCCTGGAACAAAAATATTAATATAACAGTTAGATGGTTTATCTAAAGAGAACAGTGTGTAACTGGAGACTAGGTTAAGCAACAGTATTTGCTAGCCACCCCAGAAGCTCCCCTTGTGGCCCCTTGTAATCATTGTCCCCCCCACCAGGGTTACTGTTATCTTGATTTTATGGTATTTACTTTCTTGTCTTTCTTTATACTTTTACTACTTAAACATGCATCCCTAGACACTGTAGTTAAGTTTTGTCTGCTTTTAAAGTTTAATGTAAATGAAAATATCTAGTGTGTATTTTGTGTCTGGCTTCCTTTGTTCCAACATTATGCTCGTGATGTTTACCGTTGTTGTGAGTGACTGATTTCATTACCATATGGCCATTGTGGGAATATATCCTGATTTGTTCATCCATTTTAATGTTGATGAACTTTTGGTTTGTTCACGGTTTGGGGCTGTTTCGAAGAATGTGAAGTGAACAAATGCACTTATTTTTGGGCGTACAGTATTTATGAGTGGAGTCCTGGGTCTTGGAGTTTTATGTATATCTTTAACTCTTATAAATAATGCTAAATTGTATTCCCAGATGGTTTTAACTAGTTTACCCTCATCAGTAGTAATGAGTGTACCCGTTATTTTCAGCTGTTTTCAGAAGTGGTTCTAAAAATTTAACTTCTCACTAAGACTGTATGAAAACTGCCTTTGTCCTATATCCTTGTCCACATCTGGTACTATCAGATTTTAAAATTTTAGCTCTTCTAATGGATGTGTAGTAATATTTTATTGTGGTTTTAATTTGCATATCCCTGATTAGCCCTGAGATTGAGCATCTTTTTAAAAAAATTTTATTGATCATTTGGATATCTTTTTTTAATGGAGTAGCTGTTCAAGTCACTTGCCTCCTTTTTTTTTTTTTAATCAAGTTTCCTTTTTCTTACTGATTTATAGGAGTTCTTTTATATTATAGTTATGAACGCTTTGTGAGTTAAATGTGTTGTAAATGTCTTCCCCCATTCTGTGGATTGCCTTTACATTCTTTTAAAGCTTGATGATCAAAAAATCTATATAGTGCTGTATAACAAGCCTTACCTTATCTCTCTAGTCATGAGTGTACTCTCCTATATTATTTTCTTGGAGTTTTGTAGTTTTAACCTTGCATATTTAGATTTTATACTCTATCTGGAATTGAGTGTGTGTGTGTGTGTATGATGTGAGGTATAGTTGAGTTTCATTTTCCCCTCATGGATATTCAGTTGTCCTAGCACCATTGGTTGAAAAGATAAAATTTTTCTTCACTGCTGTGCAATGATACTAACTAGTGCTACTAAGCATTTGCTCAGTCGTGTCCGACTCTTTGTGACCCCATGGACTGTAGCCCACCAGGGTCCTCCGTCCATAGGAGTCTTCAGGCAAGAGTACTGGAGTGGGTTGCCATTTCCTTCTCCAATGATACTTTACTATAAAACAAGTATCTGTATATGAGTTTATCTATTTCTGGACACTCTAGTAATCTAATTTTCTGTTCTTCCACCGGTGGTCACAAACTGTCTTAGTTATGGTTGCTTCGTAATGACTCTTGATATCTGTGACAGCAACACTTCCTTTTTTTTTTCCTGTCCTGATCTTAAGTTCTCTGACCAGAGATTGAACCTGTGCCCGCCCTGCAGTGGAAGCACAGAGTCTTAACCACTGGACCTCCAAGGAAGTCCCAGCAAGACTTTCTATCTTGTTATTTTCCCAGAAGGTCTTGGATATTCTCAGTCCTTTGCATTTCCTTAAATATTTTAGAATCGACTTTTCAAGTTCTAACAAAGAAAAATTCTTGATATTTTGATTGCATTGGATCTAATAGATCAGTTTGTGAGGAATTGACCTTATTCTAATATTGAGTTTTCTAATATAAAAATATTTATTTAGATCATTAACTTCTCTTAGTAATGTATTTGTAGTTTTCTGAGATTTAATAAATTCTATTATAAGTGAAATCTTAAAAGATGTTGTTTCTGATAGATAGAAATGTCATTTTATTAAAGAACTTAACTAAACCCACTTATTAATTCTAATTACTTGTAGATTCTTTTTGATTTCTGTGTAAACTGTTATGTCATCTGTGAAGTGAGAATTTTCTTTCCAGTCCTTACACTTTGTATTTTTTTTCCTGCCCTACTGTATGAGTGGTGATAGTAGGCATCCTTGATTCATTCCCTATCGTAGAATGACAGCTTTTAACATTTTCTCATTGAGTATGTTGGTTGCATAGCATCATCGACTCAATGGACATTAGTCTGGGCAAACTCTGGGAGATAGTGAAGGACAGGGAAGCCTGGCGTTCTGCAGTCCATGGGGTCTCACCTAGTCGGATATGACTTAGCAACTGAACACAACAAATGTTATCTGCAGTAAGGTTTGTTTACAGATTAAATATATTCAATTCTATTCTTGGTTTCTTTTTCTTTTTAATTTATTTGGCTGTGCTGGGTCTTAGTTGTAGCACTTGGATCTTCCTTGCAGCGTGTGAAATCTAGTTCCCTGACCAGGGACCAAACCTGGGCCCCCTGCATTGGGAGCACAGAGGCTTAACCATGGGACAACCAGGGAAGTCCCTATTCTTGGTACTTAAGATTTTTTATGTTGTTTTGTTTTTCTGGTCGCTTGTGTGATCTTAGTTCCCTAACCAGGAAGTGAACCCAGGCCCTTGGCAGTGAAAGCATGGAGTCCTAATCGCCAGACTGCCAGGGAATTCACTAGAAGTTTTTTTTTTTTTTTAAGAATGAAATATTGTTGTTGGAGCAACATAGATGGACCCAGAGGATACTGAGTCAGACAAAGGCAGATATTCTAGGATATCACCTAATATGATACAAATGAATCTATATATGAAACAGTAATAGATTCACATACATAGACAACAAATCAGTTTTCTATTTAACAAAGGGAAAAGGGGGTGGAGGAGGGATAAACTAGGAGTGTGGGATTAACAGATGTAAATTGTTATACATAAAATAGATAAACAGCAAAGGTTTATTATATATCTTTTAATAACCTATAATGGAAATTAATCTGAAATATATATATAACTGAATCACTTTGCCCTACACCTGAAACTAACAATTTTATAAATCAATTATACTTCAACTTTTTAAAAGTTTTTTTTAATCATGAATAGTTGTTGAATTTTATCAAGTGCCTTTTCTGCATTTCTTGAGATGAGTATGTCATTTTTCTCCGTTAGTCTGTTGCTGTGATGAAATACATTAATTTTCAAATTCCTGGAATAAACCCAACTTGGTCATGATGTCTTATTCTCCTTATACATTGCTGATTTCATTTTGCTAGTGTTTTTTAAAAAAATCTATATTCATGAGGGATACTGGCTTATAATTCTACTTTCTAGAAATTACCTTGTCAGAGTTTGATTAAAGTATGAGGCTGGCTTCATACAATAGGTTAGGGATGTTCATTATTTTTGTGTTCTCTGGAAAAGTTTGTGTAAGATTGTCAATTCTTTTTCCTTAAATGTTTGATTAAAATCTACTGGTGAAACCATCTGGAATTTTCTTTTAAGGGAGGTTTCTGAATTATGAATACAATATTAAGATAGTTTGGAGGCTATTCATGTTTCCTATTTCTTCATGTCTGTTTTGATAAATTATATTTTTAATCTAAATCTTTTTTTTTCAAAATTTTAAATTACAGATGTATTGTTTATAATATCCTCTAACAATTTTTTTTCCCTATCAGATGGATATGTGAGGACGGCTCCTTTTTCATTTTTGACATTGCTTATTTGCTTCTCTCTTTTTTCTTGATTACTCCTTCCATGTGTTTATCAATGTTATTAGTCTTTTCAAAAAAATCAGCTTCTGGCATTGTTGGTCTTTATTGTTTGTTTGTTCTATTACACCAATTTGTGCTCTTCATTATTTCTTTTCTTATACTTGCCTGAGTATAATTTGCTATTCTCCATCTATTCTTCAACCTACTCTAATCTGACATCCTATCATACTGCTGCACTGAAAGTGATGAAGTTGATGGCTTTCTTGTTTTCCAATCCAGTGGACACCTATTTGGAATCATGTTATGCTAGCTCTCCAGAGCATCTGTGTAATTCCTGCACGAGACATTCTCTCTGGCTTTCATGCCATCACACTCCCCTATTTCCTATCTTACTGGTCTTTCCTCTTTAAAAAAAAATTGTTTAATTCATTTTTATTTTTGGCTGTGCTGAGTCTTTGCTGCCGCGCAGGCTTTTCTCTAGTTGCGGTGCAGGGCTTCTCGCTGCGGGGGCTTCTGCTGCTGCAGAGCACGGGCTCCAGAGTGCATAGGCTTCAGTAGTTGAGGCACATGGGCTCAGTAGTGGCAGCTTCCAGGCTTCAGAGCACAGGCTCAATAGTTCATGGGCTTAGCTGCTCCAAGACATGTGGGCTCTTCCTGGACCAGGGATCGAACCCATGTCTCCTGCATTGGCAGGTGGATTCTTTACCACTGAGCCACCAGGGAAGCCCCTAGTCTTCCTCTTTTTCCTTTTCTGATCCCTCTTCTACCTCATATCTAAATATTGAGATGACTTATGCTTGGTCTCTTCTGTCCCACCCCAGTTCAAACTCAGATGCCTACAAGGTCCAGATAAGAAATGTCAGTGAATGATGTAGAGTGATTGTTTTGCATTTTTGAAGGCATAGGAATAGTTTTCAATTTCATAAAGAAATATGTTCCCTTCCTTTTTTCTTTAAACACAAGGTCTATGATCTATTTTCCATTTTCCTATTTTTGATAGGGACATGGACTGAGAAATATTTCTCTGTATTGGAGAAACAGTGGTTTACAGCTACAATGATAAATAGGAAATGACAGTTGGCTTCAGTGTTGAGAAGACATTATGGTGAATTAGAGAATTTGTGTCTTATGTAAATGAAGAAGCTGCTGTTCAGTTCAAGCCAAGTGTTGCCAGATTGTCCAGTTCTTTAAAAAGAAACTCAACATAATAGATTTTTTAAAATGTGAGCTCCACTAATTTAAAAGTTCTGACACCATTTTTAAAATGTGGAGACCAAAAAAAAATATTAAACATATCTGTGGGTCAGCATCTCTAACGTATGTCCTCTATATTCTTTTTCTAAGGGATCTCATGTAGTTTTGTGGCTTTAAGTGTCATGATAAGCTGAAGACTTTCAAAATTAGAACTCCAGCTCTTTATATCCATCTATCTGCTTGAATCCTCCCTTGAATGTCTAATAGTCATCTCAGACTTAATATGTTCCTAACAGAGCTCTTGATTTTTCTTCCCACACTTGTATTATCCCTAGTCTTCTCCACCTTTAAGATTAAAATCAGAGAGACATCCTCCCCCTTACAGGTTGTCTAACAGAAGTGATATGATTGAAAATCAGACACAAACAGGCAGTTATAGAATGTTAAGTTTCTTTATTGGCAAAATATATGGAAATTCAAAGAAGCAGTTATAGAAAGCAGGAAATAACACAGCATTCTCCCAGATAGAGGTATGTGTTTCCAGATTCCCCGAGTTACCCATGGTGATGTGCAACTATGGATAAATTCTGTACAAAATGAGGATTCTGCCATGCTTTAGAAGCTATTATTGCCTTTCTCCTGGAGGCAGGGGATGGAGATGTTAAATATCTTTCTGACCCCTGACTCTTGCCTGATTTTTTCTGGAGTCTCTGACTATAGACAACCTTGCTTAACAGATGCAAATAATTAGTGTAATAAAGACTGAATGAAGTGAAGGTCATTTTCCCAAGAGCATCCCTCTGCAGGCCTAGGCTTCAGGCTTGCCTGAAGTCACCTCCCTTTTCCTTACTATTAACCCTTCCCTTCCATTTAGGAAGTATTACCAATGCTAGCTCTGAAATAGATTTTACATCGTCTACATCTTTACATCTCCTCTATTTCCCTCCTAGTCCAAGCCTCAAGTATTTCTTATCTGCACCTTTGCAATGCCTCCTGACTGGCCTCCCTACTTGGACTCTTATATACCTACGATCCCTTCTCCACAGAGTTAGCAAAGTGATCTTTTAAAAATGCATGCTTGATCATCTCAGTTCCCTGCCTAAAAAAAGCCTCCACTGCATTGTATAAAACCAAGATGTCTTAATTACTTATGTGTTCTTAATGACTCACATTCTTTCGCCTCTCAGCATCTCTCATTTTGTCTCCTGTTCTCTTTCCATCCTCTTTCTTACTATTTTTCAGCCTCACTGGGCCTTCATTCTGTTACCCGAATGGACAAGCTCATTCCTGTCTCAAAGCCATGGTCTAATTTAACTGATACATTAACTCCACAGAGGGGGTGCTCAATGTGTGTGCACACTAAGTTGCTTTAGTCGTGTCCTCTTTGCGACCCTATGGACTGTAGCCCCCCAGGCTCTTCTGTCCCTGGGATTCTTCAGGCAAGAATACTGGAGTGGGTTGCCATGCGCTCCTCTAGAGGATCTTCCCAACTCAGGTATCGAACCTGCAGCTCCTGCATTGCAGGCAGATTCTTTACCGCTAGTTAACTTTGTTCCAGCCCATAAATATGGTTTCAGATTCTTCTTTGCTCCCTGCTGCCATCGTGGGGTCATTTAAAGAATCACAGACTTTTCCATAATCTCTAAACCAATTCTAAGTAAATCACTGAAATATGGGAAAAGTGTTAGAAATTTTGTTTACAATGATTGATGGCATCATCCATTTAAAATTTTTGCTCTTGTGTTTATTCAATAACATCTATATCATTAGTATAGTACCACATTTATACGATTTAAAATGCATGTGTATATTTATTGTGTAAGTCCCAAATATTTTTTATGAGTTGACTAATCCAAAAAGAAGAAAAAAGACATTGACCACTGGATTGCATAAGACTAACAAAATTAAAATATGGTGTATTTTTTTCCTATTAAATATAGCATTGGTAAACCAAGAATTTCATTGTTTTCCATGGGTAGTAAGTGATGTCAGGGCAAAAAGATGTTGGCAGAGGATGAAATATAAGAAATTAAAACTAGATAGCTTATTCTTTATGTCAAATTGATTCTGCTAGAAGCATTATTCCTCCAATTATATATTCAGTATAAATTGGGTACCTATTGGAATCATAAACATTTGGATTCCTAGTGGAAAAACCTTAATTATCATTCAGTAGATATTAAGCACAATCCAGAAACAGTATTAAAAAGATAACTTATCTATCTATTTAATGTATTTTAGACAGTGGAACTTGATTGAAAAGATTTTCAAAGATCCCTGGCCTTAGGAATTAGCAGTGAGTATTATATCAAATTAGCAGTGCTAACGGAGGAGGCAATGGCACCCCACTCCAGTACTCTTTGCTGGCAAATCCTATGGACAGAGGAGCCTGGAAGGCTGCAGTCCATGGGGTCGCTAGGAGTCGGACACGACTGAGCAACTTCATTTTCACTTTTCATTTGCACGCATTGGAGAAGGAAATGGCAACCCACTCCAGTGTTGTTGCCTGGAGAATCCCAGGGAGGGGAGCCTGGTGGGCTGCCATCTATGGGGTCGCACAGAGTCGGACACGACTGAAGCGACTTAGCAGCAGCAGCAGTGCTAAATATTAGAAGTGGAGATTTTCTACTTTTTCTTGGAGAAACCTTATATTATACAGTGAGGGAATTATGTACTAATAAAAAAAAAAGGTGATTTGGCCACATCCAGGTGAATTATTATAGAACAGGAGCCAGTAGTTGAATTTCTTCTAGATCTTGTTGACTTTGGCTGAGCCCCAAGAAACAGACACATTGGAGATCAAACTGACCTGGTTTTATTTGAGGATATGGAGTAGCGCTCACTGATAAAGCAGTGCCTGAGAAGGGAACTCCTAAAGCTTTTGTGAGTTAAACCATGGTTTTACTTAGCATAGAAGTAGAAGCTGAGGATGAAGTCCCTCCTAATTTTATGATTCTTGATCTAGACTATTTCTTCTACATTCTACAGATTGGGAAACTCAGGTTCCAGTTCTGACTTTGCCCCAATTTCTCCGTGTTTAGGCAATTTACCTCATTTGTAAGCCTTCCCTTTCTTCTCCTGAAAAATGAGAAGGATTGAAATTTATTGAATGCTTAACTTGGGTTCCGTGGATAGCTTTAGGGGGCCTTGAATTAATGTGAGTTTTGTATGTAAACTTTTCTAGGAATAATTTCCTTAGCTGTAAGCATTTTCTCCAATTTATCTATTACTTCAAAAAAAACTAAATCAGTTAATATGTAAAGTTATTTTTATCTCTTAAGATATAAGCATCCTAGCTTATGCTCAGTATACATTTTTATGAACAGCTCATGAACATAAAATGCTGAGAAAGCACTTTGTGCTGCAAGGATTTATTATATTGGCAGGTACCCGCTTATTGTTAGTACTGTATTTCCTGCCTCTCTGTGAAAATCAGATCTTCAGCCCGTGATGCCCTATAAATGAGTCAGTTTACTAGCATGCATGTTAAAGAGTCTATGTTGTATTCTCATTTGGCACTCATTTCCTTAGCTTTTTAAAACCAATGTGTCTCACATGACTGTGCCAGTGTGTGTGTTCCAGTGCTCCTCCAGGTCAGCTGGTCACTATTTAAGGCCTGCTCATATTTCAGCCCTCAGGAACCTGTTTAGGCTGCTGCTTCGGAGTCCACTGCATTTGTTAGCAAAGGCTCATCCCTAGGTTTGAGCCAGACTGGTCAGCTCTTCTCTCGGGGAAGTCAAGGATGTGCCTCTCAGACGCTTTTGCCGCAGTGCCATGTTGTTCCTGGTGCCATGCTGGGTGTGAATGTGGCCCTGTTTTCCTCTGTTGCAGGTGAATTCCGAAGGCAAAGCCAGTCCTTTGTCACTCCTTCAGATGGCCTCTCCAAGTGGCTTCTGTGTCTTGGTTCGCTTGCCCAAGCTGATCTGTGGAGGAAAAACACTACCAAAAACATTATTGGACATTTTGGCAGACGGCACAATTTTAAAAGTCGGAGTAGGGTGTTCAGAAGACGCCAGCAAGCTTCTGCAGGATTATGGCCTCATCGTGAAGGGATGCCTGGACCTCCGCTACCTGGCCATGAGGCAGAGGTGTGGTTTGTATGAACACTTGGCTTCCTGTAGCTGTGGGGCGAATATTTTAGCAAAACTTGTAGGTCACTAAGACTCAATAACGAAGCCTCTAAAATTCTTTAGAAGCTTAGAGGCATCCGAGATGCCTATTGAATTTGTGAGGAAATACTCCACCTTCTGGTAAAACTTTAGCTACCTAGAACTGGTCTTTTTAGTGAAACATTAATAAGGTGTCTCTATAAGCTACAGGTTGTAAACTGATGAGCTCCTTGGGCAAATTAGAGTTGCAGATTTTTTTTTTTTTTTTTTTTGCCTGTATGATATTTGGGGGAATTTAGTATAAGTCCAGAAGATTTAATGTAAAAATCTGTATTTCTAGCTTCTCTTGGGTGATTTGACTACATGAAGTCAGTTCTGGGTGGTAACAGTTGGCGGGCAGCACTGTCCTCTTTAGATGAGCGTGTTTTCTTCAATTTGCCAGAGTCCCCACCTCTCCTGCTGTAACCCCTGACTCATCCTGATAAACATTTGAACGTACAAACCATGCTTTAGGCCAAAAATAATGAAACCTAATGCTGCACTGAGAGGAAGAGATTGTCCTTTCCCTTGGCATTTTATTATTAGGGAAATTCTACCTTCTTTTAAAGGTATATTTTCATGTATATTTGTGGTCCACATTTTAATAGTGTGAACTGAAACAGCCTTTATCCCTGACTTTCTCCATGGCACTGATACTAAAAGTTTGGAGGATTTGATAAATCAAGAGAAAGCCTGATTAAAATCTATGTTTATCATAATTTTTTTAGTATTAAATAAAATTCTATTTTGGCTTAGTAAGTAAAACTCATAAAGTGTCAATTTTTTCTAATAATATATTAAAATATTTACTGTATAATTTTTTTTAGCTCTGTAAAAGTATTTGGAGTTTACCAGCAAAAGCTGCTTTTCATCAGGCCTTCCTCCCCCTGGCACTGGCTCCCCAGAGGTGCCTGTCGTGGTCCGGGTGTGGGTTGGAAAAGAATTTTTCCAAACATGAGACAGAATGAGAGGGAAATTAAGTTTATTAGAGTGGGAGACGCTGTTAATGGACCAGCTCAAGGGAACCGACGTTGATTGGGGATCCTTAGTCCACTTTTATACCCAGGGTACAAGGAGTGGGATAGGGGTCTTGCGGGTCATTTGCTGATTGGATGAGGTACGTATACTGGGTGGGGGGAAGATTAAGGCAAATACCTCCTCCCTATGGGGTAGGAGGGGAGACAGGTTATACTGCTCCATTAATAGTTACCTCATGGGGGAGGGAAAGGCAATAAGGGTCTGATTTTTCCATTCCTGCTTTCCAAGACCCTCCTTGGTTTTATCTGCTCTTTTGTCCTTGGGTCACCATAGTGCCCACAGTTACTGCTATTAGAGGACGTGTGTATAGTGGCCAGGAATTGACTCTGGAGCGGACTATGTGGGTGGGAGTCCCCATCTTCCTCTTACCAGCTGTGTTACCTTTGGCAAGTTCCTGAGCCTCACTGTTCCTCAGTTCCCTTGTCTGTAAAAAGTAGAAATAACAATATTCCCATCTCATAGGATTGGTGTGAGGATTGAACAGGTTAAACTATGTAAAGAATTTAGAAATAGTGTTTGACATATAGTCAGAGTGCTGTGTAAATTTCAGTCATCATCCTTATCATTACTACCACCCTCAGCACTATGATCATTCAATTGGTTTGTCCTTCCAGATCACTTTCTATCCATTTACAGTCCTCTTTATGAGTATATGGGCTTCCCTGATGGCTCAGCGGTAAAGGATCTGTCTGCAATGCAGAAGACATGGGTTCAATCCCTGGGTCAGGAAGATCCCCTGGAGAAGGAAATGGCAACCCACTCCAGTATTCTTGCCTGAAAAATCCCATGGACAAAGGAGCCTGGAGAGCTACAGTCCATGGGGTTGCAAAAGAGTCAGACACGACTTAGCAACTGAGCACACACCCATGCATTGTGAGTATATAGAAGTTATAAGTACCCTTACTTACACGGCTAAATGCAGAATGGCCAAGTGTCAAAATAAAAATTTGGCCAAAGTGGAATATTACTGTAAACTTCTCTAGATATAAGAATGAAGCATTCAGCTTTTTAATTTTTAATGAAATCTTACAAAATTTTAAACATTCTTTATTATTGAATACTTTAGTAGTAAAATATAAAAATTTTGACATTATAGTAGAAGAAATTTGACATTATACTTAACACTTTTAGCTATAGGTTGTCCCTGATGTCGGCTGTAAGAGGTTGATACTTTCATTTGACTTTGGAAAAGAACAAAAATTTTCTTGGTAATGCTGTTCTCTTTTCTTCATGCTCTTTGCTGCTGCTGCTAAGTCACTTCAGTCATGTCCAACTCTGTGCAGAAGATAATTCTTTATTGAGACTGTTGTGTATGATTCTGGAATCTTTCCTAGTGAAACTTTGAAGTGGCAAAGATGGCCTCTTGTTTTTAATTCATCCTCAAAAAATGTGAAGCTTGCCCAAATATGACATTTGAAAAAAGATTAATGACCTAAATGGAATTGAATTAATAAAAACCAAGTGCTATCTTTCAATGAGGGTAATGATTTCAAAAATTACAAAATACCAAGGCTTGATAAATTGGATAGATGTTAAAAAGATTGAAATAAGGATTTTCCTGGTGGTTCAGTGGCAAGAATCTCCCTGCCAATACAGGGAACCCAGGTTCAGTCCCTGGTCCTGGAAGATCCCATGTGCCACAGAGCGACTAAGCCTGTACCTCACAACTGCTGAAGTCCACTTGCATAGAGCCTGTGCTCCGCAACAAGAGAAGCCACTGCAGTGAGGAGCCTGCACACTGATGCTAGAGAGCAGCCCCTGCCCGCAGCAACTAGAGAAAGCCCATGCTCAGCAACCGAGATCCATTGCAGCCAGAAATAAAATTTAAAAAAATAAATAAAATGAAAAAGGATAAAGTAAGTATTTACTGTCATGGAAGGAGGTCCCCAGTGCGTTAAGTGATTGAGCAAGTTTCAGAACAACACCGAGCAAATCTAAAAAACTGTATCTGCTCTTCCATCTAGCCACCTCTTTGCTTGTTTATCTGTAGAATGTGTCTGCAAGGGCCACAGCATAACTCATAAGGGTCATTATTCTTGAGGCGCGGAAGTGCGGGGGTGGAGGACTTTTACTTTTCACCGATTACTCTTCTCTGTTGTCTGTATTTTTAACGATAAGCATTCATTTCTTTTATAGTTACTATTATAAAGGAAAACATGAAAAGATTTTAAAGAGAAAGTAGTTTGTCTACCTCAAAGTCTTCATTTCCGTGAATTGAACCGTGACCTTATATATTTTACTTAAGTATATCTGGATCTTATTAAACTTTTTAGTCAGTGCTGCTGTTAGGGGGTGATGAAATCCATCAAGTTACTGCTTGTTTTTGTAAGGAAAGACTTCCTTTTCTTTATCATTATAATGATTTCATTTTTCAGAGTAACCGAGGGAGTCCTGTATATTTTAACACTGACGGGAACCTCATCTCCTAGCTTCCTCTAAAACTTCTAAGCTCTCACCTGGTAACCAGGAAGTCAGCTCCACTTGTGTAGACTGATTTGTTCTTTTTATTTTTGGACTGATATATTCTTAATTTTACATTAACCTTTATTTGAACTCTCCGATCTTTGACTAAATTAATTTTTTTTCACCTCCCTGCAGCTATTTTAATCAGAAAGTGTTAAAAGAGTAGAAGATTATTTTATTTTATGGTATCTTCACTCCCTCAGTGAAGGATCATATTTTTCAAATTTGAAAAATAATGCACAAACACTAGCCAATTCAAATGTAAAAAATGTAAGGATTTCTGATCACCCCAAACCCTACACCTAGAGATAGCATCACTAACATTTGACTAATATCTTTCTACTTAACTCTTTGTGCTTCTTCTCTCTCACATACCTAGAGTCACATACACACATTTATTGTGTACTGTATATATATTAATACAAAGAGTTCATAACATATGTTTTCTTTCATAATCTCTTTTTACTTCGCTAATATGTCATGGACGTCTTTTCACATCAATATAGATCCACATCCTTATTTTTAACAGCTATATGGAATTTAATTGCATGGATATTTAATTAGTCTTCTATTGAGGGTGTTAGATTGTTTCCAGTTCTTTGCTACTATAAATAGTGCTGTAATGAAGATTGTTTTATGTACATTTGCCTGAGGATAATTTACTAGAAGTAGAATTATCAAATCACAGAATATTCCTGTTCAAAATTTTGATAGCTAAAAAAGCCTTGACTATGTGGATCACAACAAACTGTGGAAAATCCTTAAAGAGATGGGAATACCAGACCACCTTACCTGCCTCCTGAGAAATCTGTATGCAGGTCAAGAAGCAACAGTTAGAACTGGACATGGAGCAACGGGCTGGTTCAAAATTGGGAAAGGAGTCAAGACTGTATATTGTCACCTTGGTTATTTAACTTATATGCAGAGTACATCATGTGAAATGCTGGGCTGGATGAATCACAAGCTGGAATCAAGGTTCCTGGGAGAAATATCAACAACCTCAGATATGCAGATGAGACCACCCTAACGGCAGAAAGTGAAGAGGAATTTAAGAGCCTCTTGATGAAGGTGAAAGAGGAAAGTGGAAAAGCTGGCTTAAAACTCAGCATTCAAAAAACAAAGATCATGGCATCTGGTTTCATCACTTCATGGCAAATGGATGAGGGGAAAATAGAAAGAGTGACATGCTTTATTTTCTTGAACTCCAGAATCACTGTGGATGGTGGGTGCAGCCATGAAATTAAAAGATTGCCTGCTCCTTGGAAAAATGGGGAAACCTAGACATTCCTAGGTTTATGACAAACCTAGACAGCATATTCGGAGAAGGCAATGGCGCCCCACTGCAGTACTCTTGCCTGGAAAATCCCATGGATGGAGGAGCCTGGTAGGCTGCAATCCATGGGGTCGCTGAGAGTCGGACACGACTGAGCAACTTCACTTTCACTTTTCACTTTTCATGCATTGGAGAAGGAAATGGCAACCCACTCCAGTGTTCTTGCCTGGAGAATCCCAGGGATTGGGGAGCCTGTTGAGCTGCCGTCTGTGGGGTCGCACAGAGTCGGACACGACTGAAGTGACTTAGCAGCAGTAGCAGCAGCAGCAGACAGCATATTGAAAAGCAGAGACATCACTTTGCTGACAAAGATCCGTACTGTCAAACCTATAATTTTTCCAATAGTCATATACAGCTGGACCATAAAGAAGGCTGAGTGCTGAAGAATTGATGATTTCAAACTATGGTGCTGGAGAAGACTCTTGAGAGTTCCTTGGACAGCAAGGAGATCAAACCAGTTGATCCTAAAGGAAATCAACCCTGAATATTCATTGGCAAGACTGATGCTGAAGGTGAAGCTCCAATACTTAGGCCACTTGATGGGAAGAGCTGACTCACTGGAAAAGACCCTGATGCTGGGAAAGATTGAAGGCAGGAGGAGAAGAAGGTGACAGAGGATGAGATGGTTGGATATGATCACTGACTCAATGCACACGAGTTTGAGCAAACTCTGGGAGATGGTGAAGGATAGGGAAGCCTGGTGTGCTGCAATTCATGGAGTCACAAAGAGTTGGACACGACTTAGCAACTGAACAACAAACAACATTTATTGACAAACTTTTTCATAAAGATTGAACAAATGTTCAGCTCACAAATTTTAGATTAGACTGTAATTCTTCATGTTCCACAATACTAGATTTAGTTATTTTTAAAGATCTTCATAATCTGAGAGAGTTTAAAATTGTATACACTTTTTGTTTTATTTGATGTGGTAAGATTGAGTATCTCATTTGTTTATTGGCCATTTATATGCCTTTTTTTGATTGTCCTATTCTTGTCCTTTGCCCATTTTTGACACTTGATTTTATTTATTTCTTGTAGAAACAATTTGCTCTCTAATGGGCTTAGCCTGAAATCACTCTCTGAGACTGTTTTGAACTTTCCTCTTGACAAGTCCCTTCTGCTTCGCTGCAGCAACTGGGATGCTGAGAATCTTACTGAGGACCAGGTACTTCTCTTATCAGAGTAGTTGAAGAGTGGAAGAGTCATTGCTTGTAAAGTATAATTATTTAAAAAACTCTAAGCCTCAAAATGATATATGTTGGGTGGAAATGCCTTAAAATAGCCTCCTTGATGATACTCAAGATAAATGCTCTATAATAATGTACATGCTGCTTGAATAAAAGGGTAAGACTCCCTGTTCTTTCTTTTTTTTTTTTTTGAGCATTTACTATATGCCAGGGATTTCAGAAAAATGTAAAATTTTTATCATGAATAAAAATGCATGCTTTAAAAAAACAGTGTTATAAGACTTATTATAAGGAACAGCAAGTAGTTCTCCTGCCTTCCTCCCCCATTCTTAATTGCTCTTCCTTCTTTTCAGAGGCAACCAATTTCATTTTTTTCTGATAATTATCATTATATTTTAAAATTGCATGCATATATTACTCTTTCCTTTTCTACATATTATTTTCTCACTTCTTGCTGTGGAAATCGTGATTTAGTGCTCTTGCAATTCCTGTATCCCCAGATACTTATTCCCTCCCCCATGCTCCCAATAGAGGTAAATCGTCATTTTTATCAGATTAATATCTACTTATATTGATATTATTTATAGCTGCTCCACATAGTCAGTTGCAGTTAAGTATTTTTCTTATACAACTCTTTGATTTCCCAGGAGTAGTAATTCATATTTTCATTTGCTTAGTTTTCTGTATACCTGTTAACTATGTCTACTCCAGACTCTCCTCTGCTGGTTCAGACACAGTCAGGTAACTTAGTCATTTAAGTTTCCCTTGGAGCTAGCCCTCGAGGAGTCCTTGGTCTTCCTGTTGCTTTCAGGACCGGTTGCTCTGTAGCCCTGCCTGCCAGACTCTCATCCTGTTTGTGTTTACCGTCAGAGTGGGAATTCTCATCACCTCTCTGCTATAGCAGGTCCTCTGTTTTACAGATCTTGTCTTTTTACTTTCTTGTCCTGGTGGAGTACATTGAAAATAGCTTCCTGAGAAAAGGAGAATGAGAGGTTAATTTATGACGCCCTGCACATCTGAAAAGATACTTGTTTCCTCTCTGTTAACTGATGCTTTGGCTGAGGATAGCATTTTAGGGTGGAAATCATTTTCCTTCAGAACTTAGAAGACAGTGTTTCTTGTAGCTTCCAGTGTTGATGTTGAGTATGTGACTTGTTTTTCTTTCTGGAAAATCTTCTTTATTCTTAGTTTTTAAATTCATGATGATATACATTAGTGTGAGACATTTTCCCCTATAGTCTTAGAATTCAGTGGACCCTTTCGATCTGGAAGCTTATGTCTTTCAGTTCAGGGAATCATTCTCATAACATTTCTTAGGAAATTTCCCTTTCTTTTGTTTCTAGAATTCATATTGTATATATATTGGATCCCTTGAATTAATCTTCTTATTGTCTTAGTAAAATGTTTTCTCTTTGATTTTCCATCTCTATATTTTTTGTTTTATCTTCTGGGAAATTTCAAGTTTATCTTTCAATATGTCACTCAAATTTTTAATTATCCCTATTGTTATAAGAGCTTCTGGTCTTCTCTGAATATTCACCTTTAAAATAACTTTTCATTTTTGTTTGATAATATCTTCTATTATCTTAGAGTATTGAAGGTTCTGAAGTTTTTTTTTTTCCTTCCTGAATTGCGTCCTTTTCCTCTGAATTTCTAATTTTAAATGTTTGATTTGGTCTTTGACTTTCATGTTAAAGATTTTTTTTGAAATGTTTAGATCCTTGCGTATCCATTTTTATTTATGAAGGAGACATTAAAGCACCAATTGAATCTACTGGCCAATTGAATCAAGTGCCAATTGATGAATGAATAATAAAATACAGTATATCCATACAGTAGAATATTATTCAACAGTTAAAAGGGTACATGCTACAACATGGATGAGTCTTGAAAACATTATGCTAAAAAGTGAAAGAAGCCAGTTACATAAGATCACATGTTGTATGAGTTCATTTATATGAAGTGTTCAGAGCAGGCAGATCTGTAGAGACAGAAAACAAATTTGTGGTTGCTTAGGACTGGAACAAGTAGGGGATGACTGCTAAAGGATATAAGAATTTTTATTGGGCTGATGAAAATGTTCGAAAATTGATATGATGAAGGTTGCACAATTCTGTAAATATACGAAAAATCCTGAGTCATGCAGCATCTCTAAAAGACATATTTGGGACAGTTGGAGACATTAGAATGCAACCGTGTATTATTGTATTTTGTCAGTGTTATAGTTCTTGGGTGTGACAGTGGTGTGCTTATGTAGGAGAATGTCCTTGTTCTTAGAAGATATGCACTAAAGTATTTAAGGATGAAGTATCATAGTAGCTGCAACTTAATATGGAAATGTGTTCAGCCAGAAGAGAAGTATTTGGTGTATGTGTATAAAGAGAGAAAGCACATGTTGGCAGCTGTGAATGTTAGTTGCCATTCTTTTCTGTAGGTTTGAAACTTTCAAAATAAAACACTGGGGAGAAAAGGTTAATTGCCACCAAATTTGAAACCAGATTTGTGATCCATATTGTTATGAAAATTCAGAATTTCCAGAGACTCTTATTCATTCAAAATGTTTATTTTTTTTTAAAATTATAACCATAATGACATTTAAAGAAATGGAATGAGAGCACAGCACATATAACCAAATTTTTTTGACTAGTGGGTTTTATTATCAGTAACTATAAATTATAATCAAATGTCAGTAACTGTAAGACTTTTCTCTCAGGCCACTCAGTTTTTCCAGACATGAATCTTCTAGTCTTCTACCCAAGAAGTATAAGCCCACAGCCTATATTCTGGTAGCTGAGTGGAAGAGGTGGTGCTGGTTATCTCATTATTTAATATGTAGATTTTCCCATAATCCCTCTTTTGCCTGATGACACTTTGCCCCCAACCTCTGCCACCCCTGATATTACTAGGTCCAGATCCTCTGTGATTTAGCCACTATATAACGTACACCTGTCAAAACCCAAACTCTGTACACTGAGTAAAACAAAGCAGTAATATGAGTTGATTGCAGTAACTCATGGGACCTGGTACTTCATTTTTTTTGATTGCTAACTAATACTTCATTGTATGGATAGACCACATTTTGTTTATTTGTTCATCATTTGGTAGAGTTTTGAGTTGCTTTCCTTTTTCTAGGCTGTTATGAATAATGCCACTCTGAATATCTGTGTATAAGTTTTTATGTGGACATACATCTTCAGTTCTCTTGGGTAAATAACCTACAATGGAATTGCTGAGTCATATGATAACTTTATGTTTAACTGTTTGAGGAATTGCCAAACTATTTTCCAAAGTAACGGTATCATTTTATAGTCCCACCAGCAATATATGAGGGTTCCAATTTTCCATATTGTGTTTGGTTTGGTTTCAATTTATATTTCCCTAGTGACCAATGATGCTGAGCATCTTTCATGTGCTTATTGGCTAATGTTATATCTTCTTTGGAGAAATGTCTATTCAGATCCTTTGCTTACATTTTAATTGTGTTGTTTGTTTTTAAATTGTTGAGTTTTAACAGATCAATGTGTGTGTATGCATACATATTCTTTATATATTCTGGATGCTAATCTCTTATTAGATATATAATTTATAAATACTTTCTCCCATTTTCTGCAAATTTTCCTTTCACTTACTTGATGGGATCATCTGAAGCATGAAAGTTTTCATTTCGATGAGGTCCAGTTATCCATTTTTTCTTTTATTCCTGATGCCTTTGCTGTCATATCTAAGAAATTGTTGCCTGACCTAAAGTCATGAACACTTACTCTTATGTTTTCTTTGAAGAATCATATGTTTTAGCTCTTACACCTAGGTTCATAATTCATTTTGAGTTAATTTTTGTGTGATGTCTGAAGTAGGAGTCCAAATTTGTCCTTTTGCATGTAGATACCCAGCTATTCCAGCACCATTTGTGCTGGAATTTCAATTTTCAATTTTCAATGCACCATTGAAAGTGCATTGGATTCCTTATCATTTGAAAATAATTTGTTAAAAAAGTACTCTGCACTCTTCACATTCCAACACCTTCTTTTCCAAGACTGCTTGCTGACAGATATGTAGATGGTTAAGTCTATGTGGAAAATTTTATCCAAATTTCTTTTTCTAGTATTCTGGGTTTTTTTTTGTTGTTGTTCTAAAAGTACACACAGAAAAAAGATCCATACTAATAGTGTTATCTACCAGGCTTGATTATTAAAGGTGAATTAAAGGAATTTTAATTAAAGTCCTTACATGCTTTGTTCAGTTCAGTTCAGTTCAGTCGCTCAGTCGTGCCTGACTCTTTGCAAGCCCATGAATCGCAGCATGCCAGGCCTCCCTGTCCATCACCAACTCCTGGAGTTCACTCAAACTCACATCCATCGAGTCAGTGATGCCATCCAGCCATCTCATCCTCTGTCGTCCCCTTCTCCTCTTGACCCCAATCCCTCCCAGCATCAGAGTCTTTTCCAATGAGTCAACTCTTTGCATGAGGTGGCCAAAGTACTGGAGTTTCAGCTTTAGCATCATTCCTTCCAAAGAAATCCCAGGGCTGATCTCCTTTAGAATGGACTGGTTGGATCTCCTTGCAGTCCAAGGGACTCTCAAGAGTCTTCTCCAACACCACAGTTCAAAAGCATCAATTCTTCAGTGCTCAGCCTTCTTCACAGTCCAACTCTCACATCCATACATGACCACTGGAAAAACCATAGCCTCGACTAGACGGACCTTTGTTGGCAAAGTAATGTCTCTGCTTTTCAATATGCTATCTAGGTTGATCATAACTTTTCTTCCAAGGAGTAAGCGTCTTTTCATTTCATGGCTGCAGTCACTATTTGCAGTGATTTTGGAGCCCCCAAAAATAAAGTCTGACACTGTTTCCACTGTTTCCCCATCTATTTGCCATGAAGTGATGGGACCAGATGCCGTGATCTTCTTTTTCTGAATGTTGAGTTTTAAGCCAACTTTTTCACTCTCCACTTTCACTTTCAAGAGGCTTTGTTAGGAAGAGCTATTAATAAAATTAATAGTTTTGACTACTTTTATTTATGACCAGCTTGCCTGTGCCTAGTTGCTTGAGAGAATGACTTACTATTGTTAAATACATAAATTCCAGAGATGGACCCTTGTGACTTTTGATCTGAGGTCCATGTTTGAAGCTGTTTTTCTTGTTTTACACATCGTATTGATGTGTACAGCAGTTTGCTTCTGATCAGTAGTCACACAGGCCTCGTAATGAATCTTGGTGTTAGTTTTTCTAGATGATCACCATTTCCAAAGTGAAATTCATGTACTAGCTGTCAGACCTGTGATAAGTACCCTACCCCAAGCTGGAAGAAAATGTGTCCAGCAGGTTTGGGCAGATAGAAGATAGAAAACAGAAGATAGAAGACAGATAGCAGATAGAAGGAAACTTCACTGATTTGTATAGATAGGAATTTCAAGCATGTAGAATAAGTCATTATTTTATCTATGTTACATGAGGGTTCATTATACCATTTGATTTTTTTTGTCTAGTTTTAATTTTCTTTGGAATGAAAAGGTGTTAAGGAGTAGATGGTGCCTGAGTTACTGTGCATCTTGAGTTAGAATCTGGAAGCGGTCTCTTGTCTTTGACTTTGAACTTGCTCTCTCTGGTTCGCCTTCTGGATTCTACTGATCTCTGACTTTTCTCTTCAGGTAATTTATGCTGCCAGGGATGCCCAGATTTCAGTGGCTCTCTTTCTCCATCTTCTTGGATACCCTTTCTCTAGGAATTCGACTCTAGAAGAAAACGATGACCACATTGTCTGGAGAAAAATCTTAGAGAAATGTCAGGATGTGGTAGATATCCCATTCCGAAGTAAAGGGCTTAGCCGATCAGGAGAAGAGGTTAATGGGGAAGCAACAGAATCTCAGCAGAAGACAAGAAATAAGAAGTCGAAAGCTGATGGAATGATGCCAGGCAACCAGCAAGGGAGAGACCCCAGAAAACATAAAAGAAAGCCCCTGGGAGTGGGCTATTCTGCCAGGTAACTGAGTTTTTCTGTGTCTGGTAGGTTCAGTTCCACGGCCTGCAGCAAAAGGCATGATGCTTTACCCTGGGTCTTGGAAGAAGGCTCTCCAAGGATTTTTATTTTTCCTTTCCTTCAGGGACATTTGGAGCTAGCCTTTATTTGTGTACTTTTCCCTTTTATTTACCCTTCTACTGTTTTATTTTGAGCAGTGGAAATGAGGAGTGTTTAGCCTAGCTTCGTCACTGACCTCGATACAACCTTAGATCTGTATTCTATTATAGATGAGAAAAGTGAAAGTGTGGTCACTCAGTTGTGAACACTATGGACTGTGGCCCTCCAGGCCCCTCTGTCCATGGGATTCTCCAGGCAAGAATACTGAAGTGGGTTGCCATTCTCTTCTCCAGGGGATCTTCCTGACCCAGGGATTGAACCTGGATCCTCTGCATTGCAGGCAGATTCTTTACCATCTGAGCCACCAGGGGGTATAATTATTATTCCTTGCTTGCTTCAGGAGAGCAAAGTAACATGAAGTGCCTCAGACTTTTCAGGAGAAATGCATCATCTGATTTCTTACTCATTTGGTATTTGGTTATTTAGAATGGTATCCAGGCCCTAAACTTATGTTATTCTCTAGTCAATGAGAATTTTCCTGTACAGCTTATGTCCCTATTGCAGAATGATGACTAATAAATACTTTGGAGTGGAAGTTTGGTTCCTCTAAGCAAAATGCCTTTAGGAATTAGATGATTAGAGTGAGGCGAGTATTGCGTATGGGCCAGAAATAAATCCACAAGGCATTCATCATTTTAGCTTGAATTTTAATTGACTTGGTTTAATCAAGGGATTACAGGGAAGTTTCTTCATGTTCTGTTCCTGCTTGCTTTGATGGTAGAACCATGTAAACACTAATTTCCCAATCTATAAATATAAAAACTAATGGTATAAACTAGTTCACTTTAATTTCTCTTTCCTAGCCCATTGTAGATGGAGGAATAAACATGGTTTCTCACCATTTTTTTTTTCCCCCCATAAATGTAACGTATGACCCTATGAATGGCTTGGGTCACTCAGAATATAGGAAGGTAGCTGATACCTTGATCAATAGTTTGCTCCAAATTTTAGATTTCTCTCTCCCTTCCCCCCAGAAAATCACCTCTGTACGATAACTGCTTTCTCCACGCTCCAGATGGACAGCCCCTCTGCACTTGTGATCGAAGAAAAGCTCAGTGGTACCTGGACAAAGGCATCGGAGGTTTGAGATTCAGCCGTCATGTTTGATTTATAATTGGGAGCATGTGGGTACTGACTGGAGTGGGGCTGAGATAAGGGAGGGGGTTGCGATGCATAGAAGGCAGAGAGCCCTAGAGACACGTGGGATGGAGCTGTTCAAAGCCCAGAAATAGTGATCTCTGCCCAGAATACAGCAGAGAACCACTGAGGTGGTGCTTCTTCCTGGGGGAGAGGTGGGCGGGCAGTCATGCTCTAACGCTGCCTCTTTCCTCTAAGAGCTGGTGAGCGAAGAACCTTTTGTGGTCAAGCTGCAGTTTGAACCTGCGGGCAGACCAGAATCCCCGGGAGACTACTACTTGATGGTTAAAGAGAATCTGTGTGTGGTGTGTGGCAAGAAAGACTCGTACATTCGGTAAGTGTCCAGCAGGGTGGGGCTGCCCTCTTGTCTGCCTCTGATGGAAGTAGCCCTTCAAGCCACATGCAGGGCCCTCGGCGGGCTTGGTTGAGGCTGCCCCTTTGGCTTAGAGACTTGTCCCCAGGGGGCATCTCAGTGTCCCCGAGAGCTTCGACACTCTGCCTGGCCTTGCTGTAGTGGTGCCTGCCACGACCCCCTGCCCCCCACCAGAGCCAGTTTTTGGTTTTCAGAATGAAACACGCTTGTCAAAACAGTTTGTCATGAAGAGAGTCGTGCCCTTTTGCTCATGAAGGAACGGAGACCAGTTCCTTCAGAAGCTGCCTCTCTGTGTCCTTGCGATCCTCCCCTGAGTGGCTCACAGGCTTTGTGACCCTGGGTACATCAGTATCCAGGTGACCTGAAGGCACCCTCTGGAATAGTCTGAGATTATTCTGCGTCAAGGTCCCCAGGCAATGAAGGTGACGTTACCACTGGGCCCGGGTACACAGACACCTGGGCTTTCTCCCTGGCTACTGAGGAGTGGTAACTCACTTGGCTCCTATCTCTCCTTGCAAAGTGAGACAAACAGTTGTGGTGGCCAGGAGTTTTCCCTGAGAGCTTAGTTTTCCTTAGAAGACAGTGATGGACTTCGATGAATAACCAGGGAAATAATTTGAGAGTAAAGGATTCTTCAGATGAAGGACACGGGCTCTTACAGGTCACCAGGCTTCCAAAATTTCGGGAGTAGTGGTTACCTGCTGCGTGCTTTGAGAGAGTTATTTTCCAGATGTTAAAGGCCATTAGAATTTCTTTTCATTTCTCAGATACTTTTCCGTTGGGGAGCACAGCCTTCCCAGAGGTGGCTATTAGCCTCTTCCTACCCCTGGCTTGCCCGAGGAGTTGGGGAGCCGGTGGTCTGCGCTCACTTCAAGGAGAGGGGGACCCAAGGGCCGTAGGCAGGTGGGTGGAGACTGGACTAGGTAGTCGGGCCTTTACGTCATGGCTGTTGGGTTGCGGGGCCCCAGCTCCTCAGTCGTGTTTAGGCCCAGATCAGAATCCCAGTGGGGCACCTGCCGACTCCGTGCTCCGTCTGTGTTGTCGGCTAATGCGCGCTGCCTTGTGCCGGCTCCCTTAGGAAGAACGTGATCCCGCACGAGTACCGGAAGCACTTCCCCATCGAGATGAAGGACCATAACTCCCACGATGTGCTGCTGCTCTGCACCTCCTGCCACGCCATCTCCAACTACTACGACATCCACCTGAAGCAGCAGCTGGCCAGGGAGTTCCAGGCCCCCATTGGCTCCGAGGAGGGCTTGCGCCTGCTGGAGGATCCTGAGCGCCGGCAGGTGCGTTCGGGGGCCAGGGCCCTGCTCAACGCCGAGAGCCTGCCTGCGCACCGGAAGGAGGAGCTGCTGCAGGGGCTGCGAGAGTTTTACCGCACAGACAGGGTCACGGAGGAGATGCTTCAGGAGGCAGCCAGCCTGGAGACCAGGTATGATCTGCGGTCCTGCTCAGAGGGGAGTGAGGACTGGGCTAGAGTCTTTACGCCAGCTGCTCGGTTTGAGTGCCTGTACGGCAGAAGCAGGTACCCTGCGGCAGCCTCGGGCTCACCCCACTAAGTCTGTGTGGCTCAAAATAACCAAGCACCTAGGACAGAGCAATCTGTTTGCTGATTAACTTTCTAGAGGAGACTTGCCTTCTGTCCTTGACCTTTTAAGATCATATCCATATGTCCAGCCATTTTCATAATGAGCAGGAGAGTTCAAAGGCACTGGAGTTGAACCTTATGCATTCTCTGCAGAAGGAAATCTTCTGGTCAGCACATAAGAGGAAAATCAGAGTCAAGAAATACCCCTCCAGTCTCTGGAGTCGCCTGTGAAGTACAGTGTGTGTGGTTTTGCATCTTTTCCCGTATCCAGGTCGGTGGGAATTGAGACACAGCGGTTCATGTTTCCTGTCTCTAACCTGCCCTCCAGGGTATTGGCCTGCTGAATGGCATGTTGGCCAGGATTGCTGTTAGTATTTAAATTACTTTTTATGTTTTTACTTCCTTGCTTGCTTTCTCTTTCCCCCTGAGTACCTAGTCGAATTCATTGAATTCATATCATTTAATTCAGTGTCCCTAGATGAGAGGCATTTTATAGTCCTGAGAAATGAATGGCAACATGGCCCAGATGATAAAAACTCTGGGCTGCCTATTATAGTTTGCTTCCCAACTTGTCAGTTCTTTCCAGGGATTGAAGTAATTGATAAGTTCACAAGTCCTGATAGTCCTGCTGGTTGCCTATAGTGTTTTGTTATTTTTTAAAAATACCCCCATAAACTTAATTATAGCAACAAATATTTATTGAACAAATTTTTATAGATATGCTAATCTATTTAGCCCAGTTAATAAACTTTATATTAATTGCCTTAATTATTTCTTATAACAACCCTGTGAGGTAGGATTTAGATTTCTTATTGGTTTCTGCTAACATTGTATCCTGTATTTTTTTAGATCTTTCAAGATTTAAAAATTATTCTTAAGACTATTTTCCAAACTTTATTTTAGATACCTCAAAATTAAGGTTAAGATTATATTACAAATTAAGGAGACAGGCTCCTTTAACCAGTTCCCAAATGTATTTCCTAAAACAGCTACATTTCCCCTTTTGGTGACCAGCCTATCTAGTAAATTCATCTTGCTGCCTTGGATGGGAGGGTGCTGGGCTTGGATGTCTAGGACCAAGAAGAACAGCTGTTTGAGGGAAGTTAGGCAAGTTAATGGTATGCTTGTGAGCTAAATAAGAAAATGCCCCACAAATACCTGGAGGGCACGAACAGGCTTGACGGGGAGGATTGAGAGTGGGCTGTAGACGCAGGGAGAAGAACTGAATCCCAGACAGAGAAAGCCTTTCATTCACAGGAGCTGGTGGCACTGTTCACAAGGCATCTTAGTGAGAAAGGAAGCAGGGCTTCATCTTCTCATTAAACAGCACGAGCTGTGCAACTGAGCAACCACGGTAGCATTTCGTTGTGACCAAAACACGTCTTGTGGATGTGGTTTGGCATTTCTTTGTATGAGAATGAAGGCACCAAAGAAATATGTCGCCTTTATTTTACATTCAAGTATTACACTGTGATGAAAACCCGGAACACGTGGGCTGATGGAAGAGCTCATATAAAGACTAAGTATCGATCAGAATGAGTAGCTTAAAAGAAGGGCGAGGGACTTCCGTGGTGGTCCAGTGGCTAAGACTCTGCGCTCCCAGTGCAGGGGGCCCAGGTTCTATCCCTGGATCTGATAGAACTAGATCTGAACCCGAGTCTCCTGCACTGCAGATGGATCCTTCACCATCTAAGCTGCCAGGGAAGCCCTAGATCCCACAGGCCGAAGCTAAAGATTCCACATACTGCAATAAGATTGATGATCCTCCGTGCTGCAACTAAGACTCAGTGCAGTCAAATAAATAAATATTAAAAAAAAAAAAAAGAAGGGTGAGCCGATAGGAAGGAAACCCTTGAGTAAATGAAAGACCTCTGTTCTCCACCCATCATCCGCTAGGCAGTGGGCCCTCGCTAGTAGGGTTGAGCATTGTGCAGTGGCCTTCCCATAAGTATAGCTCAGAATCCCCAGATGCCTTCTCTGGGATTGATTGTGCTTAGTATGTTCAAACTATTTTTAGAAAGTCAGATATGGGAAAGATGTTTTTAAAAGCATCAAAGTAGCCGCCCCTCAGGAGTCCATAGCCTCTCTCTGTACCCCATGGCAGCCCCTTGGCCCACAGCACCTGGAGCTGTTGAGATGCTGTCCTGTGCTTGCTTTCCTCAGACCCTTGTCCTTCGTGTCTTGGCAGGATTTCCAATGAAAACTACATTCCTCACGGGCTGAAGGTGGTGCAGCGCCACACCCAGGGCGGGCTGCGCTCCCTCATGCAGCTGGAGAGCCGCTGGCGGCAGCACTTCCTGGACTCCATGCAGCCCCGGCACCTGCCCCAGCAGTGGTCGGTGGACCACAACCATCAGAAGCTGCTCCGGAAATACGGGGAGGACCTTCCCATCAAGCTGTCGTGATCGCCGCCTCCCTTCCGGGTTAGGACGCCTGGGAAGCTGGAGCCGGGGGGTGCCAAGTCACCTCTTCCTGTTTTAATGTCATTGTCAGATTCTGGTGACACAACTCACAATACTAACCCGTCGTGATCATCCCAGGATGCTTCTGGTGGAGCAAGGCTGTTGCTTTCAGGGGTGCTCCTGAATTTCAGCTGGGCAGAGTGAGAATTCTCTATTCCACCCTTTTCTGGACAAACGGGAACCTTGGCCTTCATATTTTTCCCCTCTCCCTATAATGCTTTGCCTGTACAGGCGACACATGAAGGATTCTTCCTGAAGTGTCTTGTCAAGACTCTCAAGTTTTTAATATTTTTTTCTTCCCTGTCCAGCATGTTGGTTTATCTCAAACAGGAGCTGTCAAGTATTTCAATCCCATCTGGTTAGGAGGGAGAAAAAAATAAAACGTTCTTCTAGAGGTTGGAGAGATAGAAGGGGGTTGGATTCATACTCCCAGCTCAGCCTCATGATTAGAAGTTCTTTGGCTTGATGCTGTGCTGGAGCTCACCTGGATGGGGATCCGGCCCAGCTGGGCTGCTTCGGTTTATTACACATCCTTGAAAATGCTCCCCTTTACTTGTTCAGGGCCAAGGCAGCAGCTTCCTGCCACGTGTTTTCACCCTAGCCCTGGAGGGGATTCTTTTTGGAAAGAGGCCTGGGTGGGCCACAGAGAAGCACGAGCACCACCTCCCTAGAGAACTTGGATGATTTGCTCAGCTTTTGGCTGTTTGTTGCAATCCTGCCCAGAACGTCAAGGTTTTTAGCGTAATCCCTTTCTGAGAGGAAGATTATCTTTTCTCAGAATCAGTATCTGGTCCCTTCAGTGTTCTGTGTTCTATCAGATTTGCAATACTGACCTCTTTTAAGCTCTTTAATTCTCTCCCAGAGCCATTTGGTCAGGTTGCAGTGAGAGGATTTCTCCATCTCCCATCTTGCCTGGGACACTGGGATTAATTAACCCGTTTTGATGTTCAAAACGGTGGTGTTTCTCATCTTTCTAAATGTGAGGCCACCACTTTGAGCATGAAATCAACTTATTAGTGATTAGGATCTTTTTTTAAAGTATAAGGAAAACTTTCTTACCTTACAAGATTTTAACAAGCTTTAAAAAAATTTTTTATGGCCATAATTCAACAGGAACTCTGTTTTGGAGCTGTGCCTGAGTTGGTGATGGCTGCTCTAACATTGATAAGTAAAACAACTTCTAAGCACAAAGTTCATGAATTGTAAATGTAAAACTTTTTGCTTTATAACTTTGTAAAATCAGTGAATACTCTTGGGGAAGGAGATCTTTATCCTATAGGTCCCTGCTGTGTGGCAGCCCATGGTGTGTCCTAAGTCACTTAAGTCGTGTCTGACTCTGTGCGACCCTATGGACTGTATAGCCTGCCGGGTACCTCTGACCGTGGGATTCTCCAAGCAAGAATGCTAGAGTGAGTTGCCATTCCTTTCTCCAGGGGATCTTCCCCACCCAGGAATCTAACCCACATCTCTTATGTCTAACTTGCATTGGCATGCAGGTTCTTTACCACTAGCGCCACGTGGGAAGCCCATGGTATGTATGCACAGACTCCCCTATCCCATCCCACCCCACCCCACCCCGCCTCCCACCCCCACCCCTAGCTTTGACCCCTGGACAGCAGCCCACCACACATGCACATCTTGCATTTTTTTCCTCTTCCCTTCCCACTCGTCCTCAAATAGGTGTTTTTGGGGTCTAAATCAAAAACTCTTGAAAACAAATAGTACCAGCTGCTTTGGGGGCCCTGTGTTCAGCACACTAGGTTGTTACGGGGCTGTCACTTCACTGGAGCCCGCGGCAGAGGACCAAACGGATGGGTGGTCATCGTAGTAGTCAAGCTTGCCACAAGGGGGCGCCTGTAGCTCTTGCTTTATAAGCATTCTTGAGAAATAAGTGGCTTTTATACCCGAACCTTGGACATAACTCACGACTTATGTTTCAGATTGTGTATATCTGGTTTTGAGTCATTTTGATAAGTTTTATAAGAAAAACCTCTTTCTCTTAAGAGAGTAGGGCACTCCCTTTCTCTTTCCCTGTATCCTCACACTTAGAGGTGAGAATCATGTCCTAAGAGGTCGTTTAAGGAGCTGTGGTTGCTGAGGGTAGAAGGAATGGGTTCTCCAGTAGAACTCCCTGCAGAGCTTAATACCACAGAGCCAGCAGCCAAGACAGAGGAAAAATCTGGACTATGGCACACGCAATCTCTGTCCTTTTTAGAACACACGCTGTTTAGATTTGAATCTTTTCGTGTTTTTAAATCAGCCTTGGACTTTAGCAGCCTGTCCCTAAGACTGACAATAGCTATCTCAAATGAGTCATTTTAGGGTAGGCATATTTTTAAATAATTTTTTCTTCTGATATAAAAGTCATGTGTATGCTTGTTAGAGATGAATCTAAAGAAAGAATGAAAATCCATCATCCCTCCGTGTAGAACAAACCTAATCTCTGCAGGTATGTTTATGAATTTCCTTTCAGTATTTAAAAATGCATATATTGTGTGTAGTATTTAAACAGGCTTGAGAGTCATATATATAGCTTAGTATCCTATTTTTCCTTCATTTAACCTGGTATCATAAGTAATTTCTTGTCTCTTTAAATCTTTGAAAGTAGATTTCCAGTAACTCTACCTTACTTTATTATCCATGCCCACACTGTTGAAATTTTTGGTTGCTTTGGATCCTTTGCTAATATCAATGATGTATGCAATGAACTTTTTTGTGTGTAAATCTTTGACTATAACTTTGCTAACTTATTTAGGTTAGAACCTTAGAAATTGGATTGCAAGGAGGGGGAGGCATGTTGCTGGAGTGAGTACAAATTGATATCCATTTTTAGGGGTTTCTGTGATGGGAATGTTTGCCTTTGACCCTTTCCCTCACGCCCTAGGGCATTCGCTGAGTTTCCTTCTCTGTGAGCAGCAGTGAGCAGACAGTGTCACAGCAAAGGCCCCTCTGATGTGCCTGAACATTACGATTGCAGCCTCAGAGTCTTTTTTCTGCTTCCCTTCTGCTCCCATCCTTCCTTGCCTCATTCCTCCTTGCAGCAGTGATTTTTGGAAATACTGTTTGTTTTAAAAGAAAATTGTAAAACATATTAATTAAAAATAAAAAATTTTATTTTAAAATAAAGGTTATGGCCTTTTTTCCCCCCCACGGATAAACAAGCAATTACTGATTTGCCATCCTAAAGCGAACAAAGCATGATATTCAGGGATTTGTTTCCCTCTTAAGAGTGCAGCCATAAGTTACTTATTCTTATCCATGTCACAGACAGAGATCAGATGGCAAAATGTGTTCTGTTGAAATAAAGCCATTTTAATCCCTCATTTTAGACTCTCAGGAGCCCAGCAGACAGAAAGAGCTTTTGTTCAGCTTCCTATTCTAATGTTTGGGGCCCTAACATTTGACTATTATTTAAATTCTTTGTTATCTTACCTCTCTGAGTTTTTCATTCATTCATCTATTTTTTTCAATTCATTATGTCTCATCCTCTAAGAGGTACCATAGTTTCTCAGTTTACTAGTTTGCTAATTTATTACGTATTTTAAAAGGATTCTTCTTTCTGGTCTCGTTTTTTCTGTTCTTTACTTGGTCATTTTTAGAGTACCTCATCCCTCAGGAATGCAGTTGAGAATCAGTTTTTCTTGGATGAGATAAACTATAAGAGGGTGTAAGAATTATTCTTGTATTGTTTTTGTTTAGTCACTAAATCATGTCTGATGTTTTTACCACCCCCCATGGACTACAACGGGGGCTCCCTAGGTATCGCTAGTGGTAAAGAGCCTGCCTCCCAGTGCAGGAGACTTAAGAGATGTAGGTTCGATCCCTTGGTTGGGAAGATCCCCTGAAGGAAGGCATGGCAACCCACTCCAATATTCTTACCAGAAGAATCCCACGGACAGAGGAATCTGGTAGGCCACGGTCCATAGATTTCCAAGGAGTTGGACACGACTGAAGCAACTTAGCGAGCATGCATGGACTGTAGCCGTCCAGGCTCCTCTGTCCATGGGATTTCCCAGGCAAGAATACTGGAGTGAAAAAAAAAAAAAAGAATACTGAAGTGTTTTGCCATTTCCTCCTCCAGGAGACGTTCTCCACCAAGGGATCGAACCTACATCTCCTGCACCGGCAGGCGGATTCTTCACCACTGAGCCACCAGGGAAGCCCCAGTTCTCGTATAGTGGACTCTTGATTGGATAATGTAAAAATTATACATAATCCTCAAAATACTTTTTTTGGAACCGAATTACTCTTTTTAGGTATTCCCCAAGTTGCCCCCTCATGCTGGAGCCAAAAACCTTCCGTCTGTCCCCAGTCCTGGGGCAGTTTTGCATCAGGTGATGGAGCTGGACTGACACGCAGCCAAATGATCATTCCACTTGTTCAAAAGTACCTGTTCCACCCACTCTACCAGGGAGATGCCTTTGCCTGTGGCACCACGGCCCTTACTTAACTAGCAACATGTTATTTGGGAAAGTGGGAAGTACATTAGACCATTATTTCCTCCTCACTAGCCTTGTCTGTGTCCAACTTGGTTGTTGGCACCCAGTCACCAAATGGGCAGTCCTGTGGGATAAGCAGGAGCTGACTTCCTGTGCACAGGAAGAGGGAGTGTTGGAAGCCCTAGTCCACACTTCCTGGGTGCTCCCTCTTCTAAGGCAGTGGTACTTGCCTTAGAAGGTCACTGTCGGACTGAGTGGAGATAGTTAATCTCACATCCTCCAGACCGAACTCAAGGCGTTTGCCCTCCTTGCAACTTCCTTATTTGCTTTTAATTCTTGATTTTTTCTCTTTTGCCTGATGGGTAGCCTGTTGCCTTCCTGCCAGCATAAGCTTCAAGAACCGCTAAGTTTACAGTCAGCGTTATTATCAACGTGATGTGTGGTCCAGATATTCCTGAGTTGTTAGAGGCTACTTACACGCTACACCTGCTTCCCAAAGATCTCCCTTCTCAGGTTGCAACATGCTGGGGCAAAGTTGGGATTCTGACTGCTCAGACCACCAGGGTATCTATTAAGTCCTGGATGAGAATCCGAAATTTGAGCTTAGTGAGCTGGTAGGGGTGGAAAGAAATAGGAGACTGGGACATGGGCAGTTTTAAAGAATGTACATTTATTTGGTTGGTGGGGGAGGATGGGAGCATAGTCCATGGACTTACCTTTTTTTTTAAATATAAATTTATTTTAATTGGAGGCTAATTACTTTATAATATTGTATTGGTTTTGCCATACATCAACATGAATCCGCCACGGGTGTATACGTGTTCCCCATCCTGAACCCCCCTCCCACCTCCCTCCCCATACCATCCCTCTGGGTCATCCCAGTGCACCAGCCCCAAGCATCCTGTATTATGCATCGAACCTGGACTGGCGATTTGTTTCACATATGATATTATACGTTTCAATGCCATTCTCCCACCCTCGCCCTCTCCTACAGAGTCCAAAAGACTGTTCTATACATCAGTGTCTCTTTTGCTGTCTCATGTACAGGGTTATCGTTACCATCTTTCTAAATTCCATATATATGCGTTAGTATACTTTATTGGTGTTTTTCTTTCTGGCTTACTTCACTCTGTATAATAGGCTCCCGTTTCATCCACCTCATTAGAACGGATTCAAATGTATTCTTTTTTGGACTTACCTTTATATTTTGCTTCTTGTGGCTCAGCTGGTAAAGAATCCGCCTGCAATGTGGGAGACCTCGATTCGATCCCTGGGTTGGGAAGATCCCCTGGAGAAGGGAAAGGCTACCCACTCCAGTATTCCGGCCTGGAGAATTCCATGGACTGTGTAGTCCATGGGGTTGCAGAGTCAGACGCGACTGAGTGACTTTGACTTTACTTCAAACTCAATTGTATAGTGTATTGGAGGATCAAGAGGCCTTGGTGATAGTGTCTGGTTCTGGCCATCAGCTATGTGTCTTTGGACCAATCACTTAACTTTTTTGGATTCCTTTCTGTACCGATAAAACTAGGAGTTTGAATTAGCTGTGCCGTAAGGGGCCTACTAGCGTGGCATTCTGTAATACATCCCCCTGTTGTTTGATGTGGCGCTCTCCCGTGGGTGCTGTGTACCTTCTGCTTGGTTTCACATTCTCATCCCATCCCAGCCCTGGGAATGCAGCTGTGCATGAAGGGAAGCGGGGTGAGGAAGCCAGGATGCCACGCTGTGTCCTCTCAGCCTGCTGACTAGGGCCAAGCCTGCTCCCTCCATCCGGAGCTCCACCTGGGGTCAAAGTACTCCTCTCACCAGAGATGCACTGAGTGTGGCCTTAAGGAACTCACATTTCTACTCCGTTCACTATTTGACAGTAAAGAAGAGAAATCTTTATCTTCACCCACATTGCCAGTGCCGTAAGGCTTAATAAGAAATTGGCATGGAATAGAAATGAGGCATCTTTGCCAAGTGTTGTAAATGGGAGGATGTTGGGGAGGAAGAAAACAAGGTTTCTCATTTAAAGATCGGAGATGTTGAGGCTGTGCCATAGAGAGAGAATTGAATAGAACTGGGCACTTGGAAAGGAAAACGTTAAATCAGTAAGTTAATATTCTCTTTTTATGCTGTCAGGACTACCTAAGAAAATTTGAGGGGTCCACTGTGTTAACACATTGTTCTCCATCCATGCGTCCTAAGACAATTAACTGCCAGGGACACTTGAGAAGTCTCTAGGGCCTGCCTTTCTATAACCCTGACCCACCTGGGCCTTTGTCCTGCTTACCTTTCTGGCCACCAGCGAGACAGACACATGCAAAATGTAAAGATTGTATTTTATAAGCTACCAAGAGACATTTTCCCCTCTGTGTATCTATTCTCTGTGACCTGGCAAAAGATACATATTCCAGTCCATCATTGTGCTTCATTTCGGTCCCAAAGAGGTTATGGTGTATTGGCTTTGTGTTGCATAAATTTTGTACCAAGTATGCTAAACTTGAAGCTCTTTTCACAATAATCACTTCAATGTAGACATGAGTCCCCCTTTTTCTACCATATTGGGGTCATTTTGTTGTTGTTCTGGATCAACGAACAGATTGCCAAAAAGGAGGCTAACGTATATATCTCTCCCCTCTCCTAAAATGTAGACATCTTTTGTTTTATCTCCGGCTTCCCTGATAGCTCAGCTGGTAAAGAATCCACATGCAATGGGGGAGACCTGGGTTCGATCCCTGGGTTGGGAAGATCCCCTGGAGAAGGGATAGGCTACCCACTCCAGTGTTCAGGCCTGGAGAATTCCATGGACAGTCCGTGGGGTCGCAAAGAGTCGGACATGACTGAGCGACTTTCACTTCACTTTGTTACATCTCACAGCGCCAATTGGAGCCCCAGTCAGTTGGCTCAGTTCCTTTCCAATCAAGATCTGTATGTTTGGCCCTGGAGGTTTGGTCAGCCCGAGCTGTAGCCCATATGGCTTCCTCTGAGTTCTTGGATACAATGAGCAAGACTAAAGTTGGCTCTGAAACGGAACAGAAGATGACTTGGGTTAGTTTTTCTTTTTTAAATGTTACACAAGTGCAGAGAGTTGGCTGCCATCCCCCCTCAAACCATCAGCAGAGCTTGACCTTGGCCAAGATTTTGCCTCATCCTCTCGGCATTTTAGCATCGAGTTGCGTTTCAGCCATGGAATGCTTAACCAAAAGCACATGCTGTCGCGGTAGCTTCCAAGGAGCAAGTTTTTGCAGAAAGTCCACATCATGTTGTTTTCTCAAAACAACTGTTTTCTCTGAACCACCAACCCAATAAACCCCCAAATGGTGATTCTTTGGTTTATTTGTACACAAGGGCTGAAATGTTTGCTGCTGTTAATAATACTTTATTGGAGTGTAATATAGTGAAAATGCAATAAAGCATACAAATCTTACAAGTACAGCTCGGTGAATTTTGACAAATGTGTGTGTGTGTGTGTATATATATATATATATATATATATATATATATATATACACACCTATGTCATTAGGGGACTTCCCTGGTGGCTTAGTGGTAAAAAATCCACATGTCAATGCAGGAGACATGGATTTGATCCCTAAGCCAAGGAGATCCCCTGGAGAAGGAAATGTCAACCCACTCCAGTATTCCTGCCTAGGAAATCCCATGATCAGAGAGGAGCCTGGTGGGCTCTAGTCCCTGCGGTCAAACATAGCGACTAATTCATGTAATCATGAAGGGCTGGAGTTTGTGTATTACATGAAACATACATCCTGATGATGTACAGCTTGGGGTTGGGAGGTTGTACATTCAGGTGGCTGAGCAGATTAGTGTAACACAGCAAATCCAGGTCAAAATGTGATGACATTGGTGGTCTGAGTCCAGGCAGTCTGGAGGTTTTTTGTCACTCCCAGGGGAACTGGGTACAGCGAAGCTTCATGTTTGTTTTTAACAAGTTGCTTTTAAGAAGAAATATTACGTGCACGTAGGACAAAATTTGTTTTTAAACATATAATGAACAAGGACCTCCTCCCCAGTCCTTCCCTTCCTGACAGTAACCACTGTTACTATGACTTGTGCATTGTGCATCCTTCAGAGGGGCAGAAATGGAATGCGAATGTGTGTGTTTGCTTTTAAGTCTTAGGTTTCTTTGCTAAATAAGAATGTCTCTGCCCTTCTCCTCATACTCTAAGCTCTAGTCTTCTAGGCTCTGGTCTAGGGCATTTGTATAGAAATCTGGATCCTGCAGCCTCAGTAGAACGAACCTATTTGTCTTACACTATACAAAGCTCATCCTCTGGATCTGTCATCTGGCCCAAAGTCCATGTTTCTCATAGGATCGGCCATGAGTTGTTAAGTGTCTAGGCTGGGTTTTTTTTTACATTAGGCTTTCTACTTCTTTTAATATATATTTAAAAGTTTCTGTAATAAATTTTTTTAATGTCTTATTTCTTCAGCAGTAGCTCCTGCAACACACTTATCTACTTAGGTTTTGGGTTTGTTTTAACGTAATGTTTCACTGCAACTTAAAAGGAAACTGTAGATGGATCTCTAGGCAGCCCCCCTCACCCCATCCCCTCCCCCGTAACTGCCATGACCACCCAAATCGACATTTAAAATTCCAAAGTTACAAACATGAACCAGGATGATTATTCACCTTCAAAAGCCATCCTTTTTAAACATAGGGCTGACCTCAAATTTATTTTGAAAAGCCAACTCCTGTGGCAAGCAAAATTTGGTGTGATTTGTACACTAAGTTTCTCAAGAATGTAAATCTCATGCAGAGCAGAGGACTTATATTCAGCCTTGAAAAGTATTTTACACAATATAATGGGCTCCAGAGCCAGGGAAGGAAGAACCTCTCAGACCCACCCTCTCAGCAGGGGAGAAAACAAAGTCTGCACGGATGGCTTTCCTTGGCCACTACTCCTAGCCACTTCTAATTTTGTACCCCTCTGTGCCAGGTGGATGAGGAGTCGGATCATCTCCAGGTCAGAGCGTTCCAAAAGATGCACAGGTTTTTCCCATTCAAGTCCCATATGGTTTCCCCAGGGCCATTTTATCCTTGATGTCCTTTCACATTCTCTACTTTGTCTCGCTGTAATCCAATCCACCCCAGGCCCCTCCAGTCATCGTTAAGTGTATTCCCACGGGTCAGGGAGCTCTCTTGGAGCATCCCTTTAGAGCAGCTGTCCATTTGAGCAGCATCTGCTTTTCAACTAGCTTGAAGACAGAATGAAGGACATGGTCGAGTCTTTCCCAGTGGGAAGCGGATGACACCGGTAACCTTAGGGACTGCCATCAGGATGCTGCGCGTTGAGTGGCCCCCGCAACTCGCAAGCGAAGGTGGGTGATTCCCAGAAAGGGCAAGCGGGTCTTCAGCCCTGTGGCCCGTGCAGGGTCCTAAGGCTGGAACGGTTCCCTGAGCCTCTGGCTCCAGCCCTTTCTGGGCAGGGAAACAGAACGAGGCAAAATGCCTGGTGTGTTTTTAAATAGATTCAGCTCGCTGCAGCCAACAAGCCCGACAGCTCCGGGAGGTGAGTGACCCTTCCTGAGAGATTTCTGTTGCGCCATTCCTCGGCCTCCATCCCCACCCCTCCTGCTTCTCCCTTCTGACCTCACACCCCTTCTCTCTGGATAGTTTCTCTTCAGGCCCTTCTGGTTTTCGGATTTATTACACTTTTGTTGGTTTTCACTCTCTGCCTTTTCCTTCCCCGAGGCTGCTTTTCCTCACGCCCTGTATCTTCTCATCTCTCCCAAGAGTGCATCTCCATCTGCGGCTCCTTGTCTGTCTCCGCGTCTCAATCATCCTCCTGGCCTCACCCGGGCTTTACTGACCCTGGAAATAAAGAAGGGAGGCTTGGAGGAACCTACCTTGAGCAACCCCACGTGGTGGGGCAGGTAGCAGCAGCCTTCGTCTTGGGAAACGTCTAAGCTGCCCTTAGCCGCGGCAGCTGTTGCTGGGCAGAGTGGCAGTGCAGTAGGCAAGCCGGAGGAGGAGGAGATGGACAGGAGGGGTGGACGGCCCAGCACCCACTGAAGGGGACAGTCGGAAGAGGAGGTGAAGAGGAAGGCCGGGTGGATGCCATGAGGAGGAGCTGGGTCGCGCGGCTGAGAAACCAGGGACGTGGGACCACAGCCCAGCTCTGCCCAGCAGAGGCGGGCAGCGTGGGGAGAAGGAGGCGCCTTAGAAACCCTTTCTCACCACTCATCTCTGGCCCTTTTGTTCTTTTTCTTTCATGTTTCTGTCTTCATGTTGTATTAGCAGCAGAAAACACACCACAAAAGGCGATCTGTCTTTGAAAGGGAATAGCCAGATCTGGTGGATTGAAGGCTGGATGCACTTCCCTCTCTGCCGAATTCGTAGGTCCCTCTGCCTCTGTCTGGCTGCTGGAGTCATCAGGGCTGGCCCTTGAATGGAGGTCCTGTACCAGCTCTGACAGCACAGCCGGAGAGTCACTAGCAAGGGCAGCCGGAAGCACTGTGCGTCCGCAGACCCTCTTCAGGCGCCGGGGGAGCTGGGCTGTTGGCCAGCGAGGGCTTGGGCTTAGGGGCAGCTTCCAGAGGCTGACGCCAGCCCCACCAGGGGCTCCTCCTCCCCAGCTAGGAGCTGAGCTGCAGAGGGGCCCGCGGTAGAAGAAAGAGAAAGGAAAACACTCTTGCTTTAAAAAAGTTTTACACTGAAGAGGTGATGAGTGCATGTGGCAAAACATCCCAAAGCTATAAAACAATGAATATACAGTGAAATCTCCCACTCCTGTTCACCTCAAGGTCCCCTCCTCAGAGGTATCCCTGGATGTAACAATCTCTTGCACATTCTTCCAATATCTCCTTTTTAGGTCTCTATATCCTGGAAATTTTCAGATTCTTCAGGCAATGGACCATCTGCAATTGTTTGGATGCGTATGTATATATGTAATATGTGCCAGGGGACCCAGTGATAATGAAGAAAATTGCATCTCAGTTCATTGCCAATAATTCTTGCTGGGGCACAGAATGGTTTTAAAAAATTAAAATAAGTAAACAGAACAATAAGATGCTAGCACTAGAAAGGACCTGCTGAGTCTTATTGTACCAAACCCCTCATTTTAAACATGAGAAAGAAGTTCGGATAAGTGACTTTTCCAGGGTCACCAAGCTGGCTTATGGCACAACCAGGACTAAAACCCCAGCTTGTTGCCTCCTAATCATTCCAAGTGCCCAAGAACATACTAGATGCTCTGTCTGTAGGTAAGGGCCTTCGGAAAGATAAGTGATGAAATGGAAAGAAAGGCAAATGTTGGACATGGGTTTAGAAACTTCCTTTGGACACAAATATAGTGAAAGAAATCAGTAATTCCAGGAAAGATCTGAAGTTGAAGACCTGAAAAATAGCATGTGCGCACACACACACACACGCAGAGGCATTGGCAGCAGACGGAAGATGAACACCTATAAAGTCTATTGTCTGTCTCTCCTGCCAAGCCCAGCAGAGACTGTGAGAAGCGGCATGACCCTCTGCTGAAGAATCTACACCTCTTGGATCCACTGTCGCTGGGCTGGAGGCAGAGGCAGGCATTTTTGGTTGGGCAAGAGGCACAAATCACTTCGGACTAGAGTAAGAGGACAATCTGTGCAGGAACCTGGGGTCAGGGATGCCAAGTGAGAAAGGAAGCTGGACCTGGCCAGGCCATTGTGGAGCCCTGCCTCCACTGGCTCCGTGAGTACTGGCAGCCCCAGCGGTTTATACCACCTACCAGGCCGAAACACCCTACGATTTATGTACTGACAAAATAGCATCATAAGTTTAAAAAATTCTCTCTGCTTTGACATCAGCTCCAGACACTGTGAACAATTTCAGTGTCCAAGCCAGATTGATGGGCCCTTTGTTGGCTTCAGAGGGTGGCTCCAGTGAGCGGGGACATGTATGACTGTAAACATTGGCTGTAAAAACCCTCAATTGCTTTGAAATGGTAAATCTGCAGGCAATGTGGATCTGATGTCATATGCCTCCTGCATTAACAGCTTTTTCTTCCTGTTCAATTATTTTGGCTGGTAAGGGAGTGGAAATTACACTTCAAAATATATCGACGGGTATTTTCAGCCTGCTGAAAGCTTCAAAATGTATACCAATCCTGGGAACATTCCCTTAATTTCCACTTCCTAGTTCTCAAGGAAAATGGAGGTTTCAATTATAGGCACCATTGCTGCTGCTGCTGCTAAGTCGCCTCAGTCGTGTCTGACTCTGTGCGACCCCATAGATGGCAGCCTACCAGGCTCCCCTGTCCCTGGGATTCTCCAGACAAGAAGACTGGAGTCGGTTGCCATTTCCTTCTCCAATGCATGAAAGTGAAAAGTGAAAGTGAAGGTGCTCAGTCGTGTCTGACTCCGTGCGACCCCATAGACAGCAGCCCACCAGGCTCCCCCGTCCATGGGATTTTCCAGGCAAGAGTACTGGAGTGGGGTGCCATTGCCTTCTCCGACAGGCACCATTAGATGGAAGGAAATGCAGGACTAAGGCCTCTTTTCAATTCAGATGCTCTCTGGTCTTATCACTGACCTGTTTATGAGGCAAATTTTGTTCCAGACCTAGGTGGAAAGGTCTGTCCTAACATGTACCAAATGATGAAGTCCTTGACAAAAAGATGAGTATTACTAAGAACTTGGGTCCAGGGCCTTGAAACAGGGCATCTGACAGGGGAAAAAGCTAGTTCTGTCTCTTTGTCTTCACACGAGGAATCCAGAGGTCCTGATTTCTGGTGCACATGCCATCTCCCCCGTTCCTAGGTGCTGGGTACAGGTAGCCTCCCAGCTGTTTCTGCCCCAGTTGTGTTACGGTTTTCTCTGCTTAACTGACCTCTTCCACTCTTCTCCTGAGCACCAGACCTGGATTTAAAACTTCCTTTCCGGGTGGATCACAGAGAACTCAAGTTCAGTAGAACATGTCTCCTAAATCTGCTCCTCCTCCTGTGCTCTCTCTTTCAGTTAGTGGTTACCTTAAACCAAAGCACTTGTCTCCTACCAAGAAATGGACGTGTTATCCTCAAATCGTCTCTCTCACCTCCGCCTCTAACTGGTCACCAAATCCTTTGAGTCTACCTTCCTTCTCTTCTGCTCCAGTGTTTCTGCCCTAGTCCAGCCCACAGCATTGCTTGCTCGGACTATTGCAATGTCATTGTGCCCCCCTGCCAGTGGTCTTCAGCCTCGTCACTAAAACTAATAACTGATCGTGTCATTCCCTATTAAAAATCTTGGGTAGTTCTTCATGGCTTTCCAGAATAAGTCCAAACTACTTACAACAGCACACAAGACGCCTGTTAACTGGCCCATCTATCTCTCTAACCTGGTTACCATCACCACCCCCTCCCCCATACACACCAAACGATCGACCACTATCTTCCCCACCTGCTTACCCTTTAAAAAGACTCAGCTCTCAGATGACTTCTTCCATATGACGAAGGCCTCTTTGTGCTTGTATAGAGTCTATTATACCACGTGGTGACCATTTGTGCCTATTGCCCTAATATCAGTGACTGGGCTCCTCAGGAGCTGGAATCAGCTTTTGTTCATGCTTGTATTCCTGGCACCTAGAAGTGCTTGGCATGGTAGGTATTCAAGAAGAAAGGGAAGGGACTTCCCTGGTGATGCAAGTGGCTAAAAAGACTCCACATTCCCAATGCAGGAGGCCTGGGTTTGATTCCCGGTGGGGAAACTAGAGCTCACATGTTGCAACTAAGAATTCGCGTGCCACAACTAAAGCCCTGGCACAGCCAAACAAATAAATACCATTTTTAAATTGGAAAAAAAAAGAAAGAAAGACTGGAAATACCACCCTAATGGGCAAACAGGCATTGGTTTACTATTAGAGTGGTCTCGGTGACATTTTAATAGGACAGAATGAGGAGTAGCAGCAGATTGCCACCCTAGATATTCATTCATTCACTCATCGCACAGATACTTAGTGAGAGCTGCCACAATGCCCAACGCTGTGCTAGACACTGGAGATACACAAAAGAAGACTGCCAGGCCCTGCTCAGAGGAACGCTCATTCAAAGGCAAGAGAGAGGCATGTAACAGGCAGTGGCCTGACATTTGGGGCCATCTGGTCCTCTCTGAGGACCTGTGCTACTCAGATCCTCAGAGGCTGAGGAGGAGGGGACAGGGCAAAGGAGACAGGCAGTGAGATTGGGAGGTCACGGAGGGCTTGCAAAGGGCTTTGCCTCTGGGACCAATCCTGCTGATTAGCTGGCTTTATTTATGCACTTCTCCTTTGAAGGAATTCCTTGCTGTTAAGAAAAAGCATTTGACACATTTCTAATTAGCCCTCAGACTCTGCAGTCCTATTATTCCCAAATGTAGCAGCTGGGTCATCTCATGATCAGTAATAATGTTTGTAGTTCCTGCAGTTCGTCACCAAAATCAAGGTCATTCCTCCCCTGACTTCTGGTGGGACCACAGAGGATTTTCTCACCCTATCATCTGGGGCAGCGGGGCTTAGTGCCTGGCCCTGTGGTTGGGGGGCAGATAGCTGCTGCTGCGGAAGTCCTGTGAGGAAGCCTGGGTTACTCACTACACCAGCCAACACTGACCCAGGTGGGTCATGCCCTTTCTCTGGGCTCTAGTCCTGCACCGTCTCTCAGGCCCTCGCTTTAACAGAGAAGCGCCGAGTACCCTCCTCCCCATCTTCTTCCCCTTTTCTTCCACCAACAAATACTCAACAAGTATGCATGGTACAGCAACAACTGGGGGGACAGGTGAACAAAACATACAAGAACCCCTGCCCTCAGGGAGCTTACACTCCAGGGGCAGAAACTGATATAAAAAGCCATGTTCTCAGTCAAATAGAATGTACTGTGTGCTCAGTCATGTCCAACTCTTTGCGATCCCATGGACTGAAGCCCACCAGGCTCCCCTGTCCATGGAATTCTCCAGGCAAGAATATTGGAGTGGGTTGCCATTTCCTTCTCCAGTCAAATAGAATGATCACCGATAAAGAACTCTTCGAGAACTTCCTTGGTGGGCCAGTGGTTGAGAGTCCATCTGTCAAAGCAGGGGACACGGGTTGGATCCCTGGTCTGGGAAGATTCTACATTCGGCAGAGCATCTAGCATCTGCAGAGCATCTGGGCTCATGGGCTGCAACTATTGAAGCCGGCACACCTAGAGCCCATGCTCTGCAACAAGAGGGGCCACCGCAATGAGAAGCCCACGCACCGAAACTCAAGAGTGGCCCTGCTCCCTGCAACTGAGAAAGCCCATGTGAAGCAGGGACGACCCCATGCAGCCCAAACTAAAAAAATAAAAATAATTAAAAAAAAAACACTTCTCATTCCTTCAAAGAGCCAGGTCCCCTCCTTGATCTATAATGGCTTGTAGAAACCTAACTTATAAATAACCTTTCCTCAGACAAGCTGGTATGTTAAGTGGGGACAGCAGGCAGTGGGTAGCGTCTGTGCCGCCTGATGGCTGGGTGACCTCTGCCGGCCTCAGTCTCTCCATCTGTGAGATGGAGAGTGTCAAGCCTTCCTCACAGGGTCATCGAGAGCATTCTGAGATCCGGTTATCGGCACAGTGCCTGTTTCACGGTAACATGCCTTCTGTTCACCATCTCTGCCTCCTCTTTCCTGCTTAGAGCAGACATGGGAGTCTAGTCAGTTCCCTGATTAACCCACCTCCTGGGCCCCTGCTGCAGCTGCAGGCAGGGCAAGAGGCTTCGGAGGTGACCCAGCATCTCTAGGGTAATGGCTGTGCCGGCAAGAATGGACACCTGCAGAAGCTGGGGCCCCACGCTGCCTCTCCCCTCTCCTCCGTCCAGCCCGCTGAGCAGAGGGCCTGGAAGAGAGCCACATACCTGTGGGGCAGGACAGTCATCCTTGTCGGGCCTTGAAGAGGCCTACCTGGGATCTGTTCTTTGCAGCCCCGGTGAGCAGTCCCCTGCATGTGCCTGGCAGGCCCTTCCGGAGTCCCCTCACCCCGGCAGCCAGCAGCAGGGCCTGTGAGGATGGGATTTCAGAGGACCAGTGGGTTCCCAACCACTGGGTGTTACGTGGTTCATCTCATCTGACCCTTCCCAACAATGCTACAAGTTAAGGGGTGTCACTGCCCCATTTTCTAGTTGAGGAAACCATGGCTAAGAGAGGGAGTAAGAATTTGCCCAAACCACTCCCACATGTGACAGGACCAGTGGTTGAATTCACGTTGTTGAACTCCAGAGCTAGGGCCTCACACTGACCTATATCCTTTCTGCCCTCTGTTACCGCCCCCCCCCCCCCCCAAATCCATGCATCAAATTCACAGGGGCAGACAGTTCCCTGGGACCTCTTGGAATGCCAGGAGCATGCAGCACTTTGCCCAGCTTACATGGGCTTCAGCACTTTTAAAGAGAAGGGGACAGTGTCCAAGAGGGATGTCACAAGAAAAACAATGCCCAAGGAACTGCAAGTCCGAAATGGCACAGCTGGAGTCCAGAATGGATGACCTGGAGGTCATCTCTCTACATCCCTTCTTTTCCAGAAAAGAAAATGGAGGCCCAGAGCACGAAGTGAGGTCCCTGCACACAGGACTTCTGACCACCCTGCAAACTCCCCAGTGGCCTCAGAAGCCAGACACTGGTGCCCAGACACTGGTATAGAAAATGGGACTGAACCCAGCCCCTCTGCCCACCTGTTGTGTGACTCTCTGCAACTGAGAGCTTCCCTGAGCCACCTGCAGTTTTCAGGGGCTTTAGAGATAATGTGTGTGAGATCCTGGCCCGGCAGCTGGCACCTGCTAGGAACTCAGCGAACTGTAGCTATTATTATCACCGTTGTTGGTTTCGAAGTTCACTGATGTTAGGCACCACTAAGTCTCTTAGGTGTTGCTTTTCTTCTACGGTTCTGTGGAGTCATTCCTAGCTAGGCCCAGAGAGGGAACGATGTTCCCAGTCATCTCTGAACACTGAAATCCATCTCAGGGAGGGCTGAGCCTCAGCTCTGTGTCTATTTGGGATTAGAATCTGGAAGAATGACCATGCACTGTAGCCACGGTGGCAGCTGCGAGTTCCCAACTCTTCCAGTGTGCCTGTGACTAATCACTCATCACTCAACCTCTGTCTATATCAAATTTCTGGGGGTCAAATGAGCATGAAATCACTTGCCCCCACCCTCCACCCCCAAGGGAAGTTTCTTGTGCTTATTTTTAAAGAGGGGCTGCCTGTGAAGTCTAACACCCCCCAGAGAGGCTACACTCCTATGGTGTTTTGGTTTTTTTTTTTTTTTCTTTTTTTGATGAGGATTGAGTGGGGACCAACCTAGACAGCATATTAAAAGCAGAGACATTACTTTGCCAACAAAGGTCCGTCTAGTCAAGGCTATGATTTTTCCAGTAGTCATGTATGGATGTGAGAGTTGGACTATAAAGAAAGCTGAGCACCGAAGAATTGATGCTTTTGAACTATGGTGCTGGAGAAGACTCTTAGAGTCTCTTGGACTGCAAGGAGATCCAATCATCCATCCTAAAGGAAATCAGTCCTGAATATTCATTGGAAGGACTGATGTTGAAGCTGAAACTCCAGTACTTTGGCCACCTGATGCGAAGAGGTGACTCATTTGAAAAGACCCTGATGCTGGGAAAGATTGAAGGCAGGAGGAGAAGGGGACAACAGAGGATGAGATGGTTGGATGGTATCACCAACTCAATTGGGTATGAGTTTGAGTAAGCTCTGGGAGGTTGGTGATGGACAGGGAGGCCTGGCGTGCTGCAGTCCATGGGGTCACAAAGAGTCAAACATGACTGAGCAACTGAACTGAACTGAATGGGGAAGTTTGTCTTCGGGACAGAATTACCAGGCAGTGATAATTTGGGGCAGATGTATGGCATCCTCCCCACTGAGCCCTGGGGAATAAGGGGTGAGACTTGCAGAAATCCTGACAAATCCCAGATCCTCCTTCCCTTCCTCTCATGGAGCCCTCCTTCTGGAGCCATCAGAAACCCATCAGCCTGATTTCAGTTTGGCCTGATCCAGCTTCATCCCCCATGCTGAAGGGTGCTGATGGGATGTCTTTGGATTCCACATCCTCTCACCCGGTTCTTCATGACCGAAGGCAACTAGACATGCAAAGACCAGGCTGATGGAGGGAGCAGCCTATAGCAACAGAAGGCCATTCTCTGAGTCTTCCCATCTGGCTGACCTGAGAGCCTGGACGGAGGTGGGGACACCAGGATGGCAGTTCCCTAACATTTTCTCATTGTCTGGAGATGCCTGTGGGGCCTGATTGCTAAGGAGCAAGGTCTCCCTGGCTTCCCAGAGAGAACATGACCCCTGGATCTGCCCCATGATTCCTGCAGAAACCAGAGAGTGGCTGGATAGTGGTTTTCTTGGTCTGTGGAAATGAATCCTGGTCCCTGTTGCAGTCTAATTAAACTCTCCAGGCAGGGCAGACGGGGGACAGTAAGGTTGGCAGGTATCCCCCCACCTTCTCCTACTGCTCCTGTTACCATCTCCTCCTGCCTCAGATTCCCTGCTACTCTTACAGAGCTCTTGGTGAGATCCTTTTTTGTCCATGACCCTTCTTAGGGTCACATTCTTGGTAGGGTCATTTTTGGATTTGTCCTCATGGTGAGACTTCAGAGTGAGGAAAGGATATTGCAGTTATAATGATGACTTTTCTGCAGCCAGAAAACCTACTCAGGTTTTCTTCCTTCAATTTACTTCACTCCAATGGAAATATATGGAGCATCTACTACATGCACATTTCAGTCCTGCTGCTGGAGAAACAGGGAAGGAGGGGTGCTGATGGAGGTGGTAGGATAAAGCATGAGCTGTGACCATACCATCTGCCAGCTTCATTTAGAGGCCAGGACCTGAGGTGGTCTTTCAGACCAGCCAGTGTCCAGGAGCACCAGCAGGACACAAACTCCTTGACAACCCTGCCTCTCACATGCAAGGGCCTCCTGGGTCCAGATTCCCTCAGCCTGGCCAACCTCAACTCCCACCCTTTTCAGATCCTGGTGCCCAGCACCACCAGGTACCTCTCTTCTTTGAAAATATCAAGTACTTTCATCCTCTGGACCTTTGCTCAGGCTGTTGATGGAGCTCACACCCTGCCCTGTCCTCCCCTTTCCTGCCTCTTAAGACTTTATTCGAAGAATTTATCCACTTTCTTTAAGAAGCCTTTCCTTAAGACTGCCTTGCGGTACAGTATTTCTTCCTCTGTGACCTCTGCTTGGTTAGTTAATTTAATATCTATTCCCTGAATGTCTGTTTCATGCCTGATCCTGGTCTCCTAGAACTTAGTCCACCTTGCTTTCTGCTCGGAAGTGACAGTAGTTCACATACAGCCGGGGCAGAATCTCACTGGTTTCTGTGTCCGTGTCTCTCAGCACCGTGTTTTGAACTTTGCTTTAAGTGTCAGACGGAGAGGTGGTTTCTAGACTGGGCTCTGCCACTAATTAGTCATGTGGCCTCGGGCGAATCTTCCAGCCTCTCTGGCCTCCTCCCTTCTTCCTGATGAAACGGTGATGACGATACCCTGGAGTTGTCCAGCGGACAATGAGGCGGGGTGGAGGGAAGCGTCGTGAACGCTGGGAGCCCCAGGACAACGGATGAGGTGAGGTGGTTGTACCCACAATCTCCTTTCACTGGCTGTGAAGCCGCGTCTCTTCCCCTTCGCTCTCTTCGAATGTCAAGTGCACCGGCTTCCAATCCCTCCTCGGGGCGGGCCCTCTGGCGGCTCGGCATCCTAGGCTGCGGAGGATCCCGGTGCAAACTCCAGACTCTCCTCGCACCCAGCTGCCCCTTCCCAAGGACTCGCCGAACACACCTTAAACCCTGTCCAGAGCGCAGCCCCAGAACTGCAGCTCCGCGGCGCGGGCTCCGGCCGGGGTCGCGCATCTCCAGCCGGTGACTCAGGGCCGCTCGGTCCGGGAGTGGGTGGAGGTAGGCGGGACAGACCCGGGCCGCGCGGGGGCAGGCGCCGTGAGCTCGGTCGCGGAGCAGTTGGAGTCGAGACTGGCTCTGGCCCGTCGCCATTCCGCCGCGGGCGTCTGCCTCGCCGGGCCTTCCTCCCGCGCCGCTTCGCATTCGCTGCGCTCCTTTCCCCGGGCGCAGCGGCCCGGCAACCCGCCGGGGCTGGAGCGCTGGGCGGGCTCTGCGAGCGAATGAATGGGCGCCCGGGGGAGGCGCGCGCCTGGGGCTGAAGGGCATTAGGACCGTGAGGATCGCTCCGCGCTCCTGTCTCTCCCTATCACCCCCCCACCCCCCACCTCTCTCCTTTTTCTGCTCTGCAGGACCGAGCAGCCCCGCGCGAGCGAAAACAAACAGCTGGGGCTGAGAGTGCCCCCGCCCCGGCCCCGAGAGCACGCCAGCCCGGGCCCCTACTCCGGGCGTCCGCCCGCCCACCATGAGGAAGATCCGCGCCAATGCCATCGCCATTCTGACCGTAGCCTGGATCCTGGGCACTTTCTACTACTTATGGCAGGACAACCGAGCCCACGCAGCATCCTCCGGCGGCCGGGGCGCAAAGAGGGCGGGCGGGAGGCCAGACCAGCTCCGAGAGGACCGCACCATCCCGCTCATTGTGAGTACGCGCTGCGCTCGGGGTGGGCGGCCGGGGAGCCGCGGCGCGCGTCCTAGCCCCGCGCGGCTGCAGAGGGCGCGGGGCCGGGCCGGGGGCTGCGTGCCCGCCGCGCTCCGCCGGCTTTGTATACGTTGGAGCATTCCTGTCCGTTGTTATGGCAACCTCTGTCGGGCTAGCGGGGCCAGGGCGCAAGGATGGAGGGAGGGTGACAGCGGGTGGGGGCTGGGAGAAAGTACTGCAAGTTTGGTGGGCCCGGCGTGCGCGCGCGACTGGGAACGTGGCGGCGCTCTCGGCACTGCGCCGCGGGGCCCGGGGCGCAGGGGCCGGGGGTTGGGGGTTAGGGGTTACCTCCGCCTCACCCGTCGGCGGAGGCAGCTGGCCCTTGCGCACCGCAAGCGGGCAGTGGGAACCGCAAGCGGGCAGTGGGAACCGCACGCTGCTAAGCGCGTGGGTGGCCGTGCTCTCCCCCTAGTCTCTTGGGGGCAAAGGACATGGATTGGGGACGCTGGGTGAGGCACGGTCGCTAGGGGCTGTGCTGGACTTCGAGCCCCCTTCTCAGACCCGGTCAACTTGAACCTTGTCATGAGGACTCCCTATGACTACTCCCAGGGTTCTCTGGATCGGGGAAAGGTCTCGTCCTGAAGGCGTCCCTCGCCCCAACATCAGTCCATCACCACGGGTGAACTAGCAGTGTCTGCGGCCAGCCCCGCGACGTCAGTGCGAATGGCAGGGCATGGCTGGGGCGTCGATGGAGGTGCAGGGGTGCCCTCCCGCGCTAGGGGCCTGGACTGGGGCGTGCCTGTCACCGCCTCCTCCTGGGCCCCGGGTGACAGCTGTGTGTGGCAGGGGCACCTGTTGAGACGGGAGGTTCCGGGACCCGCGAGAGGCGCCCTCGGGCAGGACGCGTCCTTCGGATGGGGGCGGATGGTGGGCGAGACCCTTGGGCGACCCTCGGATCTGGGCGGAGGGGCGGGGCCGCCTGGGGGAGCGGAGTGTGGGGCTGAGGGTGGGGGAGTGCAGCAGCGTGGCCATTCTGAAAGGCCTAGCCTTGAGGAGCCCACCTGGGAGGCGCAGGGTCAGGAGGGCGAAGGCTTGTGCGGAGGAGAATCTGAGATCTTCGTGCCAAGGCAGCTGAACCCCAGGAAAACGGAGTGTTGTCTGTAGGGAGGTTGTCGTTGTGTGGAAGGGCTCTCGTGTTCCCATCCTGTCCCAGATTACGTTGTCTTGTTACCTACCAGGAAAGAAGTAGCTATCCCCTGCAAAAGAGCATTTCCAGGCTGTGCCTGAGGAGACCTTGGGGTCCGTGGGTTTTCCCCCAGCCCCACTCTCCCATGCCCAGCTCCCGCTCTGGTCGAACTCCCTGGGACTGCGCCCTGATTAGGTGAAACGCTCTGCTCTGGGCTGAGGGTCCTTGCCGCTAGCACCCTGTTTCCAAAGCACTTGTGGACGTTTGGACAGACAGGCTGATGAGGCAAAAAGCCTCCTGGGTCAAGATCCCGGAGAGTTGGGATCTGGGTGGACAGACAGATCAGAGTCCGAACTGGGCAAAGCAGGAGCGGCCCCTGACAGACCCCGGGGGGAGCTTCCACAGCAAGGACTCATCCAAGCTGCCACGTTCCTGCTCTCCAAGAGGGCCAGCTCTGGTCCAGGGTAGGCGGGCTGGAGTGGCAGGGGAGGCGCAGACTGCCCAAATGTTCTGTCCTTCTCTGTGGTGACGTGATGGGAGGAGGGTCTGAGCTCTAGGAGGAGGGGGAGGGGATGAGGGAGAATGGAAGGGAAGAGCACAGAGAAGCTAACTGCTGCTCAGAGCTCCAGGCTGGTCTCATCACAGGTGCCTGCGCTTCAAAATCCAGGCCAGGCCACTCAGACTGAGAGCCCGGGAGGGTGTCGGGGGCTGCGGGGGCTCTGCTGAATGTGGGTGGCACTCATTTTGAGGGGGTGGAAATTGGAGGTCATGGGGGCTGCAGTGAACGTCCTCTCCTTGTTCCCTTGCGGTTGGACTTGCAGCAGATTAGAAGAGGGCTGTGAACTGGAAGCTGGGTTTCAAGTATGAAGAAGAATCAGGGAGCCAGGAATGGAGGTGCAGGAAGAGAGGAAGAGTGGAAGTTCCTCGCAGTGAGCTGCAGAGCCTTCTCTGGTCACTCTAGGCATAGCCCGCTCCCTCGCTGTTCTTAGGCTTTAAGCCCAGGATGTCTGTTCCCTGGGTGTTGATCCCCAGTCTCGCCCTGCCTTTGACACAGCCTTGCATTCCCATCTTCTGGGGTATTTCACTTCATTGGGATTCTCAGCTATTGGCCTGTCTCTTCACTGAGTGGCAGCTATCACTCAGGGACTGTGCAGGAAGCTTCATGCAACCCCACCTTGATGAGCACAGCAAGACTTAAGAAGTACTGTTAAATGAGTGAAGAAGGATTTTTGCTCATCTCTGGGAGCCATCAATGATCCAAGCTTCATATCCCACTAATACTTTATTCCAGCTCCAGCCTGACTCTTAACTAGAGAGCTAGAGGAATGTATGTTCAGCTTCTCCGGGAGATAAACCCTTTGTTCAGCTTAAAAGGGGCAGGTGCAGCTGAAGATTTGCTTTCTGTCTGAAATCCGTGGTTAACCTCTCACTGGTCGTCTTGCCATTTCAAAACATGTCCCTGTCTAGTTGGGCCAGAACGCACCGCACATGGATTTTCAGATTCTTAGGGAATGATGCAGCCAGCTCTGCTGACAGAGGCTAAGAAAATTCAGACAGGCATCATCATCCCTCCCCTGGGGGATCAGAGAGCTGAGCTGGGAAAGGGAGGGTCTGCATAACAGCCTGGGCCAGGAGGCAGCTCTGGCTTCACAGTGTCTGGGTGATCTGAAGCCAGCCAAGTTGTTTCTGGACCTTGGAGACACTTGTTTGGCATTGTGGGGTGTCGGCATGGCAACGGGATGGCCCAGATTTCTCGGGGAGGTCCTGATTTTTAATATTCTGTCCTGCTGTCAGCCCATGTGTCATAAATTTTGATGTGCAAAACTGGTTATGGAATCTGTCAAACTAAAGAAAGAGAGATACTGACTTCATCAGTAAATGGCTGCTTGCGAGGTGGCAGGGTCTGTGATTTTCTCCATGCTGTGCTTTATGGGCAAGACAGTGGATTTGAGGATATCCACTTGAACCTATACTGATGCTCGCTAGCTCTGGACAGCAGCCAAAGCAGGAGGTGGAGCAGACACAGCTGGCCTTCAGTCTTCGGGCCTCACAGCCGGGAAGAACATTTGTGATTGGTTTGGTTTTCCATATGTGAAGTCTCTATTAGGCATGGAGAGGGGGGCGGGATACTAAGGTGTTACACGGAATTTCACTTTACAGACATATTTTTAAAAGACTGTCTATTGTGGGTATTTTTAGGATAGGTGTACTTCTTTGTAAGGTCTCCTATTTGAAACTATGGAGGTTTTAGGCAAGAGTTTTCCCAAGCCGGAGTTCTTTATCCTACCTTTGGGGTACTGCTCAGTGAGCATGGACAAAAACTTGTATCTCTGGACTTTAGTTATTTTGTATGTTAAATCTGAGTGAGGGAATTCCCAGTGGTTAAGATTTTGCGCTTTCCATACCAAGGGCATGGGTTTGATCCCTGGTCCAGGAACTAAGTCTCACAAGCCCTGCTATGTTTGGGATTTATTTAAATAAATAAATTTGGGTGAAATGATTTGTAAGGTGTGTTGACCCTTGGGTAAGTTGATGATAGTTTCATTTCTAGAAGCAGATAAATGGCTTTAAGGGAGTTCTTTTGAACAAAGTTGTAAGATTTATGGCCAATTGAGGGGCTACCCCTGTCTGGAGTAGTTCCCCTGGTAACCTTAGAGCCTGCACAGGGATCCCTGCTTACCTAGCAGAAGGGAATATAGATGATGACTTTTCCAGCACTGTTCTCTGAGAGCAGAGGCTTCAGTTCAGTCTGGATAGGTTTATATTTTATTTATAATGTGTGCATTTCAGAACTGTGGGAATTATGATTTGCCTAAATGACAGAAAATGATGTTATATTTAATTTATGTAGGTACCACACAAGATAGAGGGTGGGGAGGGAGAATCCCCAGTTCTTTTTGCCAAAATGTTTGAATTGAAAGGACCCAATTTCCTCTTATTGGGCTCCCAGCCTGGATCATGTTGAGACCTGTCTGTAGGACCTGGGGACCACACTGAGGCCGCATGACTGGTAAGGGCCCTGACAGCCCAAGAGTCCCCTTCCTGGGAGACCTGAGTGCCGAAGACACAGGATGAGTTTCAGGGTTCTGCTCGTCCTTCCACTGCTGTTGTAACAGCAGTTCCCACACCGGCTGCTCTGAGGGTGTTGGGCCTGGCTTTCCTCTTTGGTGACTGTGTTTGTCAGCTCTGTGGGCACAGGAAGCCCTGGGGTCTGAAAGTGCCATTAAAGTGGGCGTGGAAGGGCACTGATGGGCCTGGCTGGGCCCTGGGACTATCTTGCTGTAATGGAAGAAACCCCCCTGGGTCAGAGGGGAGCCTGGATCCGAGCAGTTCATTACAGTTACAAGATTGCAGATTTATCCCTGTCGGCTTCTTGAGACCTGAAACACCTCCCCCTCACCATGTGAAAAGGAGGGGCAAAGACACAGTGAGGCTAAACAGACAGGAGACCCAAGGGTTTCGGAAAGGAGCGGGGGGCAGAATTGTGAGACTCAGGTCGGTGATGAGTCCACGTGGGCGGTTCACTGAACCAGACAGCGTGCTTGGTGCCGCCCCAGGCGGTGTGCAGCTTGCTTTGGAACCGGTCTCAGCTTCTCTCCCCTGAACTCTGTAGTCTTTGATCTACGCCTGTTAGCCTCCGTGATCACTGCTGCCTCTGTGTTATGTTTCTGGTGGCCGCGTTCGTGGGACACGTCAGTGCCGTGTTAGGTGTTTTGCAGGCCTGAACCTCCTAGATTCCTTTCTGTAACCTAATGAGGTCAGCGCCATTATCTTGCCCAGTTAACATGAGTAAACTGAGGCTCAGACGGAGCCGGTGACTGGCCCATGATCTAGCACCGAGTTAAGTGCTCGATCTGAAGGTGTGTCTGCCTCTGAAGCCCATGCTCTTGTCTTTTCTCTGAAGCATCCTCAGGGTAAGATCCAAGTCTGATACATTAGCATGTCTTTCCTGGAGAGCACCTAGGTCAGCACCTTACTTTGCATTCACTCCATAAACATTTGTTGGGGAAAAAAAATGCAAAAACCATACAGAACAAAATGTTAGCAGGAGGAAAAGTATTATTATGGATAATCTTCCCGTCCAACTTTTGGCTTTCTCCAGCATTTTCTGTAATAAACATCTATTAATGTTATAATGATAAAGCCAATCAAGATAATTATTTTAAAAATATTCAACGACTGAATAAAATCACTCTTGACTCCTTGATTAAAGTGTAAACTTCTTAACCATGTCTCATGCTTCTGAGTCCCACATCAATGCTTAGCACTGAGCTAACAGAAAAGGCTAGAGACTTATTTGAATTATTCTGTAGGCCTCCAAGGAATAGAACTGGGCTTAGTGGGTTCCCTGGTGGCTCAGACAGTAAAGAATCTGCCTGCAGTTCAGGAGGCCTGGGTTCAATCCCTGGGTCAGGAAAATCCTCTGGAGAAGGAAATGGCAACCCACTCTAGTATTCTTACCTGGAGAATTCCATGGACAGAGGAGCCTGGTGGGCTTCAGTCCATGGGTTCACAAAAAGCTAGACATGACTGAGCAACTAACACGCTAATGGGTGAAAGTTGCAGAGAGAGAGAAATTTATTTTTACCAGAAGGAACACTTTTTTATTGAGCTGACCGTCCCTGGAATAGTCTGAAAGCTGGCCAGAGTTTCTCTTCACACTCCCTGTTGTCAGGTCAGTGCTTGCTTCCGGCAGCAGTTGGAGGAGGAGAAAGAGGCTCGTGGTCCTGACTGTCTCCAAAGGTGTCAGGCAGCTCTGTAACTGAGTTGGAAATAGGGCCCAATTATTATACCACCAGAGGCCTGACGCCCAGGGAAGCAGGGCTGGCCGAACCCCCCGAGGCCAGGGAGGAGAGTGACGAAAAGAAAGCCATAACTGCCACTGTGCTGTCCCCTCCCTGTTCCTTTGGAGCTGCCAAGAAGGGAAGGAAAGGAGGCCGAGGCTGGTCAGAGGCAAGGCCACAGCGTCGGAAGTGCTGGTCTTCAGGATCTTTCCTGCTCCCCAGAACAAGGTCCACAGAGGTTTTCCACCCACCTGAGTCCCCTTGAATCTGACCTTTGCATATGCCACTTCTGTTTCCTTCATCCAGCCTGGGGAGAGTTTCCAGGTGGCCTGTCCTGTCCCCTGGGGGCCCTGACCATTGCTTTCCAGGGTGGTGCCGGCTGGCAGTGCCCTGAGCTATGTTGATGGAGGAGGCCTGGCTCCCCAACACCGTGAATTTCAGCCACACCCTTTGTCAGTATCTGGTTAGAGACAGCAAGGCCATCGGAGGACTTCTGTGAACATTTCAGAACAGGCAGGAGTGGCAGACTGGGGACATTTGTGGACAGGGCATCATTATACTGTGTAGGCAAGATAAGGCTCAGGCCTTGTCTGGGGAGACACGGAGGCAAGCCTGCCTCAGGTATAGCCTTTCCGCTTTTCTGGACCCATTAGGAAGAGCTCCAAGTTTAGCCTGAAGGCACCAGTGCCATCTTCCTGCCATTCCATAAAGTGAGGTATGGCTCCACGCAGATCGGGACAGCATTGTCTCAGAGCTCGGAGAGGAGGTGACATCTCTTAATATGCTCTGAATTGTGAGCCCTGCTGTTGTGGGATTTCCCCCACAGGCAGAACAGAATGGCCCAGGATGGAAGCAGATGTTGGCTGCCAGGGATGAGAGGGTGAGGTGTGGAGAGAAGATGCAGAATAAAGGACAGATGACCTTCTCTCCTAGGTTCAGCTCTGCTCCCAGGGGGCTGTGTGTCCTTAGGTGAGTCATTTCCTATCTCTGGGCCCTTAGTTTCCTCATCTGTCAGATGAGACTTGAACTACGGGATCTGTGAGGTCGCTCTCAGCTCAAACCACCTTTGACCCTGTTGATCGTTCCTGCCAGAGTGAGGTAGCCCCAAGCCAGGACTCATGATCTGATGGTGCTGGCATTAAAAAGAATAAGGCCAGAGCGTGAGGCATACAAAAACCAGACCACTTGTGTTCAGAAAAGCGTGAAGCCGGTTCTCACAAGAAATAAAGTGGACCAAACCCATTGTGTTCTCTTCTCTCAAAACACTGATGGGACGGTGCAGCTCGCCTTCTGCTGAAGGAGAAGCCTATGTTATTCCCGTGTGTGTCCGGGAGGCACACAGACACGTCTGCGGGAGTGTCTCGGGTGGACTTCAGACTCTCAGCAATGCGGAATGAGGCTGCAAAGACCCCTGAGCAAAGAAATCACAGCTTCAAGCTCTTGGACTTTATTCAGAAGACAGGCTTGGAATTTGGCCACAGCCTAGAAACCCACATTGTTTGTAAAAATCAGTTTAAGGAGTTCAGAAGGTTGTCTGTCTCTTGGTAACCTTCAGCTTTTCATAGGTTACATATACAGCAGATTAGAGCGAGCAAGCTGGAGCCTTGTTAGGAGTTGCTGATATACCGAGAAGTGACAGTTGACAGCAGAGGACCAACCAGCTGTGTGAAGATGAAGCCATCCCCTTCCCCCTCTGACCAGGTGCACACTGGTCAGAAATGCTGCAGGCACCATTTATTCCTTCACTTGACAGTTATTTACTGGGCATGTACTGTGTGCCAGGACGGTTACAGGCTCTGGGAAAAGCAAAACAGGCAAGGTCCCGCTCTAAAGGAGCTTACATTCTAGTGGAGGAGACAGACCATAAACAGATAAATATACTGTGTGTTAAAGAAAGAAAAGAAAGTGAAGTCACTTAGTCGTGTCCGACTCTTTGCGACCCCATGGACAGTAGCCTGCACCAGTACTCTTGCCTAGAAAATCCCATGGACAGAGGAGCCTGGTGCAGGCTACTGTCCATGGGATTTTCTAGGCAAGAGTAGTGGAGTGGGTTGCCATTTCCTTCTCCAGGGAATCTTCCCGACCCAGGGATCGAACCCAGGTCTCCCGCATTGTAGACAGATGCTTTAGCATCTGAGCCACCAGGGAAGTCCTTACTATGTGTTAGGTGATGGGAAATACTGTAACAATAAAATAAAGTGGCAAAGGGGGACAGAAAGATGAGAGAAGGATGGCCAGGAAAGGCCTGCTGGATAAGATGGCGTTTGAGCTATAGCTACAGCAGAATGGAAAGAGTAAGCCAGGCAGACATCTCAGGAGAAAGTGTTCCAGACAGCCAAAGCCCAGGGCAGTATGTCTGCAGGGTAAGCGAGGGGGAAAATGGCCCGAGGTGAAAGTCCAGTTCATTAGGCCCTCTAGCCCATGGCAAAGATGGGCTCGGAAACATGTCCCTGAGTCATCAGGAAGTGATCAATTACATTCAGTGTACCGGCTTGGGATGTCAGGGAGCTTATGTCATTCAGTTCAGAAAAATTTCCAGCAGTGTGGTCAAATATATTAGTAAGTGTTGGTTCTTAAAGAGGTAAACCTAGGTTTTTTGAAAGATGTGCTGTGGCTGGAACACTTCATTTCCCTACAGTGTGAGATCAGTGAGGTACTTGTGTGTCCTGAGTGTGTGTGTGTGTGTGTGTGTAGGTGTGTATGTGTAGGCGTATGTGTGCGTGGTGAGGCTGGTGGGGGGGAACAGAGGGTGCTAGTGCCTGAAGAGATTTAAAAAACAAAAGATAATGGGGCCCTTGTTGAAATATTGGAGTAGGGGAGGACGGGGGAGGGCTCTGGGGGAGAGTTTTGTGTGGGAGGGAGAATTCCGCTGTGCGGTGGTACCTGATCAGACACCCCTTTGTTTCTTCGTCTGGTTCATCGTGTTCTCTTCAGGTGCATTGGGACTCTGGAGAGGATGTTTTCTGGCAATGCGGGAACTTGGAATTCTTGCATTTTCCTGCCCACTTCTGTACAAACAGATCCTGGAGGCTGAAGCATCTAGAGCCTTCCCTCAGACATGGAGGGTAGAGACCTGAGCACTGGCAGAATCAACAAGCCCGCACAGCTGTTTTTTTTCCAGGCAGGAGGTGGATGAAGGGGTTGCTTTCTGGAAGTGGGCTCTGCCTGGGCCTGGGGCTGTGTGCCCTGATGCTCAGTGCTTCCCCAGTGCCCAGGTATGATGCAGCTTCGTGTGCCCAGCAACCCGCAGGTGCTCTGTTTTTGTGGTTCAGGTCACCCACAGTCCGAGACCCCTGTCAGTCATGTCCATTTAGACTTCAGATTTCCATCCCTTTATCTTCTCACAGTGGCTCTGGCTTTTAGCTTCTTTAAACAAACTGTTGGGGAGAGCTTCTGACATTTCAAGGTCTTTCATTTCAAGGGAGTCTGGCCTTGATGCCACTGCCAGAGGGAATGAGTGTTGCCTTCCAAAGTTGCCAAGTCACTTCCAGGGCCCTTAGCTTCTGGCACCTCACAAGTCTGTGACCAGATTCTTGGCTTGGAAGCCATCTTTTCCCCTTCCTGTGAAATCCCTTACTGGATGCTTGGGGGAAGCTGGGAGGAGTGTGGGAGGCTAGAGGCATCATGCCAGGGTTTGGGGTAGAGCCCAGCCTGAGACTCAGGGAGAAAGAACCTGTGATCAATTAGTGATGTCTGCTGTGGTGTTGGTGCCTTGAAGGGATAAAGTGATAGGACTGAACGACAGCCAACCAAGCCATGAGTCCAGAGGAAGAGAAGGAACCAAGGGACAGAGCACACATACTGCAGGGCCCAGGGAAGGCGATGGGCCTTTTGGAGTCATAAGCCAAGAGTGATTCCAGGTAGAGAGCAGAGCTGCCTACAGTAAAGCTTTAATACAGGCTTGGTGCCATCTTATAGGAGTAGGGAAATGACAAGGGCCTTCTTCTAAAACACTGAGCAGAAATGAACTTGCCCCTGGATGTACCCCCAAATTGCCCACTCCTGGTTTTTTGCAAAGTAGAGAACACAGCATCACCTAGACAGCCCTTCCAGTCAAGCAGGGTCCCTGATCCACACCTGGGCAGGGGTTCAGAGCCAGGTTGGGGCCTGGGAGATCTGAAAGCCTGTATGGGGACAAAGCTGCTTGGCAAGCCAAGCAGAGAGAGTAATAAAGGGCCTGATCAGAAAATGAAACCTGTTGTGAGGCCCAGCCTGAGCAAGAGTATTCAGAAGAGCCAGGCCAAGTTCCCTGAGTATAGTCACAGGGGTGCTGATGGGAGATGACAGCGGCCCACAGGTAGGGAGAGCCCTGCAGGGTGCAGACCTGTGCTAACCAGTAGAGTAGCCATGTGGCTATTGCATGCTCGAAATGTGGAAAAATTAGATTTTAAATGTTCTTTCATTTTAATTGATCTAAATATAAAATCAGACACTCATTTCAGCTATTGGAAAATGCCTAGGAGTGTTTAGAAGCGTTTCAGTATAGGGAATCCACACTTTCGGCTGTAAATTTTATGAAATCTCAATATAGATAAAGTATTTCTGGTGAAAGTTTAGTATCTAAATTGAAATGTGCTGTAAGTGTAACATATACACTGGATTTCAGAGATTTAGTACCAAGAAAAAAGAATGAAAGCACCTCACTCATATTTTTTGTATTATGTGTTGAAATGCTAATATTTGGGTATAATGGGCTAAATAAAATATATTATTAAAGTTAATTTTACCTGTTTCTTTTTACTTTATGTGGCTTGTATTCTGTTTCTTTGGACCACGCTTCTCGTTACATGTGTTCGTGACTGCTTACTGAAGTGCTGGGGGGTTGTTAGCAGAAGGTTATGTGTAAAGGACATGGCTACATTCCTAGTTTACCTTGACTTCAGGATGTGTGCCTTCTGGTCCAGCTGCTGCTGACTCTTTAGTTCCTAATTCACCATCATCTATGGGCACGGACAGCTCCCAGCCTGGACCCTCATCTTTATACCATCATTAAAACCAAGGTCAATGTTTCTTGCCGTGTCTTCTCTTTTTAAAAATCCCTTCTAAGCTCTCGCTGTGATGAAAATGGGTTTTGGAGGCGGGTAAGAGCAGTGGAGGCAGGGAGCCTTTTACTCCTTTGGAAACTAGAGAGATTAGTTCCAGTCTGTTGCTTTTGGTGTTTCGTCTTTGTCCTGTTAGAGCCAGAATGACAAATAGGTCTCAGCTCTACTTGGCAGCTCAGAACCTGTGGAAGTGGCATCCTGGAGCACTGTGGGGAGAAGGGTTCTGAAGCTGCATCCAGACTGATAGGAAAGAGGCAGTTGATTAGCCATGTCTGTAAAGGGCAGGGAAGGGGACTGTAGAAATGTACACCGTGTTTCCTGATCCTACATCCACAGAGCTGCCTTCTTTGAGCAGTTTCGCTCCACTTGAAAGATATGCTTTAAAAATATTGGCCACTTTGAAGAAGCAAGAATGAGGCTTGCGGACTTGTGCAGAGGAGAAACTGGTCACCACCAGGGATTCGAACCCTAACTAAGGAGATGTGACAAGAACTTTAAAACACTGCGTAAAGTTTTAGTAACATTTTTCACTTATTCAGTGGAGGTAAGTCGGACCAGAGTACTGGCAGCATTGGAGATGGTTAAAACCATCTTGGAGAAGGGTAAAACCTGGGGAGTCTGGGCGAAGAGAAGAGAGTTGCCTCTTTGCCTTTTCACGTCTTCCTCTTCCCTCCTTTAAAAGCAGGCTTTGTGAATCTGAGAACACTCCCCGCTTCTTGGTACCAGAGTTCTGGTTGTGGCTTTGTTTGGGATGCAGCATGAGGCAGCGGTGGCGGGCACAGCCGCTGGAGCCAGTGTCAAGGTGCATGTTCCAAGCCCTGCTGTTCCCTAGCAAGTTGTATAAGCTAAGTTCTGTGCCTTCATTGTCTTACCTGTAAAATGGGGATACTCGTAGTCTCCATTTCAGATGGTTGCTCTGAAATGTGCTACAAGTATAAAATATGCACTCAATTGCAGAGACGTAAAGTGTTTGGATTAGTGTCAAGCGCATAGTAAGTACTATACTAGCGTTAGCACAGAGGTTAACGATACAAGTTATTATAAGTTCATTTCCGTATTATTTACTTAAGGCTGCGTGCATCACAAATCACCATAAAATGTATGACTTAAGACAGCGACAGTCATTTATTGTCTCTCCCTGTCTCTGTGGGTCAGGTATTTGGGAGTGGCTTAACCTGGGTGGTTCTAGCTTGGGGTTTTCCGGTGAGGTTACTATTGGCTGTTAGCAGGAGGCCTCAGTTCTTCCCCACGTGGGCCTCTCTATAGGCCTGCTTGACAGTCTGCAGGGAGTGGTGGCTGGCTTTCCCCAGAACAAGCAAACCAGGAGCCCAAGATGCATACTGCAAAGCCTTCTTGACCTAACCCAGGGATTCACATAAGCAGCAGAGTGATGAGGTCTGACTTACGTTTTGAGAGACCTCTGTGACTGTTGGTCTGAGAAGAGACCAACAAAAAGGGCAGAGACAGAAACCTTTTTTCTTCTGCCTGCAACGTCCCAGGAGCCTGCCAATTGTGTTTCATGTATTTCCCCTCTAACTGTCTTAGCAGGCTGGTGAGCTGAGTATTACTGTCCCCATTCTACAGACAAGGAACCTGACTCAGAGAGGGTGGGTTACCTGCTGACAGAGCCAGGATGTGGCCAGGTTAGCCTGGCAACACAAACCTGAGGAAACACTGACTTCTCAGGATGCCCACCGCCTGACGGCATGGCATACAAGGGGAAAGCAGAATTTGTGAAGGATCTTAATTCCCTCATATCTTGAAATCAGGATGGGGAACCTAAGAAGGTCAAGAGATACTCACAGATCAGACAGAGGAGTGGGGTGGGACCTGGTGATCTTGGCATCTGTTGGAGCTGGAGAAAAGACGAGGGGCTGGGCAAGTTTGAAAGGTTTTATGGACTAGAAGGTTGTGGGCTGGGGAGACTCCCTGTGACTGGCTTAGTCTCTCCAAATCAGCAGCACCTTTGAAGTCAGGGAAAGCCTTGGTATTACCTGTGCCCCAGAGAGTACCATGCCAAGGCATCAGACCTACCCAGCTGGGATGGACTATTTGTGGTAGTAAAATAAATGAACTTGATCACTACACATCAGCATGAAAGAGGCTTAAAAACGTGGTGTTAGAAGGGAAAAGAGAACCAGATTGCAGATGGCATAGTATGATACATTTATGCAAATTTGAGTAATATAAAACAATTCCATCTATTGTTCCTGAAAGTGTGTGTGTATGTGTGCCTGTATATCTCAAAGTATAACAATGGACCAAAGAAGATACACAGCCCATTCCCGGGGGAGACGGGGGAGGGGACCAACAGAGAGTTCTGACTATCTTTGTAGTGTTATTTCAGGTTTTTAAAATATTTGATCTTATTTGCAAAGCAGAAATGGAGACAGAGATGGAGAACAAACGTACGGACACCAAGGGGGAAGGAGTGGGTGGTGGGATGAGTTGGGAGGTTGTTATTGACGTATGTACACTATTGATGCCATGTATGAAACAGATAACTCGTGGGAACCTACTGTAGAGCATGGGAGCTCTACTCAGTGCTCTGTGGCGACTCAAATGGGAAGGAAATCCAAAAAAGCTGGGATATATGTAAACATATAGCTGATTCATTTTGCTGTACAGCAGAAACGAACACAACATTGTAAAGCAACTATACTCCAGTAAAAATTAACTTAAAAAGAGAGAGAAGCTTAAAGCCAATCTGATAATATGTTGAGTTGTTAATTTGGGGGGCGATGTAGGTGATTCTTAATCTTTGTATGTTTTGGAATTAAAAAACCCCTCTTAATTCTAAAAACATTTTAAAAGGAAAAGGAAAAGCTGGCACCTCAGGATTGCTGGGTCTCAACTGCATGAGGACGGAGAAGGAGGGTGGTGGACGACAAAACTTCCTCCTCGCCCCCCACCACCAAAGCCTGTCACCCACACAGCACTGTTTTCACTTGCCTTGCTGCTGCTGCTAAGTCGCTTCGGTCGTGTCCGACTCTGTGCGACCCCATAGACGGCAGCCCACCAGGCTCCCCCGCCCCTGGGCTTCTCCAGGCAAGAACACTGGAGTGGGTTGCCATTTCCTTCTCCATTGCATGAAAATGGAAAGTGAAAGTGAAGTCGCTCAGTCGTGTCTGACTCTTAGCGACCCCATGGACTGCAGCCTACCAGGCTCCTCTGTCCATGGGATTTTCCAGGCAACAGTACTGGAGTGGGGTGCCATTGCCTTGGCGGGCAGCAAAGTGATTATCCATTCTCTATGCTGGATGTTGGGGTGTATGTGCTCTGTACCTGAAGACCAGCCCCAAGACAGGCATGGGGATCTGGAGGGTGGGGACTGGGGGCAGGGGTGCTGGGGTGGGAGATGGGGGTGGTAGAGAAAGCACTTTCTTCAGCAAAATCTAAGTTTGGGGATGCAAGGGACTGGAGGAAAAGAAGGGTCAGCAAAGGATCAGATGCTAGAAACTGGGAGTCCCATCTGTGAAAGGACAGGAATAGGAACAATGGATGTGTCGGACTTCCCTGGTAGCATAGCAGATAAGAGTCCACCTGCCAATACAGGAGACATGGGTTTGATCTCTGGTCCAGGAAGATTAGAGAAAGTCAGTGCAAAGCAACCAAGACCCAAAGCAGCCAAAATAAGTATTAAATAAATACATAATAAATAAATAAAAATGGATGTGCCTACCCCCCTCTCAGGGTGAGGGGATGACAAATTCTTTTGAGAGAAAAGTATGAGATCAAAGACCTGCAGATTATTTTTGATTGTTCTTTTTTCTCCCTTCGGACATGGTACATGTTTAATATACAAGAGATGGGAAATCAGAAAGGACATGAAAATCACCCCCAAACCTACCGTTCAGGCTTGCCACTATCAACATTTTGGTGAATAATTAATTCAGATCTTTTTTGGTGGCTTTTTCTTAGTGAAATCAAACATCTTTATCCTGTTTTGTACCTGGCTCTTTTCATATAACACTTTATCTTTCTTTGCCACCTTTCTATGTCATTGTCTTCTTCCAAATATTTTTAATGGCTACCTAGAAATTCCAGAGGGTGAGTGGTCCATAGATTGTATAATCACAGTTCATAGATGATAGATACTTAGATTAGACTGAACAATATGAAATTGTTTTTCTTAGGTCCGAAATAATCAAACGTTGGCAGTCTCATATGGTTCAACCAAATGTTCTCCTGTTTTTTATTTTTGTAAACAGCATGAAAATGAATAATATCCTTGTAGGTAACTCTTTACACATAGCCTTGATGAATTCCTTAGATAAATACCTAGAAATGGAGTTGTTGAATAAAGTATAGGAAAATAAAGACATAATCAGATAGGGCTGGGATTAGGGGGCAGCAGGTGTTGTAAGTGCAAAGCTGCATCCTGTCTTTAAAATGTTGATATTTGAATTAAGGAGATATTTCAGTAAAATATTATCTATGTTGATACCTAAGTGTTTTTTTTTTTTGGTGCCCCTTTACAGTTTTGCACCTAGGCTGAGTGCCTCGCTTCCCTCACCTTAATCCCAGCCCAGGATAACAGTAGTGTTTGCCTTTTTGAGTTCTAGTCAAGGCTATGGTTTTTCCTCTGGTCATGTATGGATGTGAGAGTTGGACTGTGAAGAAGGCTGAGCGCCAAAGAATTGATGCTTTTGAACTGTGGTGTCGGAGAAGACTCTTGAGAGTCCCTTGGACTGCAAGGAGATCCAACCAGTCCATTCTGAAGGAGATCAGCCCTGGGATTTCTTTGGAAGGAATGATGCTAAAGCTGAAACTCCAGTACTTTGGCCACCTCATGTGAAGAGTTGACTCATTGGAAAAGACTCTGATGCTGGGAGGAATTGGGGGCAGGAGGAGAAGGGGATGACAGAGGATGAGATGGCTGGATGGCATCACTGACTCGATGGACGTGAGTCTGGGTGAACTCCGGGAATTGGTGATGGACAGGGAGGCCTGGCGTGCTGAGATTCATGGGGTTGCAAAGAGTCGGACACGACTGAGCGACTGAACTGAACTGACTGAACTGATGATTGACTGCATATAAACCTCTCAAAACAACATTCATGGCAAGTGAGCTCAGTAGATGTTATGTCCAATTCCATTCAGAAAGCTAGACTTTAGAGTGCAAGAGTGAATGAGCCCCGCCTCCTGCCCTCCGGTTGCTTGGGCTTGGAAGGGGAGTGGTGAGAGTGGGGAAGGTTGTGGGTGCCATCACAAGGCATGCACTAAGCAGAGCCCTTACTGAGGGCATGATGATGTGGCTAAGGCCTCATTCTTTTCATAAGACAACTTCAATGAAAAAAATTTTTTACAAATATATACATTCTTTTTAAAATTCTTTTCCATCATGGTTTATCACAAGATATTGAATAAAGATCTCCGTGCTATACAGTAGGACCTTGGATAAACAAGGTTTATCCATTCTATATATATTTATCCATTCTATATATAATAGTTTGTGCCTGCTAATCCCAAGCTCCCAATCCATCCCTCCTCCACTCCCCTGCATCCTTGACAACCACAAGTCTGTGAGTCTCTTTCTGTTTTGTACATAGGTTCACTTGTGTCACATTTTAGATTTCACATCTAGGTGATATCATATGGTGTTTGTCTCTTTCTTTCTGACTTACTCCACTTAGGGTGATAATAGGTCTATCTGTGTTGCTGCAAATGCCATGATTTCATCCTTTTTATGGCTGAGTAGTACTCCATTGCATGTATACACCCATCTTTACCCATTCATCTGTGGATGGACGTTCAGGTTGTTTCCATGTCTTGGCTATTGTGAATAGCGCTGCTATGAACACAGGGGTACATGTATCTATTTGAATTACAGTTTTGTCCGGATGTATGTTCCGGATTGCTGGGTCATATGGTAGTTCTATTTTGGACTTTTTTGAGGAGCCTCCATACTGTTTTCCACAGTGGCTGTGCCAGTTTGCATTCTCACCAAGAGTGTAGGAGGGCTCCCTTTTCTCTACACCCTTTCCAGCATTTGTTATTTGCAGACTTTTTAATGATGGCCATTCTGACTGCTGTGAGGCGATACCTTATCGTAGTTTTGATTTGCCTCTCTCTAATAATCAGCGATGCTGAGCATCTTTTCATGTGCCTATTGGCCATCTGTGTGTCTTGTGGGGAAATGACTATTGAAGGCTTCTGGTGGTGGAGACTTGAAAGATGAGCATATCTTGGCTGGACATGGAGAGAAAGGGGACATTAGACAGGAGGTGTGGCCTGCAAAGGCACAGCATTTCTGTCATTTTCTAAGGTTTTAGCCTGGAATGCGGGGAAGTAGGTCAAGAATCAGACTGGGTGGGTGGGGGCAGACCCTGGGATTCCGCCCTGAGCCAAATATTGATTCTGTCCCCAAGCCACACTGACCACAGGAGCGCCCAGCCTGGAATGGTCCACTGGCACTTCCCGGGGTGCCACCTTCCCTAGGTAACAAATATGGCAATACTGATGCTTTTATATTGACTTCTTATTTTCTTACGTTCAATTGTAGTAAAATACACATAACATAAACTTCACCATATAAACCGTTTAAAGATGTACCCAGTGGCATTAGGTACATTCACACTGTTGTGCAACTGTCGCTACCATCCATCTCCAGAACCTTTCATCATCCTAAACTCAACACCATTAAATACTGAATCTCCATTCCTTCCCCAGCCCTGGAAAACCACCATTCTACTTTCTGTGTCAATGAAGGTGCCTATTCTAGACACCTCTTCATAGGTGGAATCATACAGTCTTTATCTTTTTGTGACTGGCTTATTTCACTTAAAATAGTTTCCTCAAGGTTCCTCCATTTTATAGCACATGTCAGAATTTCCTTTCTTCTTGAGGCTGAATATTTTCTATTATATGCATATACCACATTTTGCTCTTCCATTCGTTTATTGACGGCCACTTGGGTTGTTCCCAGCTTTCGGCTATGGGGAATAATGGAGATGCAGCTCTGAACGTGGGTGTTCAAGTCTCTTCAAGACCTTGCCCTCGGTTCCTCCATGTACATACCCAGAAATGGAATTGCTGATCATATGGTAATTCTATGTTTAATATTTTGAAGAACTGCCATCCTGTTCTCCTATTCTTACTATTTTTACCAGATAAGAGAGCTGAGGCACCCAGTGCGTTGTCTACCTCAAGAGAAGCTCCTTGACTGAATGAGACTCTTGGAGGTTGAGTGACTTGCCCCAGGCTCCACAACTGGAGGGGATGAGAGGGTGAGGTCAGAACAAATTCAAACCCAGAGGCCGAAGGCTCTTTATTTCCAGGCTGTTCCTGCTCCCTGAGAGGCCTGGCTCTCATCATTCTGGGAGGAGTCTCACCCTCTCTTCCCCCTTCCCTCCCTTTGGGGCGGAAGCAGAGGATACGGCCTTTATGGAGACCCCCAACCCTGTGCACCAATTATTTGCAAAGTTCCCAATGATAGTTGTGACTCTTAGGAAAAACAGGGGCTGGCAGGTCCAGCTTCCATCATCCAAGTTCAGGAGAAAAATATCAGCTTGGGCGGAAAGTGAAAATGAAAGTTACTCAGTCGTTCGTGTCCAACTCTTTGCGACCCCGTGGATTATACAGTCCATGGAATTCTCAGGCCAGAATACTGGCGTGGGTAGCCCTTCCCTTCTCCAGGGGATCTTCCCAACCCAGGGATTGAACCCAGGCCTCCCTCATTGTAGGTGGATTCTTTACCAACTGAGCCACAAGGGAAGCTCCTGTGAAGGGTACTGACCTCACTATGCAACTTGAATTGTCTGCAAATGTAGAAATCAGCTTGGGCAGCTTATGACTAATAAAAACTCAGAGCCTTTGTCCCATGCCCACGCCACTCCCCGAGTGCCCGGACACCTGCCACTGTGTCATGAACCCAGCCTAGCCAGAGATTGCTTCTTCTTAGCTAATCCTGCATACCTGGGCAGACTGGGTTAGCATTTGTACCAGACCTCCATCGTGCCTGCTTATGGTGAGCACTCTAAACCTACAGGGCCTCCTGGGTGCTGGGCCCAGGGTAAAGAACTTGACTCATGTTCTCTGACTTGACTCTGTGAGCTAAGGACTGTTAGCGTCTCCATTTGACAGATGAAGAAGCTAGGCCCAGAGAGCGAGTGACCTGTTTGCTGTTCCAGCCAATCCTTTGCAATGCTGGGACTTGCAGCAGGCATCTGGGCTGCTCACGGTGGACTCATACAGAAGAGGGAAATCCTTTTCAGCTCCAGACTTGTTAGGTTTGGGAGGTCTCACTTGAAGCCCCCAGTTAAATCCCTAGAGTAAGAGGGAGGAAAAGAGGGGTGATTCCAAAGCTGTTGGACCCCAGTTCCTTGCTGGTCTTCCCTCCCCACTTTGCAGGGTTCTGGGAGCTCTGGCGGTGGGAAAAGCTCTGTTGCAAACAGGACTGTGTGGTCTTCACACCAGCCTAGCTCTACATCCTTCTGGGCTCCACGTGCTTCTGTGAGCTAGGGCACCCTGGCTGCTCAAGACACTGACATTTCTCTCTTCTTCCGGGATTCAGGCCTGTGGCATTACTGAGACTTGAGTTTTCACAGTCCTAGGGAGCCAACAACTCAGCACCCCCATCACTCCAGTCTTCTGTCCCAGCACATGGGTGTTGCAGCTGAGCCTGTCCCCAGGGCCCATCTAAACCCCAAGACACCAAGATAGTTATTAGAGAAATGATATTCCTTCTGAAATCACTTCCTGCTGGTCTGCTGAGCACTTGCATACACAGAGTGTGTCAAAGACCAGGTGTTAGGACTGTTAATTTTCCATAAGTTGTGTGGTGGGGATTTGCCCCAGAGGACCTCAGAGAGATGTCAGAATTGACAAAGACGAGCTTGCACTTGCTAGCTGAGTTTTACTTCACGTGCGGACAATTCAAGCTGCATAGTGAGGTCAGTACCCTCCACAGGGGCTTGGAACCTGGGACCACGCTTGTCCTCTAAAGGCGATTCCTTGCGTTGTTCCTCTGTGTACCATCTGCTTGGACACGGTGTGTGTTGGAGCACCCCCCGGGCCTGCAGTCGGCTATGCCCAGGGCTGGACCTTCCACTTTACTGACCTCTTACTGTTGCCTCTGTTCTCTGTGCCGTGGCCACACTGCCCTCCTGTCTGCATCAGCGCGTCGAGTTGCCCTGCTCCAGGTCCCCTGCACAGGTGGCCTCTTGGCCTAGCGCCCGCATCCCCACCCCAGAGCTGACCGTGACAGCACCTCTCTCCAGGGTTTTTACCTTGCTTTATTGCCTTCCCCACACTTATCACTCCTGGAAATGGTCTTGTTTATGTGTTCTTTCCTGCTCTCCAGCTCATCCCCTTTACCTGAGAGCCCCCTTTTGTACCACCAGAGTATGGCCTGCCGGGCAGCTACCTGTAAATATGTGTAGTTACCATGGGGCAGGTGACTGGACCTCTCTAAGCTCTCTAAGTCTCTGTTTCTTCATCTGTGCAGTGGCGTAATTAGTCAGGAGGGTTACACTGAAAGAGATACACCAGACTTCCCAGGTGGCACAGTGGATAAGAACCTGCCTGCCATTGCAAGGGACACAGGTTCAATCCCTAGTCCAAGAAGATTGCACACATACTATGGGGCAGCTAAGCTTGTGCGCCATGACTACTGAGCCTGTGTACCCTAGAGCCCATGCTCTACAACAGGAGAGGCCACCGCAATAAGAAGCCCATGCAGCAAAGAGTAGCCCCCACTGGCCACAACAGAAAGCCCAAGCAAAGCATTATCTTATAATAAATTATTGATTATAAATAAGCACAATCAAGAATAAATAAATTTTCAGTTCAGTCAGTTCAGTTCAGTCGCTCAGTCGTGTCCGACTCTTTGCAACCCCATGAATCCCAGCACGCCAGGCCTCCCTGTCCATCACCGACTCCCGGAGTTCACTCAGACTCACGTCCATCGAGTCAGTGATGCCATCCAGCCATCTCATCCTCTGTCGTCCGCTTCTCCTCCTGCCCCCAATCCCGCCCAGCATCAGAGTCTTTTCCAATGAGTCAACTCTTCGCACGAGGTGGCCAAAGTACTGGAGTTGCAGCTTTAGCATCATTCCTTCCAAAGAAATCCCAGGGCTGATCTCCTTCAGAATGGACTGGTTGGATCTCCTTGCAGTCCAAGGGACTCTCAAGAGTCTTCTCCAACACCACAGTTCAAAAGCATCAATTCTTCGGCACTCAGCCTTCTTCACAGTCCAACTCTCACATCCATACATGACCACAGGAAAAACCATAGCCTTGACTAGATAGACCTTTGTTGGTAAAATAATGTCTCTGCTTTTGAAATTTTAAAAAAGAGCTATACTGTACACACGTGGCAAAGCACAGGCACATCACAAATGTCATTCACTTGAGATCCTTGAGAGGAGAGAGCATGTCTGTGTCATCATGCAGGAGAGTGCCTGGAACCTACCAGTAAACATTGACTGAATCAGCGGGAAGCTGACCATTATTGGTAAGGCTGCTGTTTCTTTGCTCACAACTCGGCCCTTTGTGGGCTGTATCACCCATGTCTTGGTTGAAAGGAAATTGATGTGTCTGGGAGATTCACGCCGGGCTTCTTACAAGTCCTGATTCTCAGACTCAGGCGGTAAGGAGCTTGGTATAATATTCCAGGAAGCTTTTCCAGGATAGGTTAGATGGGGTGATGGTCATCAATGGAGTTAAGACCATGGACCCTGAAGTCTAACTGCCTTGGATTCAAGTCCAGCTGTGCTATGCTTAGGTGTTTAGTTGTGTCTGACTCTTCGCAACCCCATGGACTGTAGCTCACCAGGCTCCTCTGTCCATGGGGATTCTCCAGGCAAGAATACGGGAGTGGGTTGCCATGCCTTCCTCAGGGGATCTGCCCAAGCCAGGGATCGAACCCAGGTCTCCCACATTGCAGGCGGATTATTTACTCTCTGAGCCACCAGGGAAGCCCATGAATACTGGAGTGGGTAGCCTATCCCTTCTCCAGGGGATCTTCCAGACCCAGAAATCGAGCTGAAGTCTCCTGGTAAAGAATTGCAGGCGAATTCTATACCAGCTGAGCTGTCAGGGAAGCCCTTAAAACTAGCTTCACTGCTTATTAGCTGTGTCATCGTGGGCAGGTTACTTAACCTGTCGTGCCTCAGTCCCTGTGTCACAGGCTGGTCATGAAGATCTGACTGTTTACTATAAGTGGGGCTCTTAGAGTGGTGCCTGGCACTTACTAAGTGCTATGTTAAGTCTATTACCATTATTATCCCCCTGTTTTCTCCGCTTCACTGTGTTGTGTCTTCACTCACTACGACATGTTCACTGAGCACCTGCAATGCATCAGGAACTGTGCAGGGTACCAAGGAGTCAAAGGTGAACCAGTATCCTGCCCCCTGTCCTCAAGGTGCTTCCAGTCAGGTGGGAGAATAGATGATGGCAGAGGCGTAGATAGGCGCCAGGGGAGGATGGACCTCGGAAGAATGATTCAGCTCAGCCATGCCCTGTCCTGTTGGGAAAAATAGATTCCTGTCTTGGGGCACTCACACCTGCCCTGCTGAATATCTTTCTGATCCTCTCCTGGGGCTAGAGTCATCCTGACTTCCCAGGGCTGGCAGGGGCTGTGGAGACCCGTATCTCTTTATTCTCCCACCCAACCCCACTGCAGTTCCTCTAGGAAGGGCTGCCCCCTCTTCAGCCACAGGGAACACAGTCAGTTTCTTGATGCTGGTGGTGGGCCATCCTGCCCCCTTCCAGCCTCAAGAGTCCCCCAGGTTGTCACCGTCAGCAAGGACAGAGGACTGCAGCTGTCGGGGAGCAGGGTCGGATGGATGCTGGCACACAGATGCATATACCTAAGGAACCCCAAACCCTGGGTCAGCTCCTGGGCTGCACTTCAGGTGATTCGCCCTGTCTGGTGTGTTCTGAGGAGGCGATGGTTGCGAGCTAGAGCAGGGAGGCTCTTTACATGCCTGTGCACTCGTGACAAATGCTCCAGGGCAGAAAACTTGCCACCCAGCCTTGCACACAATGCAGGGGCCTCCTCTGAGCAGACACGTGAGCACACGCCGGGACCCCTGCTCTGTACCACAGCTCAGGTTCCTTGGCTAACCATGACCTTGGGCCGATTACATCTCTGTCTTGCGGCTGTTTCCTCTACTGCAAAATGGGGACAATGAAAGTAAAGTGCTTTCTTCACATAGGAGAAGACAGTTGTGGGGATCAGGTGAGATGACGCATTAGAATGTGTAGTATGGGCTCGGCTTTGTTATCACGTATTATGCAGGTGTCATTTACTGTTGTCATCATTTTCCAGGGACATTTAGGTCATGCCTACAGCCCATCCCACACAGAAGCAGGATCTCATGTAAGAAAGATCCTTTCATTTTCCTAACTGTCTGACACACCATTGTCTGCATTTCCATTCCTGGGGGGCTGTGGTAGTTGCATGGAGGAGAGGCCCCCAAGTTCCATAGACCCTGGACACCTGGAATTGCAGCTGCAACTGAAGGGAGCTAGGCCCTCTCTCTCCTCCTCCCTCAGGGACCAGGTTGTTCTCACATTGAGGCTTGTTCTCCTGGATACACACTCGTGTTCCTTGCTAGCCCTGGCTTCTCTGTACTTCTACGGGCATGTGGCCCAGGATCCTGCTTACCCAGCCTCAGATCTGCTTTGCGGCCTGCAGCTCAGTGTCTTTGCCCAACCAGTGTGGTCTCTCAGTGTTCCGCTGATCTCAGAGACAGCAGTGAGTGGTGGCTTGGAGCAGGATCTTAGTTCCCTGTCCAGGACCTGGGTCGCCTGGATGAGAGGGCTTCCCAGGTGGCCCTAGTGGTAAAGAACCCACCTGCCAGTGCAGGAGACATAGAGATATGGGTTCGATCCTTGGGTTGGGAAGATCCTCTGGAAGAGGACATGGCAACCCACTCCAGTATTCTTTCCTAAAGAATCCCATGGATAGAGGAGCCTGGTGGGCTACAGTCCATGGGATTGCAAGGAGTCAGACACTGAAGTGACTTAGCACACACACACACAGCCTAGATGAAAACCAGGAATCCTAGCTACTAGTCCACTAGGGGCTAGAAGTGAAAGTGAAAGTGTTAGTCACTCAGTTGTGTCCAACTCTTTGTGACCCCATGGACCATAGCCCACCAGGCTCCTTACTGACTGAGCCACCAGAGGCTAGAAGCAAAATGGCCCTGACTCTTGCCCCTTGTTTGAAAGCAAGATGTTTCAAGGAGGCAAAAACTATAAAACCAGGTACAAAGTTTGTTGTTAGAGACACAGTAGAACAAGTGGGAGAGCACACAGAGAAGCAGTTTGCTTATTTAAAAGAGAAAGCAGAAGTACTCACTGGGAGAGAAAGGGTCTGGGCGGCCTCTCTAATGAGGAGGACTGCAGTGAAGAGGCGATTTAAACCACTTACCTAGGACAGACCTTCCTGTCTTCGTTGACCTTGGACCAATTACCTTGTTTCTTTTTTCACACCTGACCTTCCCTAGGACCCTCCCCATTGCTGCTGCTGTTGCTGCTGCTAAGTCTCTTCAGTCGTGTCCGACTCTGTGCAACCCCATAGATGGCAGCCCACTAGGCTCCCCCGTCCCTGGGATTCTCCAGGCAAGAACACTGGAGTGGGTTGCCATTTCCTTCTCCAATGCACGAAAGTGAAAAGTGAAAGTGATGTCACTCAGTCGTGTCCGACTCTTAGCAACCTCATGGACTGCAGCCTACCAGGCTCCTCCGTCCATGGGATTTTCCAGGCAATAGTACTGGAGTGGGGTGTCATTGCCTTCTCCAGGACCCTCCCCAATACATATGTGCAAATTTTTAGTAAGATGGATCCCACCCCTGAGGCGGTGGGGGTATGTCCACACTTATTATGGGGTGCCCCCTCTCTTTTTGATCTCCAAGGAGCCTTCCTGCATATGTGCTGACAGGGAAGTTTTCCTTGACCTCAGAATTGGTCATCTTATCTCTTCACTTTAGCAGAACACCAGTTTGTCCTTGGGGTGACTGGGGGAAAACAAAGCTTGAGTTTTACCCCACTTGACAAACACTAGTTGTCCAGCCCAAGAGCACATTTATCTCCTACCTTATTACCTTCCGTGAGAGCCTCAGATTGACCCAGCTCATCCCCCGAGCCTGACCACAGAGGTCAAAGGTCACTAGCTAGCACTTAGATGGGCTGCCTAGGGCTCAGTGTCCACCCTGGACTGTGGCAAAGCACCCAGAGTCATGGGGCACAGGTTACATAGGTTAGGGATGAGGTGGGCGATGGGTCTCTTAAAAACGAGGTGGACAAGGGCACTCTCTTGGAGTGGTATTGATGTTGTATTTCTTGGTGAGGGATTTGAATGAACAGGTGTATGCATTTATCAAAATTTATCTAAGTTATGCCTAAGATTTGTGCATTTTTCATCTGCACCCAAAACCTTAAATATATTTTGAACTCTAGTTAATGATATGCACTTCATGCATGCATGAAGTGTTGAGAGGGTGGCGTAAACTGAGGTCTACAGCTTTGTTTGAAATATATCAAAAAGTTAAGGAGGATTGATTGACAAATGAAAGGATAGATGGAGGGCTAGACAGAAACAACTATAGCAAAATGTTGTAGAATTGAGCAGAGTGTTCACTATATAATTCCCTGAGTGTTATATAATTCCTTCAACTTCTCAGTATGTTTGAAAAATTTTACAATAAAATGCAAGTCTTAATAAAAAAAAGAAAAGGTATGTGAGTGGGCAGGCTCTGCCTGGCATAATTTTTTCTCTCCAGTCAGAGACACAGGAGACCAGTGCCCCGGGGCTGCTACAGAATGCTGAGCATCTCTTATCCAGCCCCTAACTCTTGTCAAAAGCTGAAATGAACTGATGAATAATTGAGAGTCTCCAGGATGTGTGAGTCGCTCACCACTCCTGGTTTTGAGATCAAGTCCCCTTATCAAGCCAGGTCCCCAGGAAGGGGCATACTTGGCCAGGATTTGTGATCTTGCTCGCTGTTGATCTTTGTAGAATTACAACTGTGCCTGGTGGCTTACTGGTAAAGAATCTGTCTGCCAGTGTAGGAGAAGCGGGTTTGATCCCTGGGTCCAGAAGATCCCCTGGAGAAGGAAAGGGCTACCCACTCCAGTATTCTTGCCTGGAGAATCCCATGGACGGAGGAGCCCAGCAGGCTACAATCCATGCGGTGGCAAGGAGTCGGACACGATTTAGCGACTAAACGACAACAATCCCACCCTCACTTTTATAGAGCCCCTTTCGGCATCTTTGGTACCGTCAGCACTGGCATCGTTGTTGTATTTCCACTGTGGGAGAATCCCCGAGGTAAAATGCCCTCAGGTGTGCTTGCTCTTGTAGGCCCAGCTCAGTAGGCCTCTCCTAGCTGCTCAGTACATGTTTACTGGTTAAACACAAGACGGTGAATTGCGGAATTCAGGGAAGGAAAGAAGTGTGTCCTGACTGATGGGTAAGCTTTCTTTAAGCAAACTGAGAATGAAGCAGTGCACAGTACTTCCTTTTTGTTTCAGCTAGAAATTTAGCATAGTAATGACAACTGTCCCCGAACCAGGAGTAGGAAAGTGACTTGCTTCCTCCCTTTTACGGCCCTGGAGGTTTTGTTTTCCTGTGTCTAGTGCTATAGGGGGAGAAGACAGTGGCACCCCACTCCAGTGCTCTTGCCTGGAAAATCCCATGGACGGAGGAGCCTTGTGGGCTGCAGTCCATGGGGTCGCTAGGAGTCAGACACGACTGAGCATCTTCACTTTCACTTTTCACTTTCCTGCATTGGAGAAGGAAATGGCAACCCACTCCAGTGTTCTTGCCTGGAGAATCCCAGGGACGGGGGAGCCTGGTGGGCTGCTGTCTCTGGGGTCACACAGAGTCGGACACAACTGAAGCGACTTAGAAGCAGCAGTGCTATAGGGAATACATAATAAATAAATGAGTAAAGTCAAGTCCAATTCTTTCATTCTGCTGTCGAGGGAAACAGCTCAGAGAGGTGAAGTGACCTGGCAAACAGCAATCTACTGGGTGGCAGAGCCGACACAGACCCGGCCTTTTCTGCTGCCACAGTTCTTTCTCTTGGATCACACTGCCTCTTGTGTTTGGACTGAGGCGAAACTATAGCTTGGAAATGATGCAACTCTAAATGAGATACACTAACTGAAAATCCTAATTGTAGGGTCCAAATCCAGTAGAAAATTCTCCACTTGATCCTCTTCTGGGTTATTGTTGTTCAGTCACCAAGTTGTGTCCAACTCTTTGCAACCCCGTGGACTGTAGCACACCAGGCTTCCCTGTCCATCACCATCTCCAGGAGTTTGCCCAAGTTCATGTCCATTGAATTGGTGATGCCATCCAACCATCTCATCCTCTGTCACCCTCTTCCCCTTCTGCCTTCAGTCTTTCCCAGCATCAGGGTCTTTTCCAATGAATCAGTTTTTCACATCAGGTGGTCAAAGTATTGGAGTTTCAGCTTCGGCATCAGTCCTTCCGATGAATTTTCTGGGTTGATTTCCTTTAGGATTGACTGGTTTGATCTCCTTGCTATCCAAGGGACTCTCAAGAGTCTTCTCCAGCACCACCATTTGAAAGCATCAATTCCTTGGCACTCAGCCTTCTTTATGGTCCAGCTCTCACATCTGTATGTGACTACTGGAAAGACCATAGCTCTGACTATACCAACCTTTGTTGGCAAAGTGATGTCTTTGCTTTTTAATACACTGTCTAGGTTTGTCATAGCTTTCCTTCCAAGATAACTCTGAGGACTCACAGAAAAGCCTCCATAGCACCAGGAGCTCTGGATTGTCCCTGAAGTCTCCTGTGTCCTGGAAGACAGTGGTGCTAAGATGCCAAAATGTTTCTTGGAATCAGTGACCCTGCACGTCCACAACAAACTAGCCAAAGTGCCACTGCATTACTCGGGTCCCCTGCTTTCCAGCCACACCTAGAACAGCCAGTCAGATCTGAGGAAAGGACCTGGAAGGCCACCTGGTGGCCTGATTTACAGGGAAGAAGTGAAGGCTGGAGAGGGTGTCCCCTGAATAAAAGCCACACAGCTTGTTTGTGCAGACGAGGGCTGGGATGCAGGCTTCCAACCTCCTGGCCACAACTCTTCACCCTACACCACGCTGCCTTTACCACGCTGCCTTGTCTCAAAGCCACAGGGCAGTTGTTCTGCATTAGGGTGAACCAGAAAGCAGTCTGAATGGGTTGACAGCCGGCTGTCAAGAACCCTCTGATGCAGTTGGTGGTGGGTGAGTCTAGTGGAGATGCTACTAAATTGTTCCTACACCATCATGTCAGGCCCCGGAGATCCCAGCGCTCCAGCCAGTAACCCCAGCACCAGTGCGTCCCCAAGGCCCATTGTGGCCAGTGGCATTGCCTTTATTCCTGAGCTGAGTGAGCACCTAGCTGGCCTAGAGAATTGTGGCCCCACACCTCACTAGTTTCCCACCTGGAATCACTTGGAGACGAGATTCATGGGCCTTTGGCAGGGTACATCCTCAAGGACCAGAAGGTTCCAGCAGCTTTCCATCAGCCCAGAACTCTGTGGGTTGGAAAATAGTTGGTCTCCACAGCCTCAGAAACTTAAAAACTCAACCCAAGGTCTGGAGAAGTCAGCACCTAGAGAAAGAGTACATGTGGTCCAGGCTCATGTCTGGGTCTGACAGTGGCACGGCTTTTTTTTCTGGCCGGTGGATAGAGGCCCTTAATTATCTTCCCTTTGGAGCACCTGAGGGATGCTGAGGTGCTGGAGGCCTTGGAGAAGCTGAGTGGCTAAGCCCATGTGGAAGTCATCACTTTGATGGGATCTCCATTTTAGAGTTTCTGGTTGTTAGCATTGTGGACCTCAGTTGTAGGTGAATATACTGCTGTGATGATACCTGAGAGGCTGGGAGCCAGCTGCTTCAGGTGATCAAAACCTCTGAAGGGTTTACTTTGCCAGAAGGCTCACCATCTACAACTTCCCTGGTGGCTTAGGTGGTAAAGAATCCACCTGTGATGTCAGGGACCTGGGCTCGATCCCTGGATCAGGAAGATCTATCTGGGGAAGGGAATGGCAACCCACTCCAGTATTCTTGCCTGGAGAATTCCATGGACAGAGGAGCCTGGTGGGCTACAATTCATGAGATTGCAAAGTCAGATGCAACTAACACTTTCACATTTTTTTCCCACCATTTATACTTCTCTGATGCTGGTCTCAAGCCTGAGGCCTGGAAAGGCCTTGTTGGCCCACTTAAGTTCTGAGGGTTGCCCTTTTGTGGAAAGAAGTGAGATGTCTCCAAAGAGGCCTGCAGGCACCCCTCTGGCCTCTGTAGTGATGTTGGTGGGTCGGGGGAGACCCTTGGATGGTTTACCTTCCCAGCGAGGTTGCCTTCAGAGATAAGAGGCCGTTCCCTAAAAGGAAACCAGAGTGATCCTCAGAAGGGGAAATGAATGCTGGGCTTCCCAAAACAAAAGCTGTCTTCCATACCCAATGTAGAAATCGTTCTGAGCTATTTTTGTTAATTAATTTAATATGAACATATGTTCTGTTGGTCATTGTCAGTGATGTAATGTGTAAGATTCTTAAAAGCAAGAGACAGTGCCGTAGTGCCAGCTATTGCTACGTACCCACATGTGCATCTTTGTCCTCAGAACTCATATCTGTAGATACTCTCAAGTTTGCACTTTGACCCACATCATCCTGCTTAATCTTGGCAAGGTCCCTGAGAGGCAGTTTTACTGGATTCACTGCTCCCAGGAGAAGGACCTTTTGCTTCAGGAAGCCAACAACTTGGATGGCCTTGCAGGCAAACAGGAAGACGGGGGAAGAGAAAATTGTCTCAAGATATGAGAATTGAACCCAGGCCACGTGCATGGGGAACAGCTCTGCAGGGGCGGGCTCCCAGAATCCGTCCTTGGTGCTTCCCCAGAGGAGCCCAGACATTGACATGGGCTTTACCCTCTGGTTTCACTGTTGATGATTTTAAACTGACAGAACCAAATGAAAAGATTATAAAAATAGTAAGGCTCTCAATTGACCTCCAGATGCTGCGGTGGAGAGTGATTGAAAGATTCACGTTAAGAATGTGGCTCCCGAGAGCACCTGCCTTCAGGCAGACCTGCAGAGGGCAATTCCATGTACACTTTCCCTCTGGGCTGGGAACAGAATTTCAACCCCAGTGGTGATGGTCTCAGAAAATGACCAGCCCTTGGAAATGAGCATGGAGGATGAAAATGCTGTTTCAGCTCTATCTGGAAAGAATTAATTGCCCAAACCCTCCATCGCAGTTCCATCATTTATTTTATTATTTGTTTATTTATTTATGGCTGCACTAGGCTGAACTAGGCATGCGGGACCCTAGTTTCCTGACCAGGGGTCCAGCCCATGCCCCCTGCCGTGGAAGTGTGGAGTCCTTTCCACTGGACCACCAGGGAACTCCCCCTGCTTACGTTACTGATGACGGTTAAACTGTGTTAGAGATGCAAGCCTCAACTGGGAAGGCTCCGTGCAGCTCTCGGGGCCCATGGAGCTCCTGTGATTCTCAGATGCAGATCTTGGGGCCCCCAAGATCCCTGCAGCTCTCAGGGCCCATGGATGCCTGTGATTCTCGGAGGAGGGGCTTGTGCCCACAGAGAGGGAGAGAGGGACTTCCAGACCCATGGGGGCTCAGTGACCCTATTTTCATATTTAAATTCTCAACTTCAATGGTTAAAGGAAGGGTTGGTCTTTGTTGTTGTTTTTTTAAATAAGACTTAATATTTTGAAAATTTACGTAGAGCAGTACCTTGCAATAACTTATAATGGAAAGGAATTTCAAAAAGAATATATATATGTGTGTATATAAAACTGAATTACTTTGCTATACACTAGAAACTAACAACACTGTAAATCATATATACTTCAATAAAAAAAAAAAATATAGTCTCTGTAAATAGTTTAAAATACAGACGGAATAAGGAAAATAAAAATCACCTAAAATTCTGACCAAAAAAATTTTTTTTCATAGAAATGTTTGAGGTTTGTTCCCCAAATCTCCTGAGAGGACTCAACTCCATTTCCCATGTGTCTACACTGGGTGATCCCAGGTGACCAGCTGTGTGGACCACTGGCTTGGTGAGAAACAACCCAGTGAGACAGGGCCTGTCCCCACTTCTCCTGCTCTTGGTCAGCACAGTGAGAGGGGACACCCCTCCCACAGACATGCACCAAGCCTTAACCTTGACCCTGGCCTCCAGGCCTGAGCTCACAGACCACAGGGCCCTGAAGCTCAGGCGGGAGAGGGAATGTATGCCAGGGCAGGACAAACCCTCACCTCTGCCAGGAAGACCCTGAATGATATAGAACACAAGTTCAGTGCCCTGAGCTTTAGTCTCCCTTCACCGGCTGTGGAATCCACCCACACCTTAAATCTCTCCAATTTTAATCTGTAGAATTGCAATTATAATATACATGGGCTTATCAGATGAGACAGTGTATATGAAACGGCTTCACCAACTGTCCAAGTGCTATAAAAGCATAAAGAACCAGAGTCGGCACTGTGGTCGGTTTGGTGGGCAGAACCCCACAGGCACTGCGGACTTGGGAAGGGGTTTGGATGCTCTCCCGGGCAGAGCCCAGATGGTATCCTGCCGGCTTCCTCTTTAAGACAGGGAAGGGGACCCATGATTGGCTTTGTCTCAGCCTCAACACTAGCTTAATAACAGAGCTATTTGTGGAGCAGTAACCCTGTGCCCAGCACCGGCCTGAGCATTTTACACACATGATCTCCTTTTCTTCTCCCAGCATCTCTGTGGGATAGGTATTATGCTTACAGAGAGGTTAGGGCTTCCCTGGTGGCTCGGTGGTAAAGAGTCCGGCTGCCAATGCAGGAGTTTGATTCTTGGATTGGGAAGATCCCCTGGAAAAGGAAATGGCAACCCACTCCAGTATTCTTGCCTGGGAAATCCCATGGACAGAGAAGCCTGGTGGATTGAGTCCATGGGTTGCAAAGAGTTGGACACAACTGAGCAACTAAACAGCAACAGAGAAATTAAGTAATTTGCCCAAGGCTGCACAGTTTAGTCAGTGGCAGAGCTGGGGCTCCCACACAGCTTGTCTCATTCTTAAGTTAGTGCTTTTAGCCCGTTGACTAGAGCACCTCTTTGATTCCCATTATGATATGTGTTCTGGGACAGAGGGAAGAAGTAGGTTAGCTGCTTGATGGTACCGCCCATGCCTCTGCTCCTCCCTGGAGAAGGGAATGGCAACCCACTCCAGTATTCTTGCCTGGAGAATCCCACAGACAGAGGAGCCTGGCGGGCTACAGTCCATGGGGTCGCAAGAGTTGGACACGACTTAGCGACTAAACCACTACCACTGCTCCTCCTGGGAGGGAAGATGGAAACCGAAGCAGGCAGGGCAGAGAGTGGGAGCACCATTCCAGGGCCCAGGGTAGAGTATTTTCCCCTCAGCTGTCCCCTGTCCCCTGAAGACACCAAGGCAGAGCTCCTTCCACACCCTTCGCTGGTCTTAAGGTCACAGGAAGTCCTTCTTTGTGCCTAACTTGGCCAGCCTCTTGGCCCAGCCTAGACCCAGCTGCTCTGTCTCTGCTCTCTGGGGAGATGGAGAATTATTCTGTCCTAATCATGATAATCTTTCTTCTGCCAAATTCACAGGCGTACTTAAAGCCACTCCTCCTTTGGTCTTCAGAGGGGTTGGCTTCCCGTCACCCGTCTGGTTTGCAGGCCCTATGGAGAGGCTGGCAGATGCCTCCTGGGGACAGTGGCTGCAGTTCCCGGCTCTCCTGCAGGTTAAGGACAGGACTGGCCCACTGGGCAGCCTTGTCCCAATGTAGAGGGTCAGATCACAGTGCTAGGAGCACAAGACATTTGGTCAATCTTCCTTTATAGCATCACCAACTCAGTGGGCATGAATTTGAGCAAACCCTGGGAGATAGCGAAGAATGGAGCCTGGTTTGGAGCATGAAGCCTGAAGAATGGAGCCTGAAGAATTGGAGCTACAGTCTATGAGGTTGCAAAGACTCAGACAGATTAGCAACCAAACGACAAGTGCAATGCTACCTTAATGATCTACAATGAGAAATATACCTGTAGGTGATAAGAAAGTTAGATGGAAGACAAGCACTTCCATTTATTAAGTACTAAGTACGTGTCATGAACTTGGGCTGATCACTTTATACATGTTACAGTATGTAATCCTCACATCCCCCAAGCTGGACCTTTTTTTAAAAACCTGTTTGACAGATGAGGAAGATGAGACATAATAGAAGTTAAATATCTTGTCACTGGCTGGCCAAATTTGTTGAGGAGCTGAGGTCAAACTGGTTCTGCTTTGCCCCAAAGACTGGGCTCCAAACTCCTCAGCACACTGTCCCATTGCCTTGCAAGAAACTCAAGCACTTAAATGCATGTTAGGAATAGCACTGGCTTCTCTCTACTCTCTCCATCCGTTAATATCTAAACCAGATAGAAAAGAGATTTCTTTATGGCTACTCTGTAGGGTTTAGCACTTTCCTTTCAGACTATTTCTTAAACAGGGTTGACTTTTTATTGTCTGAACATTTCAAAATACAGCTGGACAAACAAAAATCGAACCCAGGTCTCCCTCATTGAAGGCAGACTCTTTACCAGCTGGGCCACAAGGGAATCCCAAGAATACTGGAGTTCCCTGTGGCTCAGCTGGTGAAGAATCTACTGGGTTCGATCCCTGAGTTGGGAAGATCCCCTGGAGAAGGGAACAGCTACCCACTCCAGTATTCTGGCCTGGAGAATTCCATGGACTATTCCATGGAATTGCAAAGAGTCGGGGCATGACTGAGCGACTTTCACTTTCACTTTTTCCTTCTCACTCCCAGCCCCGGGCAACCACTCATCCGCTCTGTTTCTGTGGATTTGCCCTTTGGGGCATTTCGTAGAAATGGAATCATAGTTTATACTATACAATATATATACTATACTATATATATATAGTATACACATACTATATATGGTCGTGTGTCTGGCTTCGTTCCCTTTGTGTGATGTTTTTGAGGTTCATCCAGTTTGCAATTTGCTTATCAGTTGATTGTTGCATTTTGTTTATGATTAGTATTCCTTGTATAGATAGACCATATTTTGTTTACCTGTTTACTAGCTAAGAAACATTTAGGTTGTTTCCAGCATTTGGCTATTATGAATATCTTTTACGTTTTTGATAATTCACTGTGAAAAATTCTCAAACACACAGTGAACTGCCACAGACCCATCAATCAGCGTCAAGATTTAGTGTTAACATCTACCACCGTTGTTTCATCTAGACCTCTCCCGGAAAACATGTCATTGCCGTCTTTAACTTCTTCCTTTAAGCATGTGAAGTTTTACTCAATTTTAATAAGTTATATATTCATAAGATTCTAAGATCAAAGAGAATGAAAAGATAGACAGTGAAACGTTTCATTCTGGAAAGTTCTGTTCCCCATCTGTTCAGCTGTGCCCTCCAGCTTCTGTTATTTTCATGTATTCTTCCAGAATGCATATGTAAGAAAACAGGAATATGTAGTCTTTGCCTACGTTTTCTATAAATGGTAGCATGTTTACTATAACACTATTTTGTACTTTGGTGGTTTTAACTTAATAATATAGCTTCAAAATCTTTTCATATCAGAATATAGATAGTTTCCTTATTCTTGTGTCTTTATTTTTATAGCTTCATACTATTCCATTGTATGGCTGCACCATAGCTTAGACAAACAGCCGCCTTCTGGTAGACAGTTGAGCTGTTTCCAGTTTTTTACTGTCCAAGGCAATGCCATGGCCTGTAAACTTGTATATCCATCATTTCTCACTTACACAGAGTATCTATAGATTTCTGAAACTGAATTGCTGGGCCAGACGGTGTATTACATTTGTAGCATTTGTAATTTTCATTGATTTGTCCTGTTTGACAGATGTACCATTTCACAGCTACCAGCAATCTATGCAAGTATTTCAACCCCATTGCCTCACCAACAGCACGTTACCCAGTTTCAAACTTTTACCTAATAGTTGCTTGTCAGCTCGTGCCTCATTTTCTTTCTTTCTTGTCCTTCTTGTTTTGCTTTAGTTTATACATTCTTTGTTAAGAATTTTTTAATGAGTTATTTCCTGCCTACCTTGTGTCGTTTTTACGGCTTTTTTTGGGCAACAGTTCTTTGAAATATAATTCACACATTGTATAATTCATCCATTTAAAGTATATTCTTCAATGGTTTTTAGCCTGTAGCTCATTTTTAATGTTTATCTCTAACCTTTTAAAAAAGCATTTTTTTTCTAATTACAGAAGTAATACCTGTTCTGTTCAGAAAACTTGCAAAGACAAAAATCAAACAAAAAAAGAAAGCATAGTGCCATCACCTGAAGATTCCACTGTTGGCATTTTAAAATAAATTATTGAAGTATAGTTGATTTACAATGCTCTGTTTAATTTCTGTACAGCAAAGTGACTCAGTTATACATATATATATATATATATATATATATATATATTCTTTCTCATATTCTTTTCCCCTCTGTTTATCACAGGATATTGAACATAGTTCTCTGTGCTATACAGTGGGACCTCGTTGTTTATCCATTCTCTATACGATAGTTTACATCTGCTAATACCAAAGTCCTGATCTATCCCTCTGCTTCACCACAAGTCTTTGTTCTTTATATTTGTGAATGTGCTTCCCTGATAGCTCAGTTGGTTAAGAATCCACCTGCAATGCAGGAGACCCCGATTCTCCTTTTGTTTCGTAGATATGTTCATTTGTGTCATGTTTTAGATTCCACAGATAAGTCATATCATGTGTCGTCTTTTGCTTAGTACGATAATCTTGAGGTCCATTCATGTTGCTGCAAATGGCGTTATTTCATTCTTTTTAATGGTTGAGCAATATTCCATTATACACAGTTTATTTTATATATATGTATATGCTGTGCTGTGCTTGGTCACTTCGTTGTGTCCGACTCTTTGCGACTCCATGGACGGTAGCCCACCAGACTCTTCTGTCCGTGGGGACTCTCCAGGCACGAACACTGGAGTGGAGAGTAACTGGAAATAAAAGCAAAAACAAACAAATGGTACCTAATTAAACTTAAAAGCTTTTTCACAACGAAGGAAACAATAAGCAAGGTGAAAAGACAGCCTTCAGAATGGGAGGAAATAATAGCAAACTAAGCAACTGACAAAGAATTAATCTCAAAAATATACAAGCAGCTCCTGTAGCTCAGTTCCAGAAAAATAAACGACCCAATCAAAAGATGGGCCAAAGGACTAAACAGACATTTCTCCAAAGAAGACATACAGATGGCTAACAAATACATGAAAAGATGCTCAACATCACTCATCATCAGAGAAATGCAAATCAAAACCACAATGAGGTACCATTGCATGCCAGTCAGAATGGCTGCTATCAAAAAGTCTACAAACAATAAATACTGGAGAGGGTGCGGAGAAAAGGGAACCCTCTTACACTGTTGGTAGGAATGCAAACTAGTACAGCTGCTATGGAGAGCTGTGGAGATTCCTTAAAAAACTGGAAATAGAACTGCCGTACGACCCAGCAATCCCACTGCTGGTCATACACACCGAAGAAACCAGAATTGAAAGAGACACGTGTACCCCAGTGTTCATCTCAGCACTGTTTACAGTAGCCAGGACATGGAAGCAACCTAGATGTCCATCAGCAGATGCATGGATAAGAAAGCTGTGGGACATATACACAATGGAGTACTGCTGCTGCTGCTGCTAAGTCGCCTCAGTCGTGTCTGACTCTGTGCGACCCCATAGAGGGCAGCCCACTAGGCTCCTCTGTCCCTGGGATTCTCCAGGCAAGAATACTGGAGTGGGTTGCCATTTCCTTCTCCAATGCATGAAAGTGAAAAGTGAAAGTGAAGTCACTCAGTCGTGTCCAACTCTTAGCGACCCCATGGACTGGAGCCTACCAGGCTCCTCCATCCATGGGATTTTCCAGGCAAGAGTACTGGAGTGGGATGCCATTGCCTTCTCCAACAATGGAGTATCACTCAGCCATGAAAAAGAATGCATTTGAATACGTTCTAATGAGGTGGATGAAACTGGAGCCTATTATACAGAGCAAAGTAAGTCAGAAAGCAAAGCACCAATACAGTATACTAATGCATATATATGGAATTTAGAAAGATGGTAACGATGGCCCTATATGCGAGACAGCAAAAGAGACACAGATGTAAAGAACAGTCTTTTGGACTCTGTGGGAGAAGGCGAGGGTGGGATGATCTGAGAGAACAGCACTGAAACATGTGTGTTATCATATGTGAAACAGATTAGCAGTCCAGGTTCAATGCATGAGACAGGGTGCTCGGGGCTGGTGCACTGGGATGACCCAGAGGGATGGCATAGGGAGGGAGGTGGGAGGGAAGTTCAGGATGGGGAACACATGTACACCCATGGCTGATTCATGTCCATGTATGGCAAAAACCACTACAGTATTATAAAGTAATTAGCCGCCAATTAAAATAAATAAATAAATTAATAATAATAATAAAAAAGAATACTGGAGTGGGTTGCTATGCCCTCCTCCGGGGGATCTTCCCAACCCAGGGATAGAACTCAAGTATCCCACATTGCAGGCAGATTCTTTACTGTCTGAGCCACCAGAGAAAAGCCCAAGAATAATGGAGTGGTAGCCTATCCCTGCTCCAGGGGATCTTCCTGACCCAGGAATTGAACCAGGGTCTCCTGCATTGCAGGTGGATTCTTCACCAGCTGAGCTACCAGAAAAGCCCATGAATATATATATATCTCTCACATCTTTTTTTTCCCATTCATCTGTCAGTGGACATTTAAATTGTTTTCTTGTCTTGGCTATTGTAATAGTACTGCTATGTATGTAGGGAAGCATGTATCTTTTCAAATTATAGTTTTGTCTGGGTGGGAGTGGGATTTCTGGATCTTATGGCAACTCTTTAAGTTTTTTGAGGAACCTTCGTACTATTTTCCATTGTTAACATGTTTTTAAAATAAAAATGATAGCTAATGTATATACTGTGCTTGGATTTGCTTTTATCATTCTCAGTTCTTTTATTTTTTTAATATAAATTTATTTATTTTAATTGGAGGTTAATTACTTTACAATATTGTATTGGTTTTGCCATACATCAACATGAGTCCGCCACGGGTGTACATGTGTTCCCCATCCTGAACCCCCCTCCCCTCCGTTCTTTTAAGTCTCTCAATTATGTCTTCAATATTCTATGTCTGTTAATCAACATAATTATCATTGATGATGGTAACAATAGCAGTAATAAACACAGTACTCCTCACTTAATGTGAGATTGCTGTGTGCCAGGCACTTGTGTGTTGCATACTTTATGGGCTCAACCTCAATTAACTCTGGAAATAATTTGGTGACCTTGGTACTATGCTTGCATTTTACAGCTGAAAAACCGAAGGTTCAGAGAGGTTAAGTAATTTGCCTAATGTTAAACAGGTAGCAAGTGAAGGAGCTGAGGCTTGAACTCCTATCTGTATACTGCAAAGTTCCTGGTCACTATACTGTACTTCAGATTAAAGATGCTCAGGACTAATCCCTGTTTGGGGAACTAAGATTACGCATGCTGCAGGGCAGCTAAGCCCGTGGGCTGCAAGGAAGATTCCAAATGCTGCAACTAAGACTCAAAGCAACCAAAAGTAAAATAAATAAATATATATTAAAAAAATAAATAATATCTTTGATAGGTTTTTTTTTTAAAAAGAAAGACATTCAGGACTGGTTCAAACAGCTTCTCTTGGGACCAGTCAGGAGGACCCAGGGGTTCCAACGTCGCAAGGACAACCTTGGGGCCCACAAGCACACTCTGTTCAGGGCAGGGTTGTCCCAGGCTCAGTGCTTCACCTTCCTTTGCAGGATTTTCTCCTGGCTCTGTGTGGTCCCCTCTCAGCCCTGGAGGGCCCCTCCTTCCTTGAGCGTCCAGAAAGAGAGTGGAGGGTGTAGCAGGTACTACTGGAGAAATGGCTACATCGTGAGAAAGCTGGGGACCCCGCTGGCACAAGTTATTTACAGCTTCCCCAGCCTCAGCCTGTTGGTGAAGAATTATAGGACTTCCCAGGTGGCTCAGTGGGCAAAGAATCTACCTGCAATGCAGGAGACGCAGGAGGATACAGGTTTGATCCCTGGGTCAGGAAGATCCCCTGGAGGAGGGCATAGCAACCCACTCCAGTATTCTTACCTGAAGAATTCCATGGACAGAGGAGCCATGGGACAGAGGAGGGCTACAGTCCATAGGGTCACAAAGGGTCGGACACAACTGAAGTGACTGAGTACAAGGAACAATTACAAAAGCACTGAGTTTGGCACCTCATAAACCCCTTCGCGTCCCCCTCTCTCACTTCCCACGTCCCCCCCACCGTGCTCCAGCTTCTCAGACACTTTTAGGGTACCTTCCCCTGGGTTCACCGAGCCAAATAGCCCGCGGGAGGCTTGTAACTGTTAGTTCGAACAGCAGGCTGGCTGCTTGGTTGCCATGGCAACAGCTGTTGTGAGTAAGTGGTCTTTTTGGCAGAAGATTTAATTTAATAAACTAAATTTGGGGGCCCAGTGGGAAGATCTGGTACAGGCTTTATTGGGTATCTTCTGTGGCGCTGGGCTGCGGCAGAGGGTATGCCAGAGAAGGGCTGGAAGCTTTTGTCCTGCAGAGGTAGGCCCGGGGATGAGAGCTACACCCTGTGTCCTCAGACACCCTGAGACTCCGCTCTCCACATCACCTAGGAGTGTCTGGCCAAGGTCTTGCACTACTGCTTCCAGCTATCAGGTGTTGGAGCAGCCTTCCCTTGGGGAACAACCGGAAAATCTGGACGAAGCATGCAGGACTTCTGTGCAAGGTCGAGACCGAGGTAGACACGGCCAGTGTCCACTCCAGGGACCCATCTCAGTGTGTGCAGCGGGCCTGGGGAAGCAACATGCTGTTTCTGTGCTACTAGTGAAATAACAAAACTGGAAAGAGTTGTCTGTGCTTCCATTCTTTCTTGATCCACTTCAGTCAGGTTTTTGTTCCTACTATTCCTCTGAAACGCTCTTGTGAAGGTCACCGAGGACCTCCACGTGACTAGTGTTAGTTGCTCAGTCGTGTCAGATTCCTTTCTGTGACCCCAGGGACTGTAGCCCCTCCAGGTTCCTCTGTCCGTAGGAGTCTGCAGGCAAGAATACTGGGGTGGGCTGCCATTCCTTTCTCCAAGGGATCTTCCTGACCCAGGGATTGGACCCAGGTCTCCTGCATTGCAGGCAGATTCTTTACCTTCTGAGCTACCAGGGAAGCCCCCCACGTGACTAGATCGCATCGTTAATCCCCAGTCCTCCTCCTTTTCTGTCAGCTGCTTTTGGCACTGTCAGTCAGTCTCTTTACCTTGTCACCCGGCTTCTGAGAGACCACACTCCACAGGCCGTTCCCTCCCCTCTCTGTGCTGTGGCTTCCTCCTCCCTGACCCTTAAACTTTGGAGGGCCAGGGCTCAGGGCTTGTCCTCTTATGTGTTCTGTCTTCTCTAGCTCCCTAAGGGATCTTGCCTAGACTCTTAGGTTCCCGGGAAACTGGCTCTGAGCCAGAGATTTGCATGCTGGGAGTGCCTGGGGACCAACACCTGTAAGGGAGTGAGGGATGTGGGAGCGCAGAGAGAGAAGTTGAACCGTGATGCTCTTGCAGCAAAGGCTTGAGCCAACAGGGCTGGGATCCGGGGAGTGTCAGGCACTGTGCTTTGCAGGAATTATCTCAGTGAATTCTCATAAAGCCGTCATGCAGCAGATTCTGTCCCCATTCTGCAAGTACAGAGGTTGAGGCTGGGTGAAGTTATCCAAAGTGCCCACTACAAGGATCTGGGACTCAGCTCCAGGTTGGCTGCCTCCCAGAACCCTACATAGAGCCTCTAAAAAAAAAAAACATATTGAATACTCTTGAGCCAGGTCCTTGGTGGCCCTTCCAGAGCTCACAGCCCTGCCACTTACTCCCCTCACCACTGACATCCTGGAATGCACCACTGCAGGGCTCCCAGGGCTTGTCCTCAGAACCTGTCACCTTTCTGAAAACGGATACATCCCTCTGGGAATCTGGGGCAATACCTGAGGCCCACAAAGCTGTGGGAGTCTCCTGCTTCATTTACAGATGCGTGAGAAGTTTGTGCCTACATCCTGTATTATAGAAAAAAAATGTCCTAGCTCCTAAATCTTTGAATGAATGGAAGATGCTCTGTGATTTTTTCATATCTTTGTGTATCCTTGGCTGGACTACCTCATATTCTTGAGGTTCACAAGCCCTCCTTTGATAGGCATAGACCTCCCTCTTTACTTAATAGACGCGGGCTCTGAGAATGAGGGCAGATGGGCAGATTTTCCCCCCCAGCTAGTCCTGGAGCAAGTAAACCCCTCCTTCCATTCTTCTTTCCTTTCTTCCCTTATCTCCAGGCGCTGTGCCTCACTCTGCCCTAGGCTGGCTGCCGAGAACCTCCAGCTTTTTGGTGAGGCTGTCAGGTTGGGGGTGGAGGTGGCAGAGGATAGTGCCGGAGGGGCCTCCCCTGGATTCTGTCCCTAAGACACCAAGGTGGCTGTGTTTCAGGATCTGTTGGAGGAGTTCTTGGTTGATGAAAGAATTCAGACAGCCCCAGAAGCAAAATGAAGGGCTGAAGACCCAGGTGGTAGCTTTCAGCACATATGTGTGCAGACTTCAGGGAGGGAAGTTAGGGTGCAGCCATGTGTCACAAAAGGTTCAGAAATTTACCCACAAAAAAACTCCATGCCAAAATAAGCAAATCTCTAACCTTTGGGGTGAACCCCTTCACCTTCTTAAAGAGCTTTTATGTTTAAGGTAGACATGCACGTGCCACACATAAGCAAGCCCGCCTGTGTGTGCACACATACATACATGTACGTCCTGATGCACGCAAACATGCCCACATCCTCAACAGCTTGAGCCCATGTATATACATGGGGCATCTGTGCCACCCAGCAGTATACCTGAGCACACAGTCCATGGGGTCGCAAGAGTCGGACGCGACTTAGCAACTAAACCACCACCACCACCACCACTGTAGCCTGCCAGGCTCCTCTGTCCATGGGATTCTCCAGGCAAGAATCCTGGAGAGAATTGCCGTTTCCTTCTCTACGTGATCTTCCCAACCCAGGAGTCAAACCCACATCTCCTGTTTGGCAGGTGGACTCTTCACCACTGAGCCACCTGGAAAGCCAGTACACAGACATATGCACCCAGGTACTCATACAAATGTATAGACTCGGAATAGAAACTCTGACTAGATTAAAGCCATTCTCTCCTTTGCTACCTCTGGAGTCACTAGGGATCGAAGTGACATTCTCTGATCTCTCAGAAAGCTATTCTTGCCTTTGCCCACTCAGTGTCCAGGGTGACGTTTGAAGTCTGAAGGAGAAGCTTGGCATGTGGATGTGGGGGATGGTCATGGAGCACCTGTGGACTGGTCAGAGCATCCGCTGTGAGGCTGGAGGGAGGGAGGGTGGGCTGCTTCTAGAGGCCATCTCCTGAGTTTCACTGGCTTCTGAAGTCCTGGGTGTCAGTTTGGGGCCCATGGGAGGAGGGCTGAGGACTAGGCTCTTGGTGGGTGGTGGAAGCTGGAAGTGGAGGAGGTGGCTGGTACTCTGGACACCCTGGGATGGTGTCTTTCCCAGACAGGGGAAGGAAGGAGTGACTGCTCAGTAGCAGAGGCTGAGGACATTGGGAGGCTCAACCCTGAGAAAGCCAATTAACAGTGCTTGGTTTTAGGGCTGTGGGCTGTTCCCCAACCTTGGTCCAACTGGAGGATACAGGAAGGACTGGAGCTTGGGGTGTGTGTGTGTGTGTGTGTGTGTGTGTGTGTGTGTGTGCGTGCTCAGTAGCTCAGTTGTGTTCAACTCTTTGTGACCCCATTGACTGTAGCCTGTCAGGTTCCTCTGTCCATGGGATTTTCCAGGCAAACATATTGGAATGGGTTGCCATTTTCTTCTCCAGGGGATCTTCCCAACCCAGGGATCGAACTCCGGTCTCCCACATTCCAGGCAGACGCTTTAACCTCTGAGCCACGGTGTTTTAAATCTTTGCCAGTATACATAATGCTATAATAAATACTCCTATACGTAGGACTTTACACACTCATACTTTCATTTCTGTTGCATGAAGTTCCCAAACTGGGATCTCTGGTGAAAGTTTTGTATATTTTGAATTTAAATACACCTTGCCAAATCATTTTCCACCACGTGGTGGACATGAACACTTCTGCTAGTTATGTTTCCTGCACCCAGTTATCAGGTCTGGATGTTATTATTCTTTTTGATTTTTGCCCACCTGATAGATGAAAATGACATGTTGTTTTATTTTTATTTTCTCCCTATCAGTTGTTCCATATGTTCATTGGCAATTTGTATTTCCTCTTTGATGAAATTGTCCATATCTTTTGCTTAGTTATTATTTGGGTTGTCTTTTTCATATTTTCAGAGAATAACTTTTATCTGTTAAGTGTGGAATAAATAGTGAATTATTAAATCATAGGATGTTATTTGTCTTCTGAACTTAATAGTATCTCTCCATAGGAAAATTCTTACTTTTTATAAAAGCCAATCTATTTACTTTATCCTTAATGGCTTAAGGAAGGCTTCCTGTCTTCCAAAAGAATCATCCTCAATGTTCATTTATTCTAATTTTATTATAATGTTTTTATTGTTTTTTAAATATTTATATTTAAAAGTCATCTGGAATCAATTGTAGTATCTGTGTTGAAGAGAAGTCTTAATTTTGTTTTCTTCCATGAGAGTAACCAGTTGTGTCAACACTATGTCAAACTATCTTCCTCACTGAATCAGAATGCTGATATGTCATATACTGAGCTCTCATATATGTTATTTCTAGATTATATTCTGTTCCACTCATCTGCTTGTCTTCTCCTCAGCCAGTACCATATTGCTTTGATTATAGCGGCTTTAGAGTTAGTTTTAATAACTGGCAAGGCAGATCTGTTCCGTTGTCGTTTGTCTTCTTTGGGGGTGTGGGTGTGGAGAGTGGTCTATTCTAGAGAGGTCAGGGGTCTTTTCAGATGTTTATTCTTTCAAATGAACTTTAAGATCTTTTTGTCAAGATAAAAGCAAAGAGAAAAAGCACCTGGTGTTCCCAATGGCAGGACCTCCGTTTTGGTCTCTCATGAGTTTCCAAGCCCATGCCTGCCACAGTATAGGGCTGTTGTAGGCGTTTGCTGGTCTTGTGATCCTGTGAGTTCATAGAAATGAGGTGAAAAAATGAGGCAGCTTTAACCTGAGCTTGGAACTTTCCCTGTGCAGAATATTGTTGTGTGTTCCCTTGGAAAAGAAACATAAATTCATATTATGTTCATAGCATTTGGTGATTATGTTTTTGTTTAAAATGTATAATGGATCAGAGATAACTGTGTTGGGTGCCGTGCTTGAAAACAATACCCTGCCCGTGCCTCCTGGGGTAGGTAGGTTAAGTTGTTTTTTTCTTTTTTTTTTTAAAGAGATGCCAAGATGTAGAGTTTTGAGATAGGAGGGTTTGCGCATTCAACATTCCAATAGCTATTGCCAAATTACCCTGCCCTTCATGGGGCTGTCCTCCCAGGCTCCCAGCCCTCTCCCCAGGCCTTGTCAATTGCTCCCTGCTCCTGCACCCCCCTGCTTGGTTTTCAGGGCCATAAAAGAGGTTGGTTCATGTTATTTAAATAGCTGCTTAAGAGCTATTAAAAGGAGTGGGTGGCAAACTTGGAGTTGACACAATACTCTGTACTCCGCTCCCACACCCTCTCCCTGCCCCTTTCATCCATGCCAGGGTCACAGATCATACAAAGCAAGAGGTACCAACTCTGGATCTCCCTTCTGGTTCTTCTTCCTGTCTGAGGAATTCTCTCAACTCTAATGCTTTTCGGCAGCACCCAGGATGCAAGAAACTCTTCTACATCCCTCTTTCTCTCTCTCTCACATACACACACACCCTCATACACAGTGCTTTTGCAGTGCTTGCTGTGTGACAGTGCCCTGGGAGTGCTGAGCTACATTCTATCCCTGGCTCTGTCCCTTTTTTCAAAGTCTATATTTAACCAGTTTGGTCCTAAAGGGAATTAGCCAAGTCAGGGCTCCAGTGAGTGCCAAAAGCTTGCGATTATGCCAGAGGTTCTGACCTGGAGTCTGAGAATGGACCTCAGGGAGTTTGTGAGCCTCAGCAACCGCCTGCAGCCGCGGCATTTGGGTTCATGTGTTTTTTTTTTTTTTCCCCACAGCTTCAAGTAGGATTTCAGAGCAGGTATGAGACCACTGCCTCAGAAAGTTGAAGAACGACTGCCACAGGGACAAAGTAGCTTTGTGAGGAGTTAGAGTAAATGAATGGCAATCTAGAGTCTAAAGGAGGGATTCTTAACAAGCAAAGATGCAGCGGGGGGTTGTATGTGGAATTTTCTGTGAGACCTTCTAAGACTAGGACAGAGAGATTTCATTAGCTCCCAAAGTTCATGACTCCAAAATTGAAGAATCACACATACAGAGGCTTAATAATGTAATATACGTATATCATCTGAGAGTATAGATATTTCTAATAGTAATTTTTTCAAAATGAATGCATTTAGTTCAGCATAGAAAACTGAAAAAATCTTCTAGAAAACTAAAAATCACCTATAATCCCAACAGCCAGAGATAATAACTTTTTTTTTTTTTAAGGATTTTTCCAGAGTGTTTGGATCTTTCTCTCACACTCTCTCATCCTCTCTTTCACATAAGTGCCTGTGTATATGCAAACCTGGGTTTGCCAGGTGGCTCGAAGGATCCACCTGCCAATGTAGGAGATGGAGGTTTGATCCCTGGGTCGAGAAGATCCCCTGGAGAAGGAAATGGCAACCCACTCTAGTATTCTTGCCTGGAAAATCCCATGGACAGAGGAGCCTAGTGGGCTACAGTCACTGGGGTTGCAAAGAGTCTGACACGAGTGAGCATGAATACATATGCAAGCCTAGAATCATACTGATTTTTAACATCAATTTTTCTACTTATTATTTTAAACCACCATCTCCCATTGTTAAATAGTTTTCTAAAACAGTGTTTTTCAACCTCCTTTTGGTAACAGAACCCTTATTTTCAAACCAAATGTTATACAGAAGGTTAAAATATAAAATAAATAAAAGATGAGATGTTCTAGCTAGAGCATAGGGAAAGAAGAAACACAATTTGAAAGCCACCGCTCTAAAAATTACAAGTTTTAACGTAGTATTCTATTATATGAATGTGTGCTAGATTTAGGAAATAAAAATATAAGATATCCAGGTAAATTGGAATTTCAGATAAAAATGAATCATTTTTTTATATAACTGTGTTTTTATTGGTCTGGGCAACCTGCATCTTACATGGCAACCTTATCACATCCCATTGTTGGACATTGAGATTATTTCCAATGTCTTACTAGTATGAAATATATTGAACGGTATATCTGTGTACCCATATCTTCATATACTTATTATTTTATATCACCCTAGGATCAGAATTGCCAGACCAAGCGTTGAAAATGCTTTAAAGGCTTTCAATACGTTTGCCAAGTTGTTTTCCCCAAAGGAATGCACTCTGGAGAGCTGTGTATGCAAGCATCGTGTTCCAGGAGATGTTAAACGTGTCCATCCACTTTCAGTGGTGTATATTAGGTGTTCATTCTGCCCCTGCAAGACCCTGAGACATTAAGGTTCAGAGCTGGCAAGTTTGATCCATGGGGTCTAAAATAAGCCAAAACAGGCTGGTTAGCTCAGTAGCATCTGGGTGCTTGGGTTCAGGGGTCAGGTCTGAGAAGCAGTAGGGTAGAGATGTACAGGGTTAAAACAGAAGGACTCTTCATGACAGACTTCACCCAGCAGAAGTAAGGGAAGCTGCAAAGAGCTAGGCCCATTCTAAGGCATTATTTTTAGTAAGCAGCCTTGCGTTCCCTAAAGACAACCCTTCTAAGCAGGGGAGAGGCTAGAGGAAAAAGTCTAGAAGTTTTTTTTCTCCAGTTGAAAAAGAAAAATTACATAAACATAGTATTAACCAAAAGGATGGAAAATCACCCATAATCTCCCCATCCTAACAAATAGCTGTTTTTATTTTTCAATATGCCTTTCTTGTCAAGCTCCATAATTTTTACATAACTGCAATCACAGAATATACAATTTTTATCCTGCTCTTTCCTCCCATTATTGTACAAGTAATATTCTGTGCTGCTGCACAGCTTTCATGGCTAATACTGCTAATGGTATTTTTCTTGATTTCACAGGTAATAATTATTCATTAAGACAAATTAGAACATCTAGATAAACAAAAATGGAATTAATGCACATATTAATTTGTGGCCTGCTTTTTTCACATAACCGTATATGGTGAACATCTTTCTGTGTTACAAAAATACATTTCTACAACTTTTAAGAAAAATTGCAATGTGTTTTATTGAAAGGGTATACCAAAATTTATTGAACCAATTCCCTATTACTGTAAATTTATGGGATTTTCCTCCACAATTTTGCTATTATAAATGGAACCTTTGTTAATCATTTCCTTAGGATGGAGACACAGGTTCGATCCCTGGGCAGGGAAAGTACCCTGGACAAGCTCATGGCAACCCACTTTAGTATTCTTGCCTGGAGAATCCCATGGACAAAAGAGCCTGACAGGTTACAGTCCATAGGGTCACGAAGAATTGAACATGACTAAAGCGACTTAGCACACACGCATGCAATTATATGATTAAAACAGGAATATGAGATGAGAAGGCATATTTATACATCACTCCTTTCTTCCAAAGGTTAAATTTAAATATTCTGAATATATGGGAGATTTGGAGCCCATTTGGTACCCTGCCATGACTAGGGGAAGATAATGGACAGAATAAAATAGAAAAGGCCATGTGCCAAAAGATATAGCACTAGAAATGTACTGCTGGACTGTTTTCCAAAAAGGTGCTAATTTAATAACTTTCAGGAAACTTAAAAACAACTTAATATGAGTCAAAGATATTAGTCGAGGAAGAAAAGCACAATCCGTCATAAACCCACCATAATGTCATTTTCCACAAATGACTCTCAAACCACAATAAAACACACATTTCTGTTCCTCTTGGACCCAAACTAGGCCCATCTGCCTAGTCCATGCACTTGGCAGAAGTTACCAGTGGTGGTCTCAGGTTAACTTGCTTCCTGCAGCTTCTCCATTCTAGATAGCCTTTGTATTCTTACCTCCTGTCCAAACTCAAGGCCCCAGAAGGAGCACGGACAATTTTGGTGACACTTAATCAGAGTTGCTGGTCATTCCTCCAGTTCCCACGGAACTGAGATCTCTGGGACACAATGTACACCTTGCTCATGTGGCAAACACCCCCGAGCACCTACTGTGTATCAAGGTCGCATAAGAAGACGCTCTTGGCTCTTTAAAGGTTCTCTACAATCTGCAATAAATATGTCTTGAAGAATGATGAAGTGAATGGATATAGTTATAGTTCGTTTAATGTTCAAGGTGGAAGACGCCTCGGGGTCCATCTTGCTCAACCCCCCTTCTTTTATACAATCATTTCGTGAGGGCCTCCTGTGGCCCGGATGTGATGATTGTATAAAACACACTTGATACTTCTGGGTGGTAAGTGTCATCACCTTCTTTCTGCAGCTGTGGAAACTGCTGTACTCAGAAGTTAACCCAGGCTCTGCAGAGTGGCTTGTGAGCTAGCCTGAGAAACTCGACCGACAGCTCTTCACAGCCCTCCTTGGCCTGCCTGCCCTTTTCAACCAAGTTACTAAGTTAAGCACTCAACACCAGACACTTTTTTTTTTTATGTCTGTGCTGGGTCTTCACTGCTGCCCACGGGCTTTCTCTAGTTGTGGCCAAGCAGGGTATTCTCTCGAGTTGCCATGCATGGGCTTCTTTTTTATTTATTTTTTATTTTTTAAAATTTATTTACTTTAGTTGGAGGCTAATTCTCATTTGTTGGCTTTTGTTGTGGAGAATGGGCTCTAGAGCTTGGCCTCAGTAGTTGTGGCGCATGGGCTTAGTTGCCCCACGGTATGTGGGGATCTGCCCAAACCAGGGATCGAACCCATGTCTGCTGCATTGTAGGCAGATTCTTTACCACTGAGCCATCTGGGAAGCCCTTTAAAAGGCTAAAAAAGCAAAAAATGAATAGAATGAACAAAAAGGAAATGACACCAGTCGCCCATGAGCCTGAGGACCAATCTTTTCAGAGTGTATTTTCGGGGTTGGTTCCTCGAGTACAGTTGAGGTTAATGGCCTTGACCAGGGTTTGGCTTCTTAGCATTTTCCCCACATCCCATTTTTAGTTGTTGAGTCTCACTTTGGGGAGAAATCAAGCTGGGTCTCAAGCATCATCTGAATGTTGAATTCTCCTGCAACAGCCACCCCTTCCCTCACCTTTTGTACTGTCTCCATCTGGCTATTGATTTGTTTCCTTCAATATCCTTTGTAATAAACTGGTAATCTAATGAATTTGGTGAGGTGCTCTAGCAAATTAATTGAACCCAGTGAGGGGGCTGTAGGAACTTGTGGTTTTTAGCCAGTAGGTCAGAAGCACAAGTAACAGTCTGGGCTTGCAATTGTGTCTGAAGTGGAAGGCAGTCTTGTGGGACTGAGCCCTCAACCTGTGGAATCTGATACCACCTCTAGGTAGATGGTGTCAGGATTGAATTGAATGGTAGGACACCCAGCTGGTGTCCAAGAATTGCTCATTGGTGGTTTGGGGAAAACCCCCTGCACCTTGGAATTGGGTCCCAGAATCCTTCGTATCTCTTTTATATCAAGGGTCTCAGCTAAGATCTCAGAAGGATAGAGGAAAATTACTTTTCCTCCCTTAAACTTCCCTTCTTCTCCTCTCCATCTGAAACTTCTGCCCCAGATTGTTACAGCTGAGGAAGGGCTTACTTTTCATCAATTTATTTATTCTGAAATTCACTCTGAAAATGTTTATGTTGATGATGACAGTAATTAGCTCAACTCTTTTAGGTACAGAATTAAGTTTCATCTGGCTTTTAAGGGAACATTTCATGCAAAGATGGGCTCTATAAAGGACAGAAATTGTATGGACCTAACAGAAGCAGAAGATATTAAGAAGAGGTGGCAAGAATACACAGAACTGTACAAAAAAGAGCTTCACAACCCAGATCATCATGATGGTGTGATCACTCACCTAGAGCCAGACATCCTGGAATGTGAAGTCAAGTGGGCCTTAGAAAGCATCACTATGGACAAAGCTAGTGGAGGTGATGGAATTCCAGTTGAGCTATTTCAAATCCTGAAAGATGATGCTGTGAAAGTGCTGCACTCAATATGCCAGCAAATTTGGAAAACTCAGCAGTGGCCACAGGACTGGAAAAGGTCAGTTTTCATTCCAATCCCAAAGAAAGGCAATGCCAAAGAATGCTCAAACTACAGCACAATTGCACTCGTCTCACAGGCTAGTAAAGTAATGCTCAAAATTCTCCAAGCCAGGCTTCAGCAATACGTGAACCGTGAACTTCCAGATGTTCAAGCTGGTTTTAGAAAAGGCAGAGGAACCAGAGATCAAATTGCCAACATCCGCTGGATCATGGAAAAAGCAAGAGAGTTCCAGAAAAACATCTATTTCTGCTTTATTGACTATGCCAAAGCCTTTGACTGTGTGGATCACAATAAACTGTGGAAAATTCTGAAAGAGATGGGATACTAGACCACCTGACCTGCCTCTTGAGAAACTTCTATGCAAGTCAGGAAGCAACAGTTAGAACTGGACATGGAACAGACTGGTTCCAAGTAGGAAAAGGAGTACGTCAAGGCTGCTTATTTAACTTATATGCAGAGTTAAACTTATATTTAACTTATATGCAGAGTACATCATGAGAAATGCTGGGCTGGAAGAAGCACAAGCTGGAATCAAGATTGCTGGGAAAAATATTAATAACCTCAGATATGCAGATGACACCACCCTTATGGCAGAAAATGAAGAGGAACTAAAAAGCCTCTTGATGAAAGTGAAAGTGGAGAGTGAAAAAGTTGGCTTAAAGCTCAACATTCAGAAAACGAAGATCATGGCATCCGGTCCCATCACTTCATGGGAAATAGATGGGGAAACAGTGGAAAAAGTGTCAGACTTTATTTTTCTGGGCTCCAAAGTCACTGCAGATGGTGACTGCAGCCATGAAATTAAAAGACCTTTACTCCTTGAAAGGAAAGTTGTGACCAACCTAGATAGCATGTTGAAAAGCAGAGATATTACTTTGCCAACAAAGATCCATCTAGTCAAGGCTATGGTTTTTCCTGTGGTCATGTATGGATGTGAAAGTTGGACTGTGAAGAAAGCTGAGCACCGACGAATTGATGCTTTTGAACTGTGGTGTTGGAGAAGACTCTTGAGAGTCCCTTGGACTGTAAGGAGATCCAACCAGTCCATCCTAAAGGAGATCAGTCCTGGGTGTTCATTGGAAGGACTGATGCTGAAGGTGAAACTCCAATACTTTAGCCACTTCATGCGAAGAGTCAACTCATTGGAAAAGAACCTGATGCTAGGAGGGATTGGGGCAGGAGGAGAAACGGACGACAGAGGATGAGTGGCTGGATGGCATCACCAACTCGATGGACATGAGTTTGAGTGAACTCCGGGAGTTGGTGATGGACAGGGAGGCCTGGTGTGCTTCAATTCATGGGGTCGCAAAGAGTCGGACACGACTGAGCAACTGAACTGAAAAGAATAAATACTTTTGTATTTATTTGTATAAAGGAAAAGGTAAAATTCCTTCATTTTCCAGCCCACTCTTGGAAGTGCCACTTGCTGGAATGACCACTATTTAGCACCCTACCATGGTGGTGGTTTAGTCTCTAAGTTGTGTCCGACTCTTGCCATCCCATGGTCTGTAGCCCGACAGGCTCCTCTGTCGATGGGATTTTCCAGGTGAGAATACTGGAGTGGGTTGCCATTTCCTTCTCCAGGGGATCTTCCTGACCCAGAAATCAAACCCAAGTCTCCTGTATTGCAGGCAGATTCTTTACCAACTGAGCTATGAAAGAAGCCTGACACTCTACTATATATTTTTGCAAATAGATCTATGCATTTATATATGCATATATTTATGAACTCTTTATACAAAATGAATCACAATATTCATACATAACTTATTCCTCCTAACATTTGTTTAGAATTCTATGGTAAGAATAAACTGTAATTTAATCAGTCCTCTACTGATGGACATTTTAATTGTTTCCAGTATTTTAAATAAATGATACTGTAATTAAGGTACTTGTACATTTCAAATACTCATGTGAGTTTAATTATAGAGTTAATATCTAGAAATGTAAGGTGATCATATAATCTGTCACATAAACTAACACAAATTCTAAATCAGAGGGGGTCCTGAGAGTACACTCAGGAAATAATACTAGGACTGTCTCAGGAAAATCAGGTATATGTTTATATAAATTTGAAACTTCTACTGAGTCAAATGGCATTAATAGCATTTAAAATGCTGGTGTTGGAACTTCCCTGGTAGTCCAGTGGTTAAGAATTCACCTTGCAATGCAAGGGATGTGGGTTGAATTCCTGGTCAGGGAACTAAGATCCCACACGCCGTGGGGCAAGTAAGCCCTCGAACCACAACTACTGAGCTTGTGTGCTCTGGAGCCTGTGCACCACAACTGGAAAGCCCAAGTGCTGCAACTAAAACCTGACCCCCCAAATAAGTAAATATTTTTTAAAAATGCTGATGTTGTCAGCCTTGGTCATATTGGTTGATAATCCACCAACATATAAGGGCTCCTATTTCTTCAAGCTTTCAAAATACATTATAGTAATAATTATCTTTGAATTTACTTAATTTCCACAAACTGGAATCAAGATTGCTGGGAGAAATATCAATAACCTCAGATACACAGATTAACACCACCCTTCAAGGCAATGGCACCCCATTCCAGGACTCTTGCCTGAAAAGTCCATTGGATGGAGGAGCCTGGTGGGCTGCAGTCCATGGGGTCGCTAAGAGTCGGACATGACTAAGTGACTTCACTTTCTCTTTTCACCTTCATGCATTGGAGAAGGAAATGGCAACCCACTCCAGTGTTCTTGCCTGGAGAATCCCAGGGACGGGGGAACCTGCTGGGCTACCGTCTCTGGGGTCACACAGAGTCAGACATGACTGAAGCGACTTAGCAGTATGGCAGAAAGCAAAGAAGAACTAAAGAGCCTCTTGATGAAAGTGAAAGAGGAGAGTGAAAAAGCTGACTTAAAACTCAGCACTCAGAAAACTAAGATCATGGCATCCAGTCCCATCACTTTATGGCAAATAGATGGGGAAACAATAGAAACAGTGGGAGACTTTATTTTTGGGGCTCCAAAATCACTGCAGATGGTGACTGCAGCCATGAAATTAAAAGATGCTTGCTCCTTGGAAGAAAAGCTATGACCAACCTAGACAGCATATTAAAAAGCAGAGACATTACTTTGCTGACAAAAGTCTGTCTAATCAAAGCTATGGTTTTTCCAGTAGTCACATATGGATGTGAGAGTTGGACTATAAAGAAAGCTGAGTGCCGAAGAACTGATGCTTTTGAACTGTGGTGTTGGAGAAGACTCTTGAGGGTCCCTTGGACTGCAAGGAGATCCAACCAGTCCATCCTAAAGGAAATCAGTCCTGAATATTCATTGGAAGGACTGATGCTGAAGCTGAAATTCCAAAACTTTGGCCACCTGATGTGAAGAGCTGACTCATTGGAAAAGACCCTGATACTGGGAAAGATTGAGGGTGGGAGGAGAAGGGGACAACAGAGGATGAGATGGTTGGATGGCATCACCGACGTGATACATGAGTTTGAGCAAGCTTCAAGAGTTGGAATGGACAGGGAAGCCTGGTGTGTGCAGTCCATGGGATCACAAAGAGTCAGACACAACTGAGCGACTGAACTGACTTACTAAATTGGCAATAAGTTGTATCTTGTTTTAACTTGTATTTATTTAATAATCAGTGACATTGAACATCTATCATTTATTGTTGGTCATTTGTATGTCATATTTCTACAGACTACTTGTTGACACCTTTTATGTCTGTTGTTCAATTGTAAGTCATGTCTGACTCTTTGTGACCACATGGACTGCAGCATGCCAGGTTCCCCTGCCATTCAGTGTCTTCCAGAGTTAGCTCAAATTCATGTCCATTGAGTTGGTGATATCATCTAACCATCTCATCCTCTGTTGTCCCCTTCTCCTTTTGCCTTCAGTCTTTCCCAGCATCAGGGTCTTTTCCAGTAAGTCAGCTCTTCACATCAGGTGGCCAAAGTATTGGAGCTTCAGCTTCAGCATCAGTTCTTTCAATGAATAATCAGAGTTGATTGATTTCCTTTAGGATTGATTGGTTTGATCTCCTTGCAGTCCAAGGGACTCTCAAGAGTCTTCTCCAGTACCACAGTCTGAAGGCATCAGTTCATCATTCATCCTTCTTTATGGTCCAACTCTCGCATCCATACATGACTACTGGAAAAACCATAGCTTTGACTAGATGTACCTTTGTTGGCAAAGTGGTGTCTCTGCTTTTAAATATACTGTCTAGTTTTGTCATAGCTTTCCTTCCAAGGAGCAAACATCTTTTAATTTCATGGTGTAGTTATCATGATTTTGGAGCCTAAGAAAATAAAGTCTGTCACTGCTTCCATTTTTTCCCCTTCTATTTGGGATGAAGTGATGAGACCAGATGCCTTGATCTTAGTTTTTTGAGTGTTGAGATTTTAGCCAGCTTTTTCTCTCTCCTCTTTTACCTTCATCAAGAGGCTCTTTAGTTCCTCTTCACTTTCTGCCCTTAGAGTGGTGTCATCTGCATATCTGAAATTCTTGAAGTTTCTCCTGGCAATCTTAATTCCAGCTTGTGATTCATCCAGCCCAGCATTTCACATGATGTACATATAAGTTAAATAAGCAGGGTGGTAGTTTACAGCCATGTATACAAACTTTTACATCTACATTTCTTTTTTTTTTTTAATTTTTAAGAAACTGAAGCCTGGTAATTAGGTGGCATCTTTTAAAATAATATTTATGTATGACTGTTTTGCATCTTCATTACTGTGCACAGGCTTTTTGTAGCTGCAGTGATCAGGGGCTACTTTATGGTTGTGGTGCACAGGCTCCTGATGGCAGTGGCTTCTCTTGCTTCAGAGCACAGGCTCTAGGCTGTGGGCTCCGTTGTTGTGGTGCACAGGCTTAGTTGCCCCGTGGCATGTGGGATCCTACTTCCCATACCAAGGATTGAACCCGTGTCCTCTGCATTGGCAGGTAGATTCTTAACCACTGAACCACCAGCGAAGTCCCTATATTCTTTTAAATATTCTTTTTCATTATAGTTTGTCCAGGATGTTGACAGCAGTTCTCTGTGCTATAGTGTAGGACCTTGTTGTGCATCCATTCCAGGAAGAGTTTGCGTCTACTAACCCCAAGCTCTGAGCTCATCCCTCCCCGACTCAGCCCACCTTGGCAACCACAGGTCTATTTTCTACATCTGTGTATCTGTTTCATAAATAGGTTTATTTGTGTCATATTTTACATTCCACATATAGGTGATACCATATGGTATATCATCATAGGACTGATGCTAAAGCTGAAACTCCAGTACTTGGGCCACCTCATGCGAAGAGTTGACTCATTGGAAAAGACTCTGATGCTGGGAGGGATTGGGGGCAGGAGGAGAAGGGGACGCCAGAGGATGAGATGGCTGGATGGCATCACTGACTCGATGGACGTGAGTCTGAGTGAACTCCGGGAGTTGGTGATGGACAGGGAGGCCTGGCATGCTGCGATTCATGGGGTCGCAAAGAGTCGGACACGACTGAGTGACTGAACTGAACTGAACTGATACGGTATTTGTCTTTCTCTTTCTGGCCTAGTATGATAATCTCTAGATCTATCCATGTTGCTGCAAATCATGTTATTTCATTCCTTCTTATGTCTGAATAATACTCCATTGTGTATATGTGCCACATCTTTATCCAGTCGTCTGTTTATGGATATTTAGGCTGCTTCCATGTCTTGGCTATTGTGAATGGTGCTGCTATGGACATAGTGGTGCCTGTATCTTTTTGAGTTATAGTTGTACCTGGACATTTGCCCAGGAGTGGGATTGCTGGGTCATATGGTATTAATAGTTTTATTTTCAGTTTTTTTGAGGTACCTCCTGAGAGACTGTCCCTCAATCAGTCACTCCATACTGTTTTCCATAGTGACTGCACCAACCTACATTCCCACCAACAGTGTGGGAGGGCTCCCTTTTCTCTGCACCCTCTCCACCATTTGTAGTTTGTAGTATGTCTACATTTCTTGTGAATTGTTGGCTCTTTGATTCATAAGAGCTCTTTGTATATTAAAGAAGTTAGTTCTTTGGCATATATTTGGCTAATATACTTTTTTCCCAGTGCGATATTTGTATCTTGACTCTCTGGTATTTCTAGTTTTAAAAGTCTTTATGTAGTTTTAAAAATAACATTTGAATTTTATGTTGAAGATTGCCAAAAAATAGAATAAAAAGTAAGCAATTTTCTCTTTACACTTCTCAGTTCCTTTTTTAAATTAAAATTTTTTGAGCCACCTAGAATTAATTTTGGTTTGGGAAATGCATTCAGCTTTCTTTGTTTCTGTGGCATCTCGTCGAGTTGCTAACATCATTCACTGAATAGCACATCCTTCCCCTTCCCCCTGCCATTTGAAATGCAACTGTATCTTATGACAACCCTTCATATTTACTTGGATCTATTTCTGATCTCTCCATTTTCTTTTACTGATCTGTTTGGTATTATGCCAGTAGTGTCTTGCCATACAAAATCTACAGACTTTGATATGTCTTACTATCTGGTAGGTCTATTTCTCTATCTTTAATTTTTTTCAGATTTTCACTGTTTGTTCACTCATGTTTAAACTCTCCTAGCTGAATCCTTACCACCGCCCCCCCACCCCCAACACAGTTGTTATTTGCTGTTAGTCGGATTGCCCTGAGTTTGTAGATTAAGTCAGGGAAAATGTGTATCTTAATATCACTGAAGCTTTTTCAAGAATGAACTGCATTTTCTCTTTAAGATTCTGTTTAGCCACGGGGTGGACATCTAGGAAAACATGGATGAGCATATATAGTAAGTGGCTCATTTAGATTGCATGAAATGGTTGTTCGCTGTTGCTCATTAACAACGTATGGTTCGGTGCACTGTGCAGAGCTGCAACGAATACGGTACATAAGACCGCACTGCCCTGGATCCCAACACATGCATCTGTAATCAGATGATCTGTGTCTCTGATTTCTCACTGAATAAAACCACATCTTTGGCGTATCCCAGAAGTCATCAAAATGTCTCTATCCATTAAAAAATATTACTATTATCCCTGTTTCCAGACTTTACAGCCACTTAGTATATTGTACTTAGATAAAATGCTGGGCTGCAGGGGAGGGCCAGTCCTGGGGCATGGTCCTGCTGAGAGGACAAGTTGTACCCACCCCGGCAGTGGCTCTTTAAGAAAGTCACCCAGGAGGCAGACTGCTTTTTCCAGTTCCCCTTCCCTGCCTCCTTTTTCTTTCCGTTTAACCTGATTTTAAACGTCTGTCTCTGTCCTGCTTTCTCCTACTGATGGGTCTAACCTAATTGTTTAATCACATTAGTCATGAACAACAGGTAATGTATTTCTGAACTTGACCCACAATGCCAATAATGTACTGCCTCAGCCACTATTGGCTCTAATTTGGCTCTCTGTGCTGAAAAGTGTCTCAAACTAAGGTGCCCACCCCGTGGTCAGGGCCTTGCTGAGTCTAATGGATAGAATTTGATCCTGGCCCAGCTGGTCCCAATCTCAGTGGAGGCTACTGTAACCCTCAGTGTTCTATTTGTGACCGCATGGACTGTAGCCCACCAGGCTCCTCTGTCCATGTGATTTCCCAGGCAAGAATACTGCAGTGGGTTGCCATTTCCTTCTCCAGGGAACTTCCCAGCCCAGGGATGGAACCCGAGTCTCCTGCATTGCAGGCAGATTCTTTATCACCTGAGCCACCAGGAAAGCCCTGTTACGTGACCCATTATTGCTTTATTTTTCCAATTAATATCTGACAAGTTCAAGTTCAATAGATTCGGAGTATAAAACACCAGAAGTGCAATAACTTACAAACAGTGACATACTACACTTGGTTACTGGAGCAGAACGAGGTGGGGACCTATACCGCATGTTGGCGGGGAGGGTGTGTGTTGGGCCTGGGGAGCCCTGAGAGCCGTCACAGCAGTTCTCTTTGCTGGCCTCCTTGCTCTCAGCCACAGAGCGTGGCAATGTTGTTTGGAGGATTGATACAATCCAGCAGACAGGAATCTGATTGGAAATCAGTTTTGTCCCCCTTGAACTGTGACTGCAGCTGAAGTCCATCAAGACCCTGAGGGTGTCCCTGGCTGGAAAGACTAAGGAGAGCCTGAGCTGACCTGAGGAAATCTGGTTATGTGCTATTTAGGTCTGAGTAATACAAGCTCTTCTACTTCTCATTTTTTCCGTGTTCTTTCTAGCCCTAAGCAAAGAAATGTTTCCATCCTCATGTCAGGCCAAGAGATGACAGCACTGGGCAGGTCCCCATTAAAGCCATGAACTGATGCTCTGAACCCTGAGCCCAGGAGGGAGGCCACCCCTAACTTGTGCTTGTCAGGGCCTGTTTGTGGTCCAGGCACTGAAGGCCAGCTTGCTTGGGAGCTGAGGGACTCAGAGTCGGAAGGCGGGTGCCAAGCTCATCTGGCCCCGGAGTAGTCTGAAGGCACCCCGAGGAAGCTTTGTCCTTAGGCTTTGCAGCCAGACAACCTCAATTCTAGTCCCAACCCAGCCAATCAGAAGCTGTGTGACCTTGGGCTGGTTATTTTACCTCTCTGGGCTTCAGTTTCCACCTCAGTAAAATAAGGATTAAAAAAACACCTATTTGGCAAGACTACTTGAAGATTGCATCCAGGTCATTGTAGACTCTCAGTGAGCAGATAGTATCAGATTAGAAGAGGCCTAATCTTTCCTCATACTCTGCAGCAGTGGTGGCTGGGAGGGTCAGCCAGAGTTCTGGTACCCCTTACAGACCCAGGAATGCTGTACTCAACTTGGGTAAGCTGATAAGCAGGTGGAAACTGAGCTTTCACACCACACATTGCTAGCATGGACCACCCTTAGAATCCCTCCATCCCTAGATGGCCTCTGGGCTGAGCAGAGAGTGGGAAATGAGACCCAGAGAGCTTGATTGCGACTGGAATATTCCTGGATCTGAGCAGAGGTGGTCTGGAACAGTGGGCCTGGTGCCCTGTCCCATCCTTGAATGGAGGGCCCTAATTCAGAATGGGTAATGTGCCCCCACTCCCTTTCTTGGTGAGACCACTGATGTCATAAAGCTCTGCAGTTATCAGCACCCTGGAGAAGTCAGGCCATGGTGGGAAATCTAACTAGAAGTTCAAAGTGACCTTCCCAGGCAGCCCCTACCTTGGGCTCCTTGGTATGTAATTGAACTAGAACCTCCCAGGCCTGGAAACATAAGTGTTACAAGGTGGCATTTCTAGAGTAATCTTGGAGGCTCTAGCTGACCTGCATTTGGCTTTGCTGATGGTGAAACTCTGGGTCAGTACAAATAGAGGCCAGAAAACCAGACTCACAGTGCTGCTCCTGGGAGGAGGTCAGGGGAGATGGCTTAGGTCCCTCCAGACTCTTGGTCCTGTAATTTCAGTAGCTTGTGACTAGTAGTCGCTCACCTCCCTGCATTCGCTGGAAGCAGCAGCTCAGCCTTGGTGGCACATTGGAACATCTGGAGAGCCTTAAGAACCCCTGATGCTTGCCACTCACCTCCAGAGATTTTGATGTAGTTAGTCTTTGGTAGGACCTAGATGTTAGGATGTTAAAAATCTTCCCAGATGATTCTAATGTTCAGCCAGGGTTGAGAGCCACTGCTAAAAAGGCAGGCAAGCTAATGATAATTAATATATAATTTATATGCCAGTTACTGTGCTAAACCCATCATCTACATTATCTTCTTGAATCCTCACCGTAATCCCCATTTTCCAGATTAAGAAGCACGCTCAGAAAGGCTAGGTGACTTTCCAAGGCCAGAGAGCAGTAAGCACTTGGCATTCAATCCCAGGGCCATCAGATTTCGAAGCCCAGGCTGGTAATCCTATAATAAATGACTACTTTTGAAAAGGACATCCTAGGTAGCCCTAGTGGTAAAGAACTCGCCTGCGAATGCTAGAGATGTAAGAGACACAGGGTCGATCCCTGGGTCAGGAAGATCCTCTGGATAAGGAAATGGCAACCCACTCCAGTATTCTTGCCTGGAGAATCCCACAGACAGAGGAGCCTGGTGGGCTACAGTCCTCAGGGTCACACAGAGTTGGACACGACTTGGTATACACGCAATTTGAAAGGGAAGATGGGGACATGTCTGGGGCAGGCGCTCAGTAACCCAGGCAAGCTTCCCCTGTGCCCAAGCTGAGATTGCCAGCCTGGTGCCGCCCTCAGCATCCTGTCTGGTTGAGCAGGAGCACTGGCAGGAGCACTGGCAGTCCAAGCGGAGTTGGCTGCTTCCCCAGAACCCAGCAGCATGCGGAGACACTCAGGGGGCCCGCCTTTTCATTTGGGAGAGGTGGAACGCAAGACCGTGTTCTCAGAGATGGTGACTCATGCACTGTTTCCCAGCTCTCCTAATGAATGGCAGTCTTTTAATGTGAGACACAGCATCAGATGAGATTTTTGTTCCCAGGGCAGTCGGGAGTGGTTGGGAATTATATTTTGTTCACCAGGTGTTTGGAGTTTAAAGCAGCCTCAGGAAAAAAAAAAAAAAAAAAAGTCAAGAGTCATCCATTAAAAAGGACCAGAGTCTTTTTATTTGCAGTTCCAGTCAATTTAGTGAAAGGCAAACCCAGCAGGTACCTGTTTTACTGGTCGTAAAAGGAAATTCGGCAGCAGTTATTCAAAAGGAGTTAGAGTTGTTTAAATCTAAAATTTAGGGATATGTGTATGTTTTAAAAGAAAATTTACAAGGCTTGGAGATTTGGGTTGAACTGTTTTTGATGAAAATGACATGGAAAATATTTTCCTTTCTTATTTTAAAACTTCCCCTTGGCTGTTTGTTTCCTAAATTTAGCAGTCAAGAAGAAATAAGCAAATCTAGGTGGAAAAAAAGAACAAACTGATGCAAGTCAGGCAGGTTTTCAAAGTTTAATTGAAGTAAGGGACTGAAAATAAAAGTCTCCAAAAAATGAGAAATAATTCTCCCCAGTTTATAGAGCAGAGTCATTCTTTCAGCTTAAACAATTTCAAGATATGATTGACCTTATCGGACATGGAAGTGCTGGATTTGCCACTTCCTGAAAACACAGACTAGAGGGGAGGCTGTTTCTTAAACAACACCAAGAACTCTCAGGAGGAGGCTGGAGGGCTGTGGGAGGCTCATCAGGCTGTTACTCACTAATCTCTTCAACAGTGGAGCTTACAGTGGCAGCTCGAGGGCCTCTTAAGTCACGGTCCAGATGGGGACTCCCCCCAACCCCCACCCTTCCTGAAGTCTGACACAGCCCTGCCTCCTCGACAAGGCTACTAATGCCTCACCCCGCTCTGGGCTCAAGTCCCTGGGCCGGATTGCAGAGACTAGCTTGAAAATCTTGAAATGGATGGCTTTCACCCAAACCGCGTCATTGCTACTGGTGGCCCATTTGTTGGTTTTTGTTTTTGAGTTTTGTTTCTTACTTTTGGAGAGTGGTTTTCTTTTCACTGGAAGGACCAAAGGACTGATATCTCTGAAGGTTTGTTTTTGAGCGAATAGCCAACTCAAACTGGTTCAAAAGAAAAAAAAAAGGTAGGTAGGTAGACAGATATAGAAAGATTAAAAAAAAAGAAAAAACTGAATTTGGATCAGAAATAATTGGCTTCAGGGACCCCAAAGAATATCATTGGAGCTCTTTCTTTCCATGTCTTGGGTCTGATTAATTGTTCTTGGTTTCATTCTCCAGATAAGATTTCTGTGGGCAGGAAGACTCCCACTTCCCAGGCTTAGCAGTGCTAACAAAAAGACGTCATAGAAAAGTCTCAGGGTGGATTTTGATTATTGTTGTTATTCAGTTGCTAAGTCATGTCCAAATCTTTGCAACCCCATGGGCTTCAGCATGCCAGTCTTCCCTGTCCTTCATTGTCTTCCAGAGTTTGCTCAAACTCAAGTCCATCGAGTCAGTGATGCCATCCAACCATCTCATGCTCTACCGCCCCTTTCTCCTCCTGCCTTCAATCTTCCCCAGCATCAGAGTTTTTTCCAATAAGTTGGCTTTTTGCATATGTGGCCAAAGTATTGTAGTTTAAGCTTCAACATCAGTCCTTCCAATGAGTATTCAGGGTTGATTTCCTTTAGAATTGACTGGTTTGATCTTCTTGCAGTCCAAGGAACTCTCAAGAGTCTTCTCTAGCACCACAGTTCGAAAGCATCAATTCTTCAGCCCTCAGTCTCAATTCTTATCAGCCCAGATTAAGTCAAATGACTGTTCTGAACCAGTCCCCTGTGTCTGGGAGTGCAGTGACAAGGTCAGCTTAGCCTGGGTCTTGTGCCCACCTCATGGTGGTGACTGAGGTCAGGTGGGAAGGAAGTGATTAGCAGCCCTGCCAGAAGCATGTGAGTAAGGAGATCCCTAAAATGGGCAGAAACTACCCTGCCACTGTCTTGGTCGATTACAGTTCCAAGTGTTGTGTTAGCTGAGTGTGGGGAGTGTGGTGTGGGGGCAGGAGATGCTTGTGGTCATGACAGCTCATCACTCCATCACTCACATACTCATTAGCCATTGTCTTCGAGTCCCATTGGGTACTGTTCTGGGCTTCAGGATCCAGCATTAGATGAAACAGACAATCCCTGCCCTGGTGAAGGTTTTATTTTTGTGGGAAGAAGCAGTCAACAATATAACATTGATAAGCAAAATGCACATAGAATATCCGATGGTGCTAAGCACTGTAAGGAGAAACAGCAGGTGGAAGGACGGAAGGCAAGTGTGGGGCTGGGGTTTTACAGATGGTGGTTGGGGAAGGCTCACCAAGGAGGTGAGGTTTGAGCAGAGCCCTGCAGGGGGTGCAGGTGCAAGCTATGCAGACATCTGGGAGAAGAGCCTTCTGGAAAGAAGGCAGAATGAACAAAGGGGCGGAGGGGAAGGGTACTGGCAGACTCAGGGAACATTAGGAGGCCAGTGTGACTGGAGCAGAGCCAGAGAGGGGCAACAGTAGAAGCTGAGGCCAACAAGGGGACAGGGCATTGGCTCCCGGAGTCTCCTGGGCCACTGTGAGCTCTGGGGCCCGTCCTCAGGGAGGGCAAAAGCCACTGGGGGCCATGTGCTATGTCAGAGGTTCACTGTGGTTTTCTCATCAGATGATTTTAAGTAAGGTGAGAGCAGGGACACTGTCTAGGTATCCATTCACCCATTCATTCATTTATTCACTCACTCATTCATCCTTTTATTCAGTAAACATCTGCTTAATACCTACTATGTGCCAGGTGCTAGGAGCCCACAACTTAGTGCAAAAGAAAGAGACATAAAGCAAGATGTCAGTGGCTTGTGGTATAAGAATTCCACAGACAGCCCCTGTGCCCTCATCCACCTCCTGTCGCTCCTGCTGGCTCTGAGTCCAGCATCTTGGGTCCCTGAAGCTGATTGAGATATAGCTCCTTATGGTCCCGCAGCCTAGAGCCAAAGGATGCTTTACTCCTCACCAGTGTGCTTTGTAGGCAGTGTGGCTGGGAGAACCAGGGCCTGGTTCCTGTGCCATCACAGGACTCTTGCCCCAGCCGAGGTAGGGTGGATGAGGTCCCATGGCCAGTTCCCCAGCCACTGGTGATCTAAGTTTGAGGATGGAGGCTTCTTCATGATCCTGCATGGCCATGCCCTGTGTGGGATGGGAGAGGAGAAGCGGGCAATCTAGATCCCTAGATTTCTCTTCTGGGAGCTGTCCTTTTGATTTCCATCCTCCCAGCTTCTTGCACAGTGTTAACACAAACGAGACTCTCAGTGAATAACCTGTTGCTTCAACACTAGTGGGATGTGCATCAACAGCTGCCTGTGGGACCCAGGGCTGGGGGCTGCATCGACTGTGGAGCCGGGAATGGGAGGGCACCAAGGGTGACCCCTGGACTTATCACCTGGAGGACCCAGAGGGTGGGACTGCCCATGTCCGCCTCAGGAAGCACAGCAGAAGCAGCTGCTCTGGGGACTGATGAAGAATTCATTTTGAGGCATGGAGTTAGAGGTGGTCATGGCCCGGAAGTCTCAGGATCAAAGGCCAGGGCCAGAGGGAGAGGAGAGTTCAAGAGCTGGAGGGAAGTGAGCCATGGGGGGTGTGTGTGTACTGCTTAGGTGCCCAGGAGAAGAGCTCCGGGTGGTGACTGGGCTGAGGCCAGGGAGGGGCTGGGTGCAGAGTTCCATCTTACCCTTCCTCAGTCTCCCCTGCACTCAGCTGATTCAGGGCCACTGTTTCAGCTCTAGACCCCGTGGATGCTGGGTCAATGGGAAAGCAGAGCTGAGACCTCTGGAGGGAGCAGGCCTGTGTTTCCTTGGCGCCCTTCTTCACAAAGGTGTGTCACGGGTGAAGGGTCTAACCTCGGAGGAGGGTAGGACCATCAGAAGTGATGGTCTGAGGAAGGGAACAGTTGATGCATCTTTGAAGATGTGTAGCTCAGTTTTAGAGAAGGAAATGGCAACCCACTCCAGTATTCTTGCCTAGAGAATCCTGTGGACAGAGGAGCCTGGTGGGCTGCTGTCTATGGGGTCACACAGAGTCAGACACGACTGAAGCAACTTAGCATGCATGCGTGCATTGGAGAAGGAAATGGCGACCCCCTCCAGTATTCTTGCCTGGAGAGTCCCACGGACAGAGGAGCCTGGTGGGCTGCCGTCTGTGGGGTCACAATGAGTCAGACACGACTGAATCGACTTAGCAGCACCAGCAGCAGCTCAGTTTTGAGGCCCCGAGAGGAACTTCCTTAGAGATGTTCTTCTACAACGTTCTCTGAGGCCCCAAGGAAGCTTTGAATGAGGCAAGGAAGGCAGCAGAGGACAGTGTCAGAAGCAATCCTTCTTCTTTCTGGTGCAATGAAGTGCTCAGTGGAGCTTTTCTGAATAAATGGATGGATGGATGAAGGAGTGTGTGGATTCAAGCATCCATAAAATGAATGAATGATCAGGTGATGTTTGGAACTTCTAGAAGTGTGTCCCAGGGCCTGGTAGATGGGTGGCTTTCGATCAATATTTTTGGGGTGATGGGTGAGTGTGGGATGAGGGCTTGGGGGTTTCCTGAGCCCACAGGGTGGCCATAAGTCCTAAATAAATAAGCATGGGATGGTTATTTCTCTCACTTGACTTGCAGGATAATTTGGTAACATACTCTCCCTATGGGAGCTTCTGCAATTTTTTTTTTCTTATTTTAGCTCCTCCACCATCAACTGGAGGCTGATTTCCATTTCCCTGACCCCTAGGCTGAGAAGAAGTGGGGGGCATAATTACCACCCGTTCTTTCCCCGGGTGGGAAGGACACAAAAGAACCCTCATTCTCACTTTCACAGTTGACAGCTTGGGTCCTTCTAGCAATTCAAGGTTCAAGCCAGAACCTTCTCCCTTTCTCTCTCCTTCCCTCTTCCTCCTCCCTTGCCTCCTTCTCTCTTTCCTGAAATGGATTTTGAGTCCATGAGGACTCCACCCCATCTGCCCAGCCCCTGGCATGGCACCAAATCAGAACGCCACAGCGCGGCTGCCACAGCCGTCGTCACCATCTGAAGTATGTGTGTGGCATGAGGCTGGGCCCAGTGGACCCGAGGAAATCTCCCTCACTGGCTCTGACCTCAGGGAGCTCAGGACTGGCTCCTAGGAGGCGGGAACACTACAGAGAGGCAGCCCTAAAAGAAGCAGGCACTCCCTGGAGCTCTAGGTTCTCAGGGGAACGTGGAGGCCCTGGGCTGCTGGTGGAAGCCCCCCAGCATCACCTAACACATTGGTCTCCTCTCCGCAAGCCAAGCTGCCTTCCTGGGACCATCCCTCTAGACACTAGGCCTGTGGCGGGATTCTCATGCAGGGGTTCTATCTCTGGACAGCTCTCACCCACCTTCCTGCTGCCCCTGCGGGCCCACAGCTCCTGCCTGGTGGAGTCGAGATGGACTCACAGTTGTGATATTTCCGGGCACTCTAGGGACCATCGGGCAGCAGTGTGGCTCAAATAATGAGATGTCAGGATCCATCAACCCAACCATTCATCTCAGATGTGTCCTTCCCCAGTGTCTTTCATGGGGGGACTTTGGGAGCACAGAGCAGGGTGTGGCTAAGAGGAGGGGGGCTGGGCCACAGCAACCGCCATCCATCACTTCCCAGCACTTAGCACCCGGGACCCCAGAGGTCTGACGTGGGCCATTTCAACAGCAAGCACGAGTCCTGGAGAAGATGCTTCACCACCTATCCTCACAGGTGGTCCTCTGGGCAGAACCTTGTCCAAGCCCTGGGTGTTGCACTGATCAGGCACCTCCTACATGCCTAGCCCCAGTGTCAAGCCCAAGTTCATACCTAGAAGACTGTCCATCTGACGGTTGCTTGGTGACCTCCAGCCTGGTTGGTGGTCCCCTCAGTGGTCCCCTTATCTTGGGGGATCTGGTGCCCTCCAAAGTGTCACCATCTCCACATCCAGCAAAGAGCACTGGTCAAGAGTGTGGGCTTCCGAGTCAGAATGACCAGTTTTGACTCCAGAAACCTGAGACTTACTAGCTCTGACCTTGAGCTTTTTTATTAATAGGTTTTTTTAATTTTTATTTTTTAATATTGATTTACTTACAATTTTTGGTTGCACTGGGTCTCCACTGCTGCACATGGGCTTTCTCTAATTGCGGCAAGTGGAGGCTACGCTTCCTTGCAGGGCTGGGGCTTCTCATTTTAGTGGCTTCTCGTTGCAGGGTGGGCTCTAGGCGCCCGAGCTTCAGTAGCTGCAGCACGTGGACTCAGTAGTTGTGCTGCACGGGCTTAGTTGATGCACAGCATGTGGGATCCTCCTGGACCAGGGATCAAACCTGTGTCCCCTGCGTTGGCAGGCAAACTCTTTAACTACTGGAGCACCAGGGAAGTCCAATGGGCTTTACTTTTTAAGAGCAGTTTTAGGTACACAACATTGAGTGGAAAGTGCAGAGAGTTCCCAGATACTCCCTGCCCCCACATGTGGGGGTATTGTCTCGAGCCTCAGTTTCCTCACCTGTACATTGGGGGAAATAATAATCTCCTGCTCAGGTACAAATGAGGTGATGCTTGGCTCCCGCCTTGTCATAAGTACTTACCACGCAGTGGCTCCTTTGTCCTCTTGCCTGTGGCCTTTCTGATGCTGACCTTTGTCTCAGGTGACAGGAACACCCTCCAGAGGCTTTGATGAGAAGGCGTACCTGGCAGCCAAGCAGCTGAAGCCTGGAGAGGACCCCTACAGGCAGCATGCCTTCAACCAGCTGGAGAGCGACAAGCTGAGCCCTGACCGGCCCATCCGGGACACCCGCCATTACAGGTGTGGCCTCTGCTGTGCTGGTGGAGAAAGAAAGGTGGAGGGAAGCGCCGACCCCAGTTGGCTTTTCTTTGAGTCACATGGGTTTAAGAAATGCGGAGAATTTCCTCAGACTCAGTCCAGCTCCTGAGACATACAAACCCTTCCTATCTGTTGTTTTCCTGGCTCCTCTTAGTTTCATTGATCTCCTGAGGGTCTCCTGGCCAGGCCAGGCCACAGAGGCCCCTCAGTACCTCAGTCCAGAGTCCAAGCAAGAGTGACCGGCCAGGAGATCAGGGGGAGGTCTGCAGCAGGCAGGTGAGCCTGGAGTTCCTGGTGCCTGGCTGGTGGTGCCCGCGGGGCCGCCAGCCCTGCCTGCCCTGTGCAAACAGTAGGGTGCTGTGCACCACCCCACAGGCATCACTTTCCTTGCTCTCTGCCTGCCCCACTGCCTCCCACCCTTCCTCAGCAACTCCCAGAAATGCCTCCCGGTCTTGCTCTTTGTTCTCCCGGCGTGGTAGATGGGAGAGGCCCTAGACCAGGACCTCAGGGTTTGGAGGCTCCCCTGACCCAAATCTGGGCACTGAGGGGTTGGCCTGCATCCCCTCTGCCCTTCCCCGCATCCTCCCCGACTCTGAACTTTTTCGGGTGTTCACCAGGAAACTTAAGGGCGGAATTCCTCTTGGGGCTACACATTTTAAAACAAGACTCCTCAAATCCAGGCCAGTGGTGGTTGGTGGAAGGCCTCTCCTCTTGCCCCAGTGCTTCTGCCCAGCCTTCTCAGAAGCCTGAGATGGATCAGGGAGTGCATGCGCGTGTGTGTGTGTGTGTTTGCACACGTATGTCTGTAGGGGCAGCAAAGAAGGTGTTGGCAGTGGTGGGCAGGGCCTCCCCTGGCAGACCCTGGGGTGTGGGGTGAGCCACGCTCTTCCCCTTCCAGGCCACAGCTCCTGTTGGACCCCAGACTGTCAGGCCAGGTCCTGATGCAGCCCTGAATCCAGGGAGCCCCCTTGAGGGAGGTCTTCCAACGATACCTAAACTATGAGAGACAGACCTACCAGCATCTCAGAGAAGACCCCACCAGCCCCAAACTCAGAGCACAGATGAGAGACAAAGCTGTTCAGAGGCTCCTGGTCCCTAGGAGCCATGAATTCCTATCATCACAGATACAATTCCCAGAGAAATGCAGGGTGGAGAGGGTTGAAGGGGGCGGGTGGGAGAAGGTCAAGTCCACTGTCCAGATGGGGTGTGGGCAGGTTGGCCACCTTCAGGTGGAGAATGGGCATCACTATCCACATTCCCTCCTTCCTGGGCGCTTAGGATTCAGAGATACAGAACGGGGGCCCTAGAGGTCAGTGCAGGGGGCTGACCCCTTCTTCCAGGGCTCCCCATCTCAGCAGACCAAGCCCCTTCCAGCCCCCAAATCCACAAGCCTCCGGGAGGAGAGGCGCTTGGAACGCCTGGCTTCCCGGGCAGAGATGAACTTCTCCACCCCTCCTCCTCCCCCATACCCCATCTCGAGGGGAATTATTTTAAGGCCTCTCACGACTTCTCCTGTGGGGGTCCCAGGCTAGTGGAACTCCTGCCTGTCTGACCCTGTCTGCTCTGCTGGACAGGAAATGGGCCTGGGAATTTGGCCGTAAGCCGCTGTCAGTGGAATGAATGCTGTAATGAAAAAATGGTCGTGGCTGGAATAGTCAGGGAGCAATTGTAATAAAGAAGATTGCTATGAAAACCAGCTCTGCGGCTGCCTTCCCGCCGGCCCCAGGAGCACAAGTAAATGCATTCACAGAAGCATTCTCAGAAATGACAGCGTTGGAGGCTGGCGGGGATGGATTGTTTTAATTCCCTTTCCAGAAGACAGGGGAGCCAGGGGGCCCAAAATGTGGTGTCTGGAGAAGGTGGGAGCACAGAGCTGCTGGGGGAGGGAGTGGGCTGGGGGGAACTGCCTTTGGTGTCTCCTCAGAGACTTCAGTTTACCCCTCAGGTGCCCCAGGGACCCTGGGAAGAGCGAGGGCACCCTACTTGCTGTTGCCAGCCTGGCTGTTCACGCTGGCAGTGAGAGGGAGAGATTCACGGGAGGGCAGGATGCGGGCAGTTCCTCCCTAGATCCCACCAGATGTCAGGAGACAGGCAACAAGAAGGAAGAAGCTACAGAGACAAAGAAAGGCCATTTTCTCTCTTCTCCCTGCTGCCATTTTTTCTGTCTCAGCTGCTGCATCGGGCAGGGAGTTCTGTCGGTTGGTCCAGGTTGGTTCTGTCTGTGTGCCTACACACGTCAGAGCCTCCCTTAGCACGTCAGTGACCGTGGGGCTCCGAGTGATCCTAGGACTAGGGTGAAGAGCCCCTGGGCCTGGGAAGTTCCCCCAGCCTGTGCTGTCCCTCCGGGGACTCCAGGCTGGGCAGCCTGAGTAGGGTGGGCGTGGGTTTCGGGGGGCAGGGCCTGCGCCTGGCCTCAAGGGCAGCAGACTGGACAGAGAGAAGCCTCAAGCCCGGATGCCCCCAGGATGTCCCACAGATGCCCTCTGTGCTCTCTGCTCTCTCCTCAGTTGTCCATCCGTGTCCTACTCCTCGGACCTGCCGGCCACCAGCGTCATCATCACCTTCCACAACGAAGCCCGCTCTACGCTCCTGCGCACAGTGAAGAGGTGAGCCCTGCCTCATCCCTCGTCTCGGTGGTGCTGCTCCCCCAGGCCTCGGGGATCTGCTGGGCCCTGGCAAGGGACACTGAGATGGGCACTGTGGCCAGACATCATGAAGACTGGTGGGCACTTGGGAGGGGGTTTCTGCCCTTCTGAGAAGCTGGGGTTAGTGAATCAGGGTCAGTTAGTGAATCAGAAGTCCAGCTGTTAGTGAGATGCACAAACACAAGGTCAGGTCCCCAGGACACGGGCAGAAACGCAGGGGCCAGGAGCCGATGGAGGCAAGGATGGAAGTGGGGCCTCACTTCCAGGTGGGTGGGTGCCAGCCCAGTGGGTACCTGAGAGCAATTCAGAGAGAGATACCCCTTCTGTCCTCCTAAGGTTGGCCCTGTGGTCAAGTTTGACTTCTAATCACCTGTTTCTTTAATGAACATAGATAAGAATAGGATTCAGAATGGAGTACCCAGTGGTATTCCAAGGATTAAAGAGGCTTGGGCTTTCTTCACGGGGAGTGAAGGAAGAGGAGGGATGTTGGGAGGGAAAAGCTGGGGTGGGGGTGCTTTCTGAGAACACCCATCCTGACCCATCAGGTCAGAAGGAGCCTCACCAGCTTTCCAAAGCAGGCAACATCCAGGCCAGCAGGGATCTGGCCTTGTTGCCATTGTTAAGCCCAGGCAGCCAGAGCAGCTATGGGTCCTGCCTCAACTAAACTAGGACAGTCCCCACCCACCACCTGGGGTGAATTTCAAGTGCCCGAGGGTCCAGGCAGCAGGGTCGGCGGGTGCTTGGAGGAGCCTGAGGAACATCCTGCCCCTCAGTCACTGACCAGGGCAAGAAGGGTTTGCTAGCAGCTGCCTATGGCCAGTGTGCTGGCCCCCCGAGGTGGGGGGTGAGGGAGTTGATGGTAGGAAGAAGGAAGTAGAAGGTGGCCCCTAAATCTGGGCTCATCTGTCTTGGTCACTACTCCAGCGTCCTGAACCGAACTCCTGCCAGCCTGATCCAGGAGATCATTCTAGTGGATGACTTCAGTTCAGATCGTAAGTATCCATCTTCTTTTTTTGCACCACTTCACACCCCATTTCTCCAGAATGCTGAGGGAGGCACTCTTGAAATAGTCCTGGCCACCACAGGCTGATGTCTGTTCCTCACTGGGATCTTCAGTCTGTACTAAGTGCCTTTCCTGGCTCTGCTCCTTGGTGCCAAAGGAGTGGTGTTGCTTTGATGGGACACCAATGGGATGACATTTTAAAAAATAAAACATCCACAGCATCCTTCATTATCACAGCTGCCGTGTGCAGAATATCGTCCCCACAAAATGGGCTTCCCAGGTGGTGCTGGTGGTAAAGAACCCACCTCCCAATGTAGGAGACGCAAGAGAAGTGGGTTTGATCCCTGGGTTGGGAAGATCCCCTGGAGGAGTGCATGGCAAACCATTCCAGTATTCTTGCCTGGAGAATCCCATGGACAGAGGAGCCTGGCGGACCGCGGTTCATAGAGATGCAAAGAGTCCGACACGAGTGAAGCAACTTAACACGCAATCTAGGTCAGAGGATGTTGGACTGGAGAGGTTGTTGGTACTCTGTGGCACCCCCTGGGGGTTAGGCCACAAGTACAGGCATTCCTCCGTCTGTCCTGGGAGTAGGGGATGGGGAGATGACCTGTCCCCCATGGAGACGATCATACCTCGCCTTCCCCAGCCCTTTCCCTGGGCCTGGTCAGAGTATATGTGGACTGATGTCCATATCTGAACAGTCTTGCTTCCTTCTCTCCACCCTCAGCCGAAGACTGTCTGCTGCTAACCAGGATCCCCAAGGTCAAGTGCCTACGCAATGACCGGCGGGAAGGTATGTCCTCGAAACCTGGGTGCTACTGTAGACCCATTTTGGTCTAGACTTCTGCTCCCTTTTGATGCCTTGTTATACCAACCAAATGAAGTCTTGCTGCATGCCTAGTGGCAAGACCAAGGTCTGCGGAAAGACCCTGCTGCTGTCTCGGAGCAGCCCGTATCACAGCATGACTGTAGGCAAGAAGCTCTACTTCTGGCACCTTAGTTATCTCTTCTGAGAAATGGGGCTGATAATATACTCTTTCTGCCCTGCACAGTTATTGTAAGGATTAAATGCTTTGAGAAAAGCACAGGGCAATATAGAGCAGATATACTTGGAGCATCAACTATGGCATAGGATTGTGCATGACACTCTAGGGAACACAAAAGAAGTTTACACGTGGTCCCTGCCCTCGGAGAGCTTATTATGGATTCCAAGGCTGGTGTAAGTATGTAGGGGTAGGGAGCTAAAGGAGAAGGGAGTGATCTGGGAGGGAGCCTGGATTGGGTGAGGGTGTTGAGAGATGAATGGAGCGCAAGAGAGAGCATTCGAGGCCCAGAGACTCTGAGCAAAGGCATCAGTCAGGCCTGGGTACATGTAGTACTAACAGCCTCTTCCTGCCTTTCCTACCTTCTCATCTCTGCTCACATGCTCACACTCAGTCCTCATAACAGCCCTTCATCCTGTTTTACAGATAAAAGAACTAGGGTGTAAGAAGGTTCAGTAATTTGCCTGGAGTGATGAACTGAGGAGCCAGGATTTCACCCCCAGCCAGGGGGCCCACACTCAGAGCCAGCCTCTTAACCTTCCTTTTCTTAGTCTCCCTCCCTGGGAGAATCAGACCTGGTCAGCACAGGGAATGAGTGGGGTGAGGAGATGATGGAGGGGCTCGAAGCCAGAGAAAGGCATTTAGATTTGATAAAGCAGAGAGCTCTGACTCCAGCCGGTCTTAGTCTGGAAGACTGTCTGCAAGTCATACAGCATAGTGCAGCCAGAGGGGAGCGCCCTGAGGTTCCTCCATGTTGAAGGGGAAAGGGTTTTGGTTTCTAGTTCCCCTTAGGTACCAAACCACACTTTATTGCCACTTCTGTTCACTAAACTCTTGACTGTTCATCAGTGTGTCCCCAGAGCCCAGTGTCTGGCCTCTACATTGGGGAGGGGGGGCATTCAGAGGTTGATGGATGGGTGGATAAGAGAAAGGAAGAAAGAGGGAAGAAATCAGCAAATACGAAGAGAAGTTAAATCACAGTAACTCAGAGGAAACCTGAGCCCTAAGGGGCAGAGAGCCCTGAGCCTTTGAGGGGACGGCTGAGCAAACTGGCTGAGTCCCACCCAGCACCACCATGTCCCTCCCACTTCAGGGCTGATCCGCTCCCGAGTTCGTGGGGCAGACGTGGCGGCAGCTGCCGTCCTCACTTTTCTGGACAGCCACTGCGAAGTGAACACGGAGTGGCTGCAGCCCATGCTGCAGCGGGTCAAGGAGGTAAGTCTGTCTATCCCTGGGGGAGCTCTGTCCCTCAGGACACGCCCACCATGTTCTTGGCATTGCGGGTGGGGAGGGTATGAACTGTCTCTGAGAGCTGGACAGGCAGAGTTAGAAACTACGTGATCTGCTCCCTCCTGAGGGACTTCATTTGTGGGTAAGCCATGGAACTCCTTCTGCGAATGGGTGGTGTTGTTTTCCTCCTGGGTGAGTGACGAGGAGTGGAGGGTGGTGGGTCAGACTGGGAAGCCTGTGAAGGAGGGAGGAGAGGACATTGTTCTCAAGCAGAGGGCCTTCCCATGCGCCCACTGTTCTTTAGAATGGGGAGGATTTGGACACATGGAACCAAGGATGAAGTGATTACAGCTCAACCATAAAAGACAGAGAACCCAATTTAAAAATGGGCAAAGGATTTGAATGGATGTTTCTTCAAGGAAGATAGACAAATGGTCAACAAGCACATGAAGAGATGCTCAACATTAAGTCATTAGGGAAATGCAAGTTAAAACCACCATGAGATACTACTTGATACCTCCTAGGAGGGCTCTTCAAAGGATGGACAGTACAACTGCTGGTGAGGATTTGGATAAATAGGAGCCTTTGTGCGTTGCTGGTGGGAATGTCAAATGGCAGCCACTTTGAAAAACAGACTGACAGTTCCTCAAAAGTTTAAACATCGAGTTACCATATGACCCAGCAATTCCTCTCTTAGATATATACTCAAGAGAAATGAAAACATACCCCATACACAAACTTGTATCCAAGTGTTCAGAGCAGTGTTATTCCAAAGAGGCAAAACATGAAACAAACTAATGTCTGTCAGCTCACTAATGGGTAAACAGAATGTGATACAGCCATACAATGGAATACTATTCAGCCATAAGAAAGGAATAAAGTACTGATGCGTGTTATAGTATGGATGAACTTTGAAAACCATGCTCAGTGAAAGAAGCCAGTCACAAAAGGCTATAAATTATATGATTCCATTTGTATGAGATGTCCAGAGTAAACAAATCTGAGGAAATAACAAGTGGATTAGTGGTTGTCAGGAGCTGGAGTGAAGGGAATGGGGGAGTACCTGCTAGTGGGTACAGGGTTTCTTACTGGGGTGATTAAAGTATTCTGGATTTAGATAGTGGTGATGGTGACACACGGAGAAGGCAATGGCACCCCACTCCAGTACTCTTGCCTGGAAAATCCCATGGATGGAGGAGCCTGGTAGGCTGCAGTCCATGAGGTCGCTAAGAGTCGGACACGACTGAGCGACTTCACTTTCACTTTTCAATTTTCATGCATTGGAGAAGGAAATGGCAACCCACTCCAGTGTTCTTGCCTGGAGAATCCCAGGGACGGGGGAGCCTGGTGGGCTGCCGTCTATGGGGTCGCACAGAGTCAGACACGACTGACAGGACTTAGCAGCAGCAGCAGCAGCAGATGGTGACACAACCCTGTGAATACACTACAAACCACAGAACTGTACACTTTTAAATGGTGAATTTTATAGTATGTCAATTATGTCTAATAAAATTATTATATAGTGTGAATTATATCTCAATACAAAAACAAGTCTATAAAAAGGATAAAGTGAAGCCCCCACGGAACACTGTGAGACCATGGATGGTCTCCTCTGATCTGCCACGTCCCACAGTTTTGTCATCCTAAGACGGGGTGTGAACTGAGGGACAGAGCTAGATTCAAAGTCGCAGACAAGAGCATTTTGAGGGTCAGTGCAGACAGAGAAGAAAGAAGAGGCTCTGTTCCTTGTCCCTCCATGGAGGGAGAAAAGAAGAGAGCAGACATCCTACTGATGAAGGGCGATTAAGTTTTGCACGTGGTATATGATAAAAATCCACCACCACCACTCTCTCCACATCCCCCACCTCAGGAAAAAACCCTTTAGTAAAATTGGCATTACCCACCAATATTTTGGAGGTGGATTTGTGTCTAGGAGGTGATGAAGAGAGTATGAGTCTGACCTCTCATGCCTGGGTGGCATGAGAGGAGTGCCACCCAGGTTCTCCAGGGTCAACTACAACAGGGTCACTACCCTCAAGCTGCTGGTGGTCCAGTTGGGAAGACTCAACACCAACATGTGCAAAAATGGACGACAATTAGTAAAACAACCATTCAAACCAGGAACAGAAAAGCCACCTCAGGCAACATCTGATTCGTTGTCCCAGGAATTGTCTGGATTATAATTGCGAGAGCAGCTTAAAAAGAGGAAGAAATCCTCTGCCTGCAGCAATCAGGGAGGGCTTCATTGAGGAGGTGAGATCCCAGCAGGGCTCAACATGGTGTTAGAGGAAGAGGCTAGGAGAGCATTGTAGCTGTGAGACCCAAGTGGGACCTTCTGTGAGCCTGGTGTGGTGATGCAGGACAGCTCCTGGGAGCCTGACATGTCCTTCAGGAGGTGCTGGGTACCTCATGCCTTGAGAGAACTTCACCAAACAGGCAGTCGGGGCTTTTTTGACAGAGTCCCTGACCTCACACCACCTCATGTGTCCTCCCCTAGGACCACACCCGCGTGGTGAGCCCCATCATTGATGTCATCAGTCTAGATAATTTCGCTTACCTTGCTGCATCTGCTGATCTTCGTGGAGGTAGGTCCAGAGCATCTCCAGAAAATGAGACAGCATCTCCCTGCCCTTTACCTCCAGAAAATGAAAGGAGATTGTATAGAGCTGTGGAGTTGGGGACGAAGGACCAGAGCTGGCAGTGGGAGGCTCCTGGCATGATGAGGGCAGAGTCAAGCTAGTCTCCAATCTTTCCCTGCCCCCAAACGTTGACATATCCTTCTCAAATACAGCTAGCCCAGAGAGGATGGGCACGAGTCCTGGCAGAAGAACATGATATGACAACTATCTTGGGAGTGGGGAAGGGGGAACCCTCAACTTTGCATGGATTCCTGACTTGCACCCCCGAAAATGGTGTAGACCTGGCTGAATACAGTAGCTATTAACCACATTTAGCTATTGAGCTCTTGAAATGTGACTCCATTTTCAGTGTGAATTGAGATGTGCAGTAAGATAAAATACACACCAGGTTTTGAAGACCTAGTTTGAAAAATGTAAAAAAATCTCATTAGTAATTTTTTGTATTCATTATGAATATGATCATCAGTTTGAAATGATAGTATTTTGGATGATCTTGCATTAAAAATACATTATTCAAATTAATTTCATATGTCCTTACTTTTAGATATGGCTACTAGAAAAATTTAAATTGCATATGTGGCTTGCATCTCCAGCTTGCAAAGTATTTCTTTTGGACAGCTCTGATCTAGACTTTAGAGCCATGTTGTGTAGCCACTTTGGGTTTGGGCTATGTACATTTAAGTTAATTAAAATTAAGTAAAATTCAAAACTCAGTTCCTAAATTGCCCCAGCAGCACATTAAGTGCTCAATAGCCACATGTGACTTGTGTCCACCATGTTGGACAGGGCAGATGTAGGCCCCTTCCATCAGTGCAGCAAGGCCTACTGGGCAAGCGGCCCTAGAGAATCTGTGGCCAGGAGCTAATGAGCAGAGTGGATTTCCTCTCTGGGGCTCAGATTTCCAATGGACACAGTCTTTAGTTAGATGCTGAGGATGAATGGGAGGGAGCCAGGCATTTCTCCTTTGGGAAATCACCTCAGGACCTTGGCACTTGCTGTTCTCCCACCTCGAATTCCCTTTTCCCATCGGTCTGCATGGATCAGTCCTTCATTCAGGTTTCTACTCAAATGTGACCTCATCAGAGTCTTCCCTGGGTACACTTATTAGAATAGCATGGACATGTCTCCTGTCTTTTCTTTCTTTCTTTTGTTTTTTTTAGCACTTTCACCCCAACTGACAGATTATCCATTTATTGATTTATCTTTGTAAGTCTTTGTCTTACCCATTAGATTGAAACTCCATGAGGACAGGGATCTGTCTCATTCTGAATGAAGGAATGACTACACCAATCGCCCAGGGCCCTCTGCAAGCTGAGACTATCAGGGGGCAGAATGAGGGGACAGGAGCCCTAAGCCCCATCCCCACCCCACTCTGACCCTTAGGATTCGACTGGAGCCTGCATTTCAAGTGGGAGCAGATCCCTCTGGAGCAGAAGATTGCTCGGACAGACCCCACCAAGCCCATAAGGTCAGACCTGCTGTGGGTTCTGGGGAGACCCATCCCTTCCCTGAGTCACAGGCTTTGGAGGGTGCTGGGGGCTGGTTCAGTCACCAGGGCTCCTAGAGGTGCATGATCTAAGGGCTGAGTCTGTTCTGAGCCCTGGGGAGAGAGATCATAGACCAAAGGACGGGCCAGACATCCAGCCCCAGTGACTCTGCAAGTGGGTGATCGTAGGGTAAATGGCCTGAGCCCTGGGGCCATCTAGAGGGGCTCAAATTCTAATGTGTTACCTCTTTCCTCTCCTTGCTCCCAGGACGCCTGTCATTGCTGGAGGAATCTTCGTGATTGACAAGTCCTGGTTTAACCACTTGGGAAAGTATGATGCTCAGATGGACATCTGGGGGGGAGAAAATTTTGGTAAGTTGGGGAATAACCACAATAACAATAGTAGGCAAACCCAGATTGAGTGTTTTCTATGTGTAAGGCCCTAAGGACTTCATACATATTGACTACTTAAATTCTCACAATGAATCTCTGAAGTACCTTTCTACTGGTAAACTAAGGCACAGAGAGGTTAAGTAATTTGTCCAGAGCCACGTATCTAGTAAACAAAGCAATGAGGTGGTCAGGGAGAACCTGTGGCCACGTGGCTAGACATGTGTGGAGGAGCTATGTGGCTGCTTCCCTACCAGAAACTCTGAAGGAGAGGTGGTGTGCAGTAGAGGGTGATGGTTCAGCATAAGTAATAGAGTCAGACCCTATTACTGGGTGCAAACCCTGGCCCTACCACCTACAAGCTGTTTGGCTCTTGGTAAGTGAAAGCCTCTTGGAGCCTCAGTTTCCCCAAGAGGCTGTCATGAGCACTAAGGAAGAGGATGGATGAAGATACTGATGGCCATTATTATTATTTATGAAGTCATAGGGCTTCCCAGGTGGCTCAGTGGTGAAGAATCCACCTGCAATGCAGGAGATGCTAAGACACTAAGGTTCGATCCCTGGGTTGGGAAGATCCCCTGGAACAGGAAATGGCAACCCACTCCAGTATTCTTGCCTGGAGAATCCTGTGGACAGAAGAGCCTGGTGGGTTACAGTTCGTGGAGTCGCAAAGAGTTGGACATGACTGAGCACACGTGCACACACACACACACACATACACGATACCATAGGAATCCTTTAGCCCCACAACGAAAGAGAAGAGCCAGTGAACCTCAAGGGTTGCTGCTGAGGTTCATGAGACAAAGGCTGGATACAGATGGAACACTTGATGTAGGGGTTTATGAAAGAGCCTGTTTGCGTGGTGTGGAAAAATTATAGGGAACCACAAGGGACAGGGTAGGGCTAGGTGCGTGACTTCTGGGAGGTGCAGCCACCCCTAGGTCTGAAAGATGGGGACAGAGCACTCCCCAGTACAAGCTATGGTCTTGGGGTGCCTGCAGTCAGCCCACGCACCAGGTGGAAGTTGTCGGGGATGAACATCCACCCTCACTCTCCCCCTGACTGCAGGCTGAACCTGTCCTAACTCAGGAAGGAAGCCAGGGGTGTGGCCCACACAGTAGCCTTCCAGATGAAGAGCAGGGTGGAATAGGGCAGAGAACAATCCCAGAGGTTCTCCAGGAGCTGGGGGGAGAGATACGAAAAAGCCCATAAAAGACAAAGGCCCGTCCTTGCTGTTCCCGGACCCACTCAGTCCTTTGCAGAGCCTTTCCCACTGCTTCTCTTTTCATCCTGACCCGGGTTCTTGAGAAGTAAACAGGCCAGTATCTCACCCATCTGACAGGTGGGCAAACTGAGGTGGATGCCACCTTCCAGATCTCAGTCAGCAAACTCCACATCTGACAGGTGTAGGATAAGCACCTTTGCTGGAGGGATCACTTCAATGTGGTGAGGTGTGATCCGAGTCACGGTCTGTGCTTCTGGGCTGGGAGGACCAGGTCTGTCTTCCTTCTCGGACTGGGACAGTGGGGCAGACGGGCACTGGGGCTTTGACTCAGAACCAGCTGGAGTGGGAACAGGCATGGAATTTTCTCCCCTTTGTAACTTACTCTTGGAAATGGTTTCTAGGCAGGCATTCGGAGGAGTCAATGCTGGGAACTGGGGTGCAGTGACCCTTCCATTCTGACCTCCTTTCATGTATTTTGGGCCAAAGTGACCTCTTTTGTATCCTCGGTCTCAGCCGGAAGGGAGCTTTGGCAAAGCTGGTTTCCTGTAAAGTCTCAGAGAGCTGCGAAACTAAGGATCTCTGCTGTGTCCAGAGGCCTTTTTCTTTTTCCCTTCCTTCTTTTTTTTAAAGGCTGGGGCCTGATAGAGAAACAAGTCAACGATCAAATAGCTAACTTTAAACTCTGCCTGAGGCCAGGGCTCAGTGGTTGGGGGAACTTGAAAGGTGAACCACACAGTGGTTCTAGGGAAGGTTTTGTTTCTTCGAAGAAATTCAAAGAAATTCCCAGGCTAGCCCTGTAGCTCAGACATTCAACTGCTGGGACCAGTTTTGAGCCAGGAGACTCCACCGCTGGTGGGTTTGGGCTTTTCGTTCTGTTCCTTTGTGGAAGGATGGGAGGTGCCCAAACGGAGACTCCTTCCTGTTTCCCCTGAGAGAGCCAAATGCAGGCAGGCGCTCAGAGGCCGCCCTGAGCGGGGGTGGCAAATGTGAAAACCTTGGGATTCTCATTAGGCATCTTTTTAAAGTTGCATCAGATCATGTTACTCTGCTGCTCAAGACCCCACAAGGGCTCCCATGTCACTCAGAGCAAAACCCAAAGTCCTCAGACCATCTGCCCTTCCCGCACAAGACACCCCACCAACCTCGCCCTCACCCCTGCCGACTGCGCTCCGACCTCTAGGTCTGTGCCCTTGCTGGTCCCTCTGCCTCCAGTGCTTGTCCCCAAGAGCCACGTGGCTCCTCCTCCCCTCTTCAGGCCTCAACTCAGCTGTCTCCTCTCATGGAAAACCCCTAATCAGCTTCACTACAATTGTGGCCCCACCCCCAACTCCACTCATTGTCCCCAGTTTCCTGCGTGCTCTGTCCCCTTCATTGTGCTTATAATACCATCAGACAGACATTATGGGCTCAGTGGTAAAGAATCTGCCAGTGCAGGAGACACACAGGAGCCAATGTTTGATCCCTGGGTCGGGAAGATCCCCTGGAGGAGGAAATGGCAACCCATTCCAGTATTCTTGCCTGGGAAATCCCATGGACAGGAGAGCCTGGAGGGTTATAGTCCATGGGGCTGCAAAGAGTCGAACACAACTAGACCATGTATTCTACTCATTTTCTTGTCTACTTGCATTTTTGTTTCTTATTTTACTTCTTGTCTTCTCTTACTAGAGTGTGAGGGATTCTAGAACAGTATCTGATAGGTCATAAATAGGTCTTTGGTAAAAATCTGCTGAATATACTAAAGAATCTGGTTCAAATAATGGGACTTGCTGAACAAAGTATGGACTTTACATTACGGTTCTGCAACTGAGTCGGGGGGTGACCTTGGAGAGGTTATTTAACATCTTTGAGCTTCACCAGTTCAGTTCAGTTCAGTTGCTCAGTCGTGTCCGACTCTTTGCGACCCCATGAATCGCAGCATGCCAGACCTCCCTGTCCATCATAGTCCTTATTAAAAACACAAGGATCATAACACCAATGTCATATGGTAGCTGTGAGAATTAGACATCAGCCATAAAGAGCACAAAGTGCTCAGTAAATGCATGATGGTTAGCTGCTTTTGTTATTGCCATTGTTGCTAGTAATGACAATAAGTAAACAATAATATGACAATAAGGGGTATGTGGGATAAAAGTGAAAGTCGCTCAGTCGTGTCCGACTCTTTGCAACCCCATGGACTATAGTTCATGGAATTCTCTAGGCCAGAATACTGGAGTGGGTAGCCTTTCCCTTCTCCAGGGGATCTTCCCAACCCAGGGATCGAACCCAGGTCTCCCGTACTGCAGGTGGATACTTTACCAGCTAAGCCACAAGGGAAGCCCAAGAATGTTGGAGTGGGTAAGCTATCCCTTCTCCAGCGGATCTTCCTGACCCAGGAATTGAACCAGAGTCTCCTGCATTGCAGGCGGATTCTTTACCGACTGAACTATCAAGGAAGCCCTAACTATTAATAGTGTAACAATGTTAGCCTGGCAGAAATGGGACTAGAATGCAGATCTTCTGTCCCTAGTTCTGAATCTCAGTTGCTGAACCAGTTGCAGAGCTCTGACCAGGAGAAGAGAGAGGCCTGGCAGTTAGCAAGTAGACCTAGAGAAGCCCATTAATATAGCCAACCCTGAAGGCAGGTCCAGATATGCCAAATATCCAGTCCTGGTCCCAGGACCATATCGGGAAGTTGCCTGGTGCACACAGGCTGGCCAGGAGGTAGTCCTGAGTCCTCTGTAGGGTTAAAATGAAAGAGAGGAAGAAATCAGAGGAGATTACGTGAGGTTCAGCCAGCTACCAAGGTGGATGCTTGCCAGAAGTTGACAGAAGGACTGTTGAGTGGAGAACGGAGTGAGAAACTTGTGACGTCCCCTTCTGGGAGGCAGGATGACCACCGCTAGCATCTCCTAGCTCCGCTAGGGACCGGTCATCTGTGAGAGCTCCTTCAGCATCACCACCACCACCAACAGGAAGTGTGTCTCTGTAGGGCCAACACACGCGTGTGTGCGTGCTAAGTCGCTTCAGTCGTGTCTAACTTTTCGTGACACTAGGGACTGTAGCCCCCCAGGCTCCTCTGTCCCTGGGATTCTCTAGGCAAGAATACTGGAATGGGTTGCCATGCCCTCCTCCAGGGGACCGTCCCAACCCAGGGATCAAACCTGTGTCTCCTATATCTCCTGCATTGGCAGGCGGGCGCTTTATCACTAGGACCACCTGGGAAGTCCCCAGTAGGGCCAGTGGTAGCTGTAAATAGAGACCACGAGGGCCAAGAGGGCGGTCTGGGCCAGCCAGAAAAATGCCAACTGGAGCAGCCTTTCATTTGCTTGGTGTTGGTTTTCTAGCCTCTCCGTTCTGACAAGCAGATGTGTTCATCCTTAGCTTATGTCTGGATAGGACTTTCTAGGCAGAGGCTGGAAATAACTGATGCTGCCCTTTAAGTCAGTTTTCCTTCTCTTCATGGTCCTGGTGTTCCTTCAGAACTTTTCCTGCTGCTCTGCCAGGGCTTAGATGTGGGGAATGTGTGTGGTGTGTGTGGAGGGGGTCCGCATGTGGGATGTGTGTATGGAGAGTACGTGTGGTGTGTATGTATGATGTATATGTGGAGAGTATGTGTGTGGAGGAGATGTGTGGTATGTGTGTGTAGTGTCTGTGGAGAGTGTGTGTGTGTGGAGGGAGTATGTGGAATGTGTGTGTGTGGAATGTATGTGTGTAGAGGGTATGTGTGTGTGGAGGGTATGTATGTGGTGTGTGTGGAGGGGGTTTGTGGGATGTGTGTGTGCACATTTATGGAGGGAGCAATCAGGAACACATGCAAGGAGTGGGTGCACCCCAGGAGCTCCAGCCCAGCATGCGCCTCCAAGGGGACCCCAAAGGCAAGGGAAGCCAGCTCCTTCCCACCTTCACTCTGTGGGGACTTGCCAAGGGGCCCCAGCCGCTCCTGATGGCTGCTGTCTCTGCAGAGCTGTCCTTCCGGGTGTGGATGTGCGGCGGGAGCTTAGAGATCGTGCCCTGCAGCCGGGTGGGCCACGTCTTCAGGAAACGGCACCCGTACAACTTCCCCGAGGGCAATGCCCTCACCTACATCAGGTAGGTCACGGTGCAGAGAGCATCACACTAGGAGCCAGGACACCTAGAGCCCAGCCCTGTCGGTGACTCCTGTGATTTGAGCAACTACCCCAGTCTTAGTCTCCCCGTTTGTCCCTTCCATTCTGGGATCCCGGTACTTTCAGAGCTGGAAAGATGAAGTTGGAGGCGTCTCCTCCAGGCCTGTCTTGTCTTGACTGTATTTGTTCATGAAGGTCTTGGAAAACTGGTGAAATGACCAACTGGGAGCGGCCCTCCACACACTGGGTCCCAAGTACTGGTCATGGATGTTGCATCCTCACTCTGACTTGGTCAGCGTCTGCCCATCTGTGTTCCCAGCCACAGCGTGCACTCCATCTTGAAGGGGAGTGGGCAGGTCCTGGAAGACCACCCCCTCACCCACTCTCCAGATGGTGGAGGCAAGGGGAGGTGGGAGGAGTGCCATGAGCACTCTCCTCTTCCGAGGACGCGTCTTTGTCTCGTCAGACTTGCTTGTTGGCGGAGGGGGCTCCTCGAGTCTAGCTTATCAAATGGCCTTTTGTTTTGCTTCCCTTATTCCATTTTACCATTTTTATAATTATGGAAGTAATACATGGTCACTAAAACTTCAAGCTGTATCCATGTATATTGTGTGTGTGTATATATATATATATATGTACATATACTGTACATTATAATTTTTACTCTTCATATCACATAGACAGAAAAAAGTGAAAGTCCCTTTCACCAAGTCTTACACCTATCTGCTTATTCTATCCAAAAGAAACTACTCTTAACAGATTTCAAGCCTATCATTTCCGGTCTTTTTCAAGGCTGCCTAGTACTCTGCCATGTGGACGTAGCTCATTATTCTCCTATTGATGGCCATTTAGGGTTGTCGCCAATGTTTTATGACACAAATATTCTTGTATACATCCCTTTGCCCACGTGCTGGTGTTTCAGTAGAATAGATTCCTCCAAGTGGAGTGTCAGAGAGTATCCATTCCTGCAGATTTGATGGATGCTGACAGATTATCCTCCAAAAAGACTGTTCTCATGGATACTCCCACATCAGTGCCATTTTGCACGCACTCCTGAACGTCTCCTCGTCCGGTACTGCTCAGAGCTGATCTGGATCCCAACCCTAACTCTGTCCCCAACCTGGTGACCTTATTTTGCTTCTTCCTCTCCTTTTAGGAATACCAAGCGTACCGCAGAGGTGTGGATGGATGAGTTCAAGCAGTATTACTATGAGGCACGGCCGTCGGCCATCGGGAAGGCCTTCGGCAGGTGGGCCCCTTCCCTAGCCTTGTGCCTTTGCTCACAACCTTAGTGAAATACTAAATCATGTGTACTCCAGAGAAGCCTTCAGGGTGTCCTGAGCAACTGAACCCCACACCCCTGGGCTCTTTGGAGACTGTAGGGTATAGGAGACAGAGACAAGGTTCTGGTCCTGGAAGAAGCAGCAGCCTTGTGGGGAGAAATAACCAGAGAGGGCTTACTTATGCAAGCACTGCCCATCCACCAGCTGCCTGCAGGATGGATGTCTGTGGAAGTGCTTAAGGAGGGCTGTCTGCAGAAAACACTGGGGGTTTTGGCTTCCTTGCTGTTTCAATCTGACGGTGATCTGTTAGCTATTCTGCCCTGGACTGTTATGACTACAGTCTAATTAAGCATTTTCAAAATCAATTGAGTATGGCGTGACCAGTATTTTTTTTTTAAGTGATAGAGAACTAGAACATTTCAGATTAGAACAGAAAGTAACAGCTGATTGCAGTTGAGCATAGATACTGTTTTGTGAAACTCTTATTTTAGTTGTATGTCCATATATGCCCATGGGTATACTGGGTCACAGTGTAAGATGTATATATTTCTTACTTAATGTTGTGGTCAGAAATGTTTGAAAACATTATTAGTGATCATCAATGAATTTTCCTCTGTTTATTTGTATCTATCCCTTAAAGAATAAAAGTTATGTCACTCTTTGTTTTAGTGTGGAAGTAACATTTGCTGAGGGCCTACCCTGTGCTAGGCACTTATGTCTGTTCATTTGACTCTCATAAAAACCTTTGGAGGTGGATGGTTGTACCCCAACTTTACTGAGAACAAACAGGCTCAGAGGGTAGTGCTGGTCTTCTCTCAGTGGCCATGATGATCCCTGGAGCTGAGGAAGATGTCCATGAACACATCAGACGGTTCTTATTTGCTCAATTTTTGGAAAAATGTTTGAAACATGGTTTTCTTGTGGTAGACGCTTTCTGCTCAGCTGGAATGCAGGGAAGGAAAACTGCTAGTACATTAAGGCTCTGCTCTGTCTGTGAAAATAAGCACCAGGCCATGGTACACTCCCTGAGGTCTCAAGGAGGAAGAAGCCGAGATTAAAGCTTGGCTCCAGTTTGAGGAGAGATATAAGGCATGGCCAGGAGCCGTGGGGCGAGCTTGCAGGTCAGAGAATGAAGTAAGGCTGGAGGACAGACTTGGATAGCTAGCTCCGGGAAAAGGGACCTTCCCCCCCGGGGAGGGGGCTGACCTCCCAGGCTTCTTCCCACTGCTAAGCCTTTCCTCCTCCTTCTCCAGCGTGGCCACGCGGATCGAGCAGAGGAAGAAGATGAACTGCAAGTCCTTCCGCTGGTACCTGGATAACGTCTACCCAGAGCTCACGTGAGTGCCACCTGCAGTTCCTGCATCTGGCCTGGGTGGGGGCCAGCGGCGTGGGGACCCTTGACCCTGATCTCTCCCTGGCCCAGGCAGCCTGGCTCTTTCTAGCTGTTGGTGTTTGTCTTCATGTGACGGGTCTGGAGGAACCTGGAGGATGTTACCAGGAGTGAAGAGTGAGGTGTGGTAGGAGCGAAGAGTTTAACAGACTGGGCCTTAGAGCTAAGAATGGGCATTGTTGGGACTTCTCTGGCCAGTGGTTAAGACTCTGCACTTCCACTGAAGGGGGCACGGGAACTAGGAGCCCACCCACAGCCAAAATTAATCAATTAAAATAATCTTGAAAAAAAGAAATGAGCATTGTCCCCTTAGGAAAGCAACAGCACCTTATGTAGCAAAGGCCACAGAAACATTCACTTCCTCTGACTCTCTTCTCTCCCTTCTGGGAGTTTATCCCAAGGAAATAGAGCAAACAAGCAAAAACCCTTTGACAAATAAATGACCATTGTTGGCTTCTCTGCTGTGAAAAAAATAGACACAACTAACAATAGAGGCCGGGTTTAGTGAATCGTGATCCATTGACCTAAACAAATATTATGTGTCAATTAATATTATAATCATAAACTGAGTAAAACATGGGGAAATGTTTGCTTCAGCAAATGAGGAAAGAAAGTGAAAGTGAAGTCGCTCAGTTGTGTCCGACTCTGCGACCGCATGGACTATAGCCTACCAGGCTCCTCCGTTCATGGGATTTTCCAGGCAAGAGTACTGGAGTGGGGTGCCATTGCCTTCTCCAGGAGATCTTGGCAACCCAGGGTAGAATGAGCAAATGAGGAGCCAACATGCAAATGGTGTATGCATGTAGGCTACAGGACAGTAAGCTGTAATGACTGGGGGCCTGAGGCTGGGCAGAGTCGATCCTTTTTATTTCAGCATCCTTCTCAGCATCTTGCCTATGTCACTCCTTACCTCCTCCAGGTCTTGAGTCATCTGTCCCTCCTGCAGGAGACCCCCCTGACCTCTGCGTTTGCAGACTGACCCTTCCCCAGCACTCCCTGCTTCTTTTCCTCCGTCACCCTTATCGTCACGGAGCTTCTATGTGGGCAATTAATGTTATTGTCATCTTCCCACATTTGACAGTAAGCTCCATGAGGCAAGAGGAATTTATCTGTCTTGTTCACTGCCTTATCTCCAGCCCCTAGAACAATGCCTGTCACAGAATGGGCACTCAATAAACAGTTTTATTTTATTTGATTTTGGTGTCCCAGATCTTGTTTTGGTGCACAGGTCCTTCCTTTTGGCACCCAGGTTTCTTGCTAGTTGTGGTTCAAGGGCTTAGTTACCCCATGACATGTGGGATCCTGGTTCCTTGCCTAGGGATGGAACCTGCTTCTCCTGCGTTGGAAGGCAGATTGCTACCAGGGAGATCTGTAGGTGTTTTTAACTAAATAAATTGCATAGTCAATAAGGCTCAGTAATAACTTTGAAATTAGCATTCTCCCTTCTAGAACTGTCATCTCAGGAACAGCTGTCTCCCAAAGGATGCTGTCATGATTTTCCAGAACATTCCACCGCTCAGAGCCTGCATATCCTCAAAGGAGGCAAATCTTTGAGGGAAGATTTGATTTTGGGAAAACAGCCATGGTTAGGTTATAACCAAGTCCAATGAATAACTTAGTTGATTAACCCAGATATTACAGTCCTGGGTCCCAAACACAGAGTGACAAGACGGAAACAAGTAACAAGAATAAACTGACTGTGAGCAATGCTCAAGGAATTCCAAAACAATTTGAACGGCAGCAGCATCCTTGGAGAAAGTTGGCGGCCTGGATAGCCCCAACTCCCTAGACGATGGCTGTGAAGGGAAGAACATTAGTTTATGAAAGTATAATAAATGAACAGCTTCCTCAAGTGGCCACTTTGAAAAGGATAGTTTTATTCAGACGTGCCATTTCTGAGCAAACCAAGCATAGTCACGTCTTTATGTTCTGTCAGAGTTCATATGATCTGGTTGGAGCCAAGGACTCGAGCCTCAGGCAGGAGTTAGGGAGCCGTGGAAGGGGATCCTCCCACACCCCAGTCCTCACACAGTGCCCCATGTCATCCCCTGAGGACCAAGAGGAAGAAGTACTGATGGTTTATAACTAGCATCAGTCTGAATCCATCACAAGACAGGAGAGTGGACGAAACCAGCCGCGCTAAATGAGGAGCATAAGTCATCTTATTTGTTTTGTCATCATGTGGAAGCTTAAAAAAAAATGAATTTTTGCTATTAAGGTAGAAACTGCAGTTCATTCTTACCCAGGTTACTCATCGTCAGTCTGTTCCTTCATGTTCTGCCTCGGTTCTCGGGGGCCTGGAGTGAATCAGATTGTTAGACAGAAAGGAGTTTTACAGGCCCAAATGATACCAAGTTTCCTCCACACGGGATCCCAGTAGTTGGGCCACACTTGAACGTGGTCAGTGAGGAGACTGAGGAGGCTGAAGGGAGAGGCCTGTGCTTTCCTAGGCCTGCCTGCAGTCCTGCTATGGCTTGGCCGCTTTTCCAGATCAGAGTTCTGTGGCTGGCTTCAGCAACTGCTTATATATACTTTTATTAGGATGGTCAGGAACAGTTGTGCAGGCTGTGCATTGTACAAGCACACCACGTTTGAAGGGTGCTAGTCACACAGTACTGTACCTTTATTACAACAATTCCTGGCAAAAGTCTTCTAACAAAATCAGTATATTATGATGGTTTTCTAACATAAGTGAAGTGTCTTGAAAAAAGGATGCCTATTGCTATTTCTATAAAGGCGTCATAAGGGCTAATGGGAGCCCTGGCAGCCCAGCTTCGAGGTGGTCCACAGAGAGGAAAGCAGATACAGACTTAAGAGGGCTGCCAGCAAATAGGGGAGCTTAGCCTGGCTCTGCCAGGAAGCAGGGGAAGGGTGGTGATGGGCATCCCAGCTGCTCCAGGGCTGCTACCACATCAGACACCTCAGGAGCTGCATCTGGTCTTTATTTATTTATTTTTAATTTGTTTGGCCGCACCAGGGCTTCGTTGTGGCATGGGGGATCTTTAGCTGGCACATGCAAACCTTTAGTCGTGGCATGTGGGATCTCGTTCTCTGACCAGGGAGCGAACTCAGGTCCCCTGCATCGGGAGCGCAGAGTCTTAGCCACTAGATCACCGGGGAAGCCCCTGCATCTGGTCTTGAGATTGCTGCCTGAGCCCCAGGTTTCCTCCATAAGCATCAGTGGGCAAGCTTTGGTGTCAATGACCATTGCCACACTTGGACAATGCCCACCTCAATCTCTGCAAGTTGGTCATCTTGCACATCTTCCCAAGCAACAGCAGGTAGGGAGGAGAAGAGAAGAGAAAGGTCTGGAACAACCTTGGCCTCTCAAAGAGGGCCCCGCGGGACCTTGCCTCTGTGTAGAGGGGAAATACAGTCCGTTGCCCCTGGATGAAGTGGCGGGGGTGGAGCTTTGCCTCTCAACAGTCTTGCACCTAGCAGGTTTCAAACTTAAATCCTACAGTGATCAGACAGGTAATGTAAATAAGTCAAGTGAGTGAGGACACAATAGGGAGTGGAGGGGACTGTGGCAAACTGAAATGGGCAAGCCCCACCCATAGGGTGGACAGCTGCTGCTCCTGACAATGTGTTAGTGCTGAACCAGAATGCAGGTTTGATGTGACCTGACCTTCCTGTATTTTTGAGAGAAGCTGGATTTTTCTGTGTAATGTTGAAATACTGCCAACTAATTAAAAGCACCAACGACCGCACTGTGCAGGTCAGACAAAACCTGTCCAGGGCCTGATTTAGCTTGGGGGCCAACAGTTTGCAGCCTCTGTTCTCGAACTGCATATGACCTCTTGCAAGAGACAGGGGAGCAGTTCTGAAGGGGCACTGCTGTCAGGAATATGGAGAGAAACTGGAAAGTTCTCCACGAGCCTCCAGGAGAGCGGTTTGGTTCTGGAGCTCCAGGGGCTTCCTGTCAGCCCTGAGAAAGGGAGACCTGGTTTGGTTGATGTCCACATCAGAGACTGCCAGCACTCTTCTGATCTGCACCTGCAACCAGGTTCTCTTCTCAACAGATGTGATAGAGACAGATAAATTAGGCATGTGGTCAGACTATAAGCCCCACTGATTTTCCATCACCTGACCTGTGGGTCCATAATCCAAGCACATATATAACCTTCTAAACCCAGGAATACAAGCCCGTGTCAGCTGGGGCCAGCACCCCATTTGGGTTTATTACCCATGGGGTAAGGCAGTGTGTCTTATATTTGAGCTTGTGTGTGTGTGTGTGTGTATGCGTATGTATGTGTATGTGTTTAAATATACTTTCCTGTGCATATAAAATGTTCTAATAATACACTGTTTTCAAAACCTACCTGTTTTACTTAACAGTATCTTATAAACACTTCCCCATATTACCAGATGTTCTTTCTGAGTCCTTTTTAATGGCTGAAGGGATTTCGACAGATGAGTCAGAATTTACTTAGTCCTGTACCTATTGTTGGATATCTAGGAATTTCCAGTGTTTTCAGTATAACCAGTCACTCTGAATGAGTATCATTTAAACTAAATCTCTGCACCCATCTATAATTATTGCCCTAGAATAATAAGTTTCAGGAAGTGGGATCATTAGGTCAAAATGGGGTCACTAAGAGTCGGACAAGACTGAGTGACTTCACTTTCACTTTTCACTTTCATGCATTGGAGAAGGAATGGCAACCCACTGCCGGGGTCCAGCCCCGGTGGATCCAGGGAATTCGAAGCGGGGACAGCGTCGGCGAGGATCAGGAAACAACTGCTTAATTAAACGTTAATTAAGGATATAAAGAGTAATAGAATGAGGATAGCTCAGTAGGAAAATTCAGTGGAGAAAAGAGGCTGAATAATTCAGCCAGAAGGTAAGAGAAAGAACAACATGGGGAGACCAAGTTTCGGTGAACAAGGCCCGCACTTTATTTTCCAAAGTAGTTTTTATACCTTAAGTTATGCATAGAGGATAATGGGGGAAGGGGTAGAGTCATGCAGTAAGCCAGGCTTTCTTCCTGCAAACTTATCATATGCAAAAGTTTAGGTGATTTGCATCATCTTCTGGCCCGGAGGCCTGTTAATATTTTAAGAAACTTATTTTTCTCTAAAGGTGATTATTCTAAAGGCAGGTGCCAGCCTCCAAAAAGCATTAGATAAAGTTACATTCCTACAGAGCAAAGGTGTGGTGGGCTATAATAAGAAAAAGAATTAACTCAAGGGTCCCAGGTTACAAACATTAAAGCTACTACTTACACCAATTATATTAATCAATACACTGCCAGGGACACAGCAGGTAAGGGATATGGAAACTTAGCAGCAAACATTGGCCCGACAAGTGAAAATCCCTTCACCAATACAATTTCTAATCAATCTTTTAACTGCTCAAAGGAATCTGTATTTAGACAGTTTAGAACATCTCATGCCTCTCACAGTTGGGAGGCTCTGAGCAATCACATGTGGCCGGAAAAACCTAACCAGGCAGGCTAGAGGACTTCCAAAGGAGTTTGTAGGTTGAAACACTGTCACACCCAGGAATTATTAACTGGATCTGTAAGCTAACTCTTTTTTCAGAGAGAGGTAGTGGGGGACAGCCCCCCGTAAAGTCGGAGGTGTAGGTGAAAGCACAAAGCAGAAAGTAGGCAGACTCTGGTTTTGGGGGTAGATTGCTCAAGAATTTCCAGGGAGACTCCTGAGGCTTGATCCCGCCTTTGCGTATGCTAAGCCTCCTTCCTCATGACCTTTGCCAGGGGCGGAGCTCGCTCCCTGCAACCCACTCCAGTGTTCTTGCCTTGAGAATCCCAGGGATGGGGGAGCCTGGTGGGCTGCCGTCTATGGGGTCACACAGAGTCGGACACGACTGAAGCGACTTAGCAGCAGCAGCAGCAGTATGCACACTTTTAAGGCCTTTGATACATAGTACCACACTGTCCTCTAGAAAAGGTGGGCCAGTTTATGCTCCCATCTGTGGGATATGAAAAGATCCAATCCCAAGCCATTGCCAACACTAGGTAGTAATATTTAACATATATGTATATATGCATATATACACACATACACTTAAATGTATAATTTGTATATTGTTTATATATTATATGGTCTTCCCTGGTGACTCAGATGGTAAAGAATCTGCCTGCAATGCGGGAGACCCAGGTTCGATCCCTGGGTCAGGAAGATCCCCTGGAGAAGGAAATGGCAACTCACTCCAGTTTTCTTGCCTGGGAAATCCCATGGACAGAGGAGCCTAGTGGGCTACAGTCCATGGGGTCGCAAAAATCGGACACAACTCAACAACTAACACTTTCACTTATATATATACACTTAAATATTTTATGTATATAAATATATAGAAATTTCCCTGGTGGTCCAGTGGCTAAGACTCCATGCTCCCAGTGCAGGGGGCCTGGGTTCAATCCCTAGTCAGGGAACTAGATTCTACAAACTGCAAATAAGAGACTGCATGCTGTAATTGAAGATCCTGCAGGCTACAACAAAGCTCAAAGATCCTGCAGGCTGCAACCAGGACTCAGAATGGCCAAATAAATAAATATTTTTAAAATAAATAAATATACCTGTGGTGGATTCATGTTGATATATGGCAAAAACCAATACAATATTGTAAAGTTAAAAAATAAAATAAAAAAAATAAATAAATATACATATATGGCAAACAAACAATGGTAACTCTTTAATACATATTTCCTTAGTTATTAGTGAGACTGAACACATCTTTATATTTGTATATTTTATATTTGCCTCTTCAAAGCAACTCCTTCCTATCCTCTCGAGATTGCCCACTGAGCCCACATCTGAGTCTCAGCCTTTCCTCTTTCAGGACTGGGGAGCTCTGGCTTCTGGTTTGAGCTCTCTCCCACCAGCTCCTCTCAGGCCTGGTCTGAAGAGCAGTCCCTGGGGCTCCCAGAGCTGCCCAGAACCCAGAGGGGGAAAGGCCCAGTGTTCCCAGGGGGACCCCTGCTCCCTCACCATCCCCTGCTCACCTTCCCCTGCTGCCAGGCCTGCCTCTCAGTGTCCCTCCCCATGGAGACCTGGGTGCCCTGGGATTGCCTGGGCCCTGCTCTCTGGGTAAGCATGGGTCACCTCGGGGTGGGGGCCCTGCTCTCTGGGTAAGCATGAGTTACTCCGGGAAGGGCAGAGGCCAAGCCTGATCACTGCCTTTTCTTTCAGTGTCCCCGTGAAGGAAGTGCTCCCGGGCATCATTAAGCAGGGGACTAATTGTTTAGAATCCCAGGGCCAGGACACAGCTGGTAACTTCCAGCTCGGAATGGGGATCTGCAGAGGGTCTGCCAAGAACCCCCCAGCGGCCCAGGTACGTTGCTTGGGACCTCCGGGTCAGGCCCAGGAGAAGGCTTAGGGGCCTCCATCTGCCCAGTCTCATCCTCTCTCTTGTCTACACCTTCCACAAACCCACTTTTCCAAGGACCCTGCAAGCTGCCCCCTCACACTCTGCTCCTTGGGTCTGCTCCCGCCACACTCCACCCACGTTGTAGCCTGTCACACAGTTGCCCCCTGAGCACCACCTGCTTTCTGCTTGCAGGGGCAGAAATGCCACCCAAACAGAACCCAGTACTCTCCCCAGATGCAGCTGTGGGCAGCCTGCACAGACAGGCATCAGAGTGTCCAGGACTCCTGTGAACACGTGTCCAACATATGAGAGTTGATGCACTCACGTCAAACTAGAACAGGTCGTGGAGACCCCCGGCACGGACCTGACCCCAGCTGCCCTGCTCCCATGTCCTATCTTTCTTCCCATTCCTTGAGCATCCTTTCATACATCCTCTGGCTGGCTCCAGATAAGCTTCTCCATCCCAATATTTTATTATGAAAAAGTTCAAACATATAGAAAAGTTGAAAGAATTGTACAGTGATTAGCCATCCACCCATCCCTAGTATTTGTAGAAAATTCTACCAAAATACACAGTGTATTTGCTTTATCATCTATCTACCCATCTATCCATTCATTGCTGTATTTTTTGGCTCAGGCAGCCCACTCCAGTATTCTTGCCTGGAGAATCCCATGGACAGAGGAGCCTGGTAGGCCACAGTCCACGGGGTCGCAGAGTCAGACACGACTGAGCGACTTCACTTCCACTTTCTGCTCCTTGTCTTGCAGGCGTGGCTCTTCACTGACCATCTCATCCAGCAGCAGGGGAAGTGCCTCGCTGCCACCTCCACCTCTGTCTCCCCAGGATCCCTGGTCGTACTGCAGGCGTGCAACCCAAGAGAAGGCAGGCAGGTAAGCCTCCTTGCCCCCAGGCACAGGTTGACCAGCAACCCAGGGGAACATAGTGAAGGTGTGACATATAGATTCAAATAAGCCCTCCAGAGTGAGGACTGGGGATGCCTAAGCCAGTATCCAGGCAAGTCTGTTGTTTTCCTCATGAGGAAGTACTTTGGGTAAACAGTTGTTAAATGTCCATCCCGCATCCTGTGAGCTCCATGCGGGCTCACTATTTTTATCTTGTCAACACTGTATCCCTAGTCCCTGACAACCAGTACAGCCAAAACAAATGTGAGGTTTTATTGAGAACCTGTGCCAGGGGTTTTACGTAGATCATCTCATCTAATCCTCCCAGCAGCCCAGCAATCTGGCCCTTAGTGTGTGCATGTGTGCGTGCTAAGTCGCTTCAGTCATGTCTGACTCTTTGCGACCCCGTGGACTGTAGCCCGCCAGGTTCCTCTGTCCATGGGATTCTCCAGGCAAGAATACTAGAGTGGGTTGCCATGCCCTCCTCCTGGGGATCTCTCCAACCCAGAGATCAAATCTGCATCTCTTATGTCTCCCGCATTGGCAGGCAAGTTCTTTCCTCTAGCACCACCTGGAAGCCCCAGGCCCTAGTACTAACCCCATTTTAAAAGTGAAAAACTGAAGCTCCTTGAGTTTAAGAAACGTATCAGATCACACCGCTGTGAAGGGGTGGAGCTGAGATTCAAACCCAGTGTGACTCCTAAGGCCACAGTCCTGCCCCAGCACATAGTAGGTGTTCAGTAAGTATCTCCTGACTGATGGCTGGTTGGGGAAACTGAGACCCAACCATGGTGCTTTCCAAGCTGGCATGCCAGTATCCTGTGAACACTGCCTTTTCCTCTTGTCAAACTTTCACTTGCCCTGTTTTCACTAATCCTGGGAGACAGATCAGGCTCGCCTGTTGAGGAAGAAACAGATGCTCAGAGAGATGCAGTCACTTGCTCAGGGCACACAGCAGCCGACGACAGAGTCAGCCCTGCTCCATTCCTGGCTGGGAGGGCTGCTCATCTGCCCGGGAATGGACCAGAAGGCCAGAGTTCTGCTTCAGCCCCTCCTCTGCCCACCCCTTCCCGATAGCCCTCACTGTGCCTGATCCTGGCCAGCTTGCAGGGCATTGCAGGGGCAGGAGGGCGCCTGGCCTCTCAGTCAGCTGCCAGCGTTTTCTTATCTCCCCCTTTTCGATTGCATGGGTCAGTTCTTTCTTTAGGGATGACTGGCAGTTTGCTATTTCATTCTGGAAAAGCAACCAGATCCTTCCTCTCCCTCCAGCCTCCGTGTGTGTGTGTGTGCATGTGTGTGTGTCTGTGTGTGTGTATGAGAGAGAGGCTTGGGCGCCATGGTCTGCTCGCTGGCTGGGACACTGCAGCACATCCTGCCAGCCCCTTCCTTCACTGCCCCTGCAGGGATGTGTGTCTCCAGGGTCCCCTTCACCTGGGGTGCTGGCTTCTGTGAGAGTCAAGCCTTGAGCCCACTCCCACCTGCTCCTTGCTGAGGCCAAAGTCAAGGCAGTAGCTCTGAGGGCAGCCACCCCTCTCTGTGTTCCCCTTCATGCTGACCAGGACTCCTAGGAATCTCTTTGGCTACATTCCTTCTGCCCTGCAGGTCCTACAGGGCCCCCAACAGTGGAGCCCCTCTTCCAGAGGACAAGGGTGAGCAACTCTCCCACTACCAGTGACTTCTCAAGTCTGGGTCTCAGTTCCTAGTCCTCTGTTGACCCCGTTTCCGAGGCCACCTGGGTATCAGTTGTGGGAGAGATACCTGTGTAGAGTGGTGTCATCCTCTTCACCTCTCTGAGCCTCCATCTCCTCACTGATGAAATGAAGGGCTCCCTCCCTGCTGTCCCTTGTAGGGAATCTACAAGAACTGAGACTGTGGCGATGGAAGGGCACCATGAGATGGTATTTTTTCTCTGGCCAGGCTAGAACCTAGTGACCAGGAGACTCTGGGGGAGGGACCCCAAGACTGTCTGATGGCACCAACAGGAAATGAGAATCACATGATTTGGGGAGCACTTCCTCATGACTGATCGATTCAGTCTTTACATTCATTCTTCATAGAACAAAACTAGATGAAAGATGGATGAAAGAATGGCATGGCCCAGCATCACCAGCCGGGGAATGTGGCCAGCCCCTCCCAGGGGGTCAGAGACTAGAAGACCACAGGCAGTAGGATGCTGTGAGTTCCAGAGGGACCAAAGGCCCTGTCCTGCCCACTGCCCAGGACCTTGAAGCCAGGAATCCCTCTCTACTGTGACCACATGGGCAAGAAAGACTGGTTCTCAGCGATCTGTATCCCCCAGCCCGCACTCCTAGGGGAAATCCAGACCCTGCAGCTCCGCCCCCACGCCTTCCGCCTTGTCTCCACCTCCCAGATGGTTCCCTTCTCTGCCCACGCTGTGTCCCCCTGCAACTGGGGCTGCTCATCTCCCTTCTAACTGTGGCTCCAGCAAGTACCTGGCCCCTCCCACCCAGAAACTAGGACCCCACCTGCAGCAGATCTTCAGCTGCAACCAAAGAGACTGCCTGTGTCTAAAGGGAAGCTGGAAAGGCAGATTTCTATGTGACGACTAAGCCAAACTTTAGATAAGCGCTGTGCAGGCCAAACAAAATCCACCTCTGGATTCCATTCAGCCTGTGGACCTCTGACTAGACAGTAACTTCATGCCAACCTATGGAAGCAAGAACACATCAGGAGGGCTGGGTTTAAAGCTTGTATGTGGGGTGCAGTGCCTCTTGTCTTTAGTGCAAAGGACACGGACTATTTAAATGGGACTGTGTCCTAGGGCCATTTACACCCATGTGTAGTGCGGGTACGGATGTTATTATTATTATTAATCCTTGTTTTTCTCTCCCCCGCCCCTTTTCTGCCTCTCCCCTCAGAGATGGAGGAGAAAAGCCTCTTTCATCCAGCATTCAGTCAGCGGCCTCTGCCTGGAGGCCAAGCCCGCCCAGCTGGTGACCAGCAAGTGCCAGGCCGACATCCCAGCCCAGCAGTGGCAGCTGTTGCCGCACACATGACCGTAGCCCCCGGCCTCCTGTACCTTTTGCATGAGACTTTGGGACCGGAAGGGGGTTGGGGTGGGGGAGTATAAAGCGGGCCGTCTCCATCTCGTCACATTTCTGCCGGAATCATCAGCCAACACCGCTGCCACGACACACGATGCTGCAAAGCTTGGACGGGGAGGACGCAGGGGGAATGCCCTGCTTGCTGTCCTGGCCACCACCTGGCCTTGCCTGGGGATAACTGGACTGCGACTGGGCAGCCTGGCCCTTTGTTACTGCCCTTCACCCTCCCAAGGCCTGGACAGTGGTTTGGGGCCTCTCCTCGTGGGCTGGGGAAAAGGAGGACTGCATTTCCCCCGAGTCTTGCTGGGCCCCGGGGGCCTGCCTGTGGGGTCGGGCACAAGAGGAGAGCGTGGGCAGCCGTGAACAGGAGGCAGGCGGAAGGCAGAGGGAGGGGCAGCCTGTGGGCAGGTGGGGAACAGGAAGAAGTGAGCCGCTCAGGGGTCTGTCCCAGGCAGGCGCTGGGTTGGGTGCGGGAGGGATGGGAGCCAGGGCCAAGGATGGGTGAGCTGCAGAAAGATGGGAACAGAAAAGCTGCAAAGCATGGAAAAGAATTGGTCTCGCCCGGGGGCCTAGTTCCTCCCAGGGCCCAGTGCCTCCAGTCCCGCGCTCTGCTTCCCACGTTCTCAGCAGGGCGCTGCAGGAGCACCTCCAGGGGCAGCCTCGGGACCCAGTTTATTAAACGGATCCCACTTCTGTTTGGATATGTGTCAAGACCAGACCTCTCCCTTGGGCCTTAAAGACCAGCGGGTTCCCGGAGCCCCTGCCTGGGCGCACCGGGTGGACCCCCATAAGGACAGGCACCACTGAGCAGCCCCGTCCTTCCCGCTAGTTTTTGACTCCTGCCTTCTCTAAAGCCCTTGCCTCTGTAAATACAGCATCATTATGGGGTCGGGGCGCAGGGCGGTAAGAACGGGGAGCATCGGTAAACCATGAGGACTAAGTCGTCCAGGCTGGACTCCCCACTGCCAGAGGGAGGCCCTTGGGGCTCGGCTACTGCAGCGGCCAGCAGGCTGGCTGGCAGCCCCAGTTTGTACAGAGTTCCCAGTTCCTTCTCACACCCACTGGGCCTCTCTCCCCCTCCCCCAGGGCCTGGTCTTGGAACCGCTTCTGCTATTAATATTTCCAACATTCCTCTTCCCCCGCCCCACTGGCTTAGGCCAAGTGATCTTAGGCAAAAGTCTGGTGATACCAGGATTCCTGCGGGGGGCGGCGGTGGGGGTTGTCTCCTACCCAAAGCAAATCAGCCTGGAATGCCTAAGGAGTTGATAGATTCTGGGGGGCCCAGGAATCTCCTGAAATGGTCCCCCAAATAGTGCATGTGTGTGCATATATGCACTGTCCTGGGGAGAGGATCCATGGACTGTCCCAGGTTCATACAGAGGCCTCTGGTCTCCGGAGGGTCTGGCTTTTTCTGGATTGGAGCTGCCGCGCCCCTCCCCTTCCCTAGTGTGCCTCAACTGCTTTGGCCCCGCTCCCTCTGCACAGCCTTGGGCTGTGGTCTGCCACACCCACCCTGGAGGGCTCTCAGTGGTTTCCTTTCACCTCCTGGCTCTCCGCAGTGCTCCTGGGCCTCAGCCTGCACCCCCTGCGCTCACAGCGAGGAGCCCTTGGCCCCCAGAGCCACACTTTTGCCATCCTCTGTGAGATGTTTATCCATCGCCATCTCCCTTGTGTGTGTGTCTACCCCGGCAGGTAGCGTGGGCCTTTGGGACGGGAATCTCGGGCCTCTCTTACTGAAAGTAAGAGGACTGCCATTCAGCCTTTCAGAGGGCCCCTTCCTTCCCTGTGATTGGACCGGGCTCAGCACCTGTCAGCCTCCTTTGGGACTCAGCCCTGTTCTGTTTTTGCTTTTCCTCTTCTTGACCAAAGCATGTGCCACTCGCTGTCCCTGAGGACCTCGTCTTTATGAAAAACACCTGGAATAAAACCACTTCTCACATGGGCATGTGCACCAGTGCCTTCCTTTCTGATTCCAGAGCCAGGCCCTTCAGCATCTCCCTCTCGCCCTGTATTCCAGAAAACTGAGCATGCTCAACTCTCACCTCCTCCTGCACTTGGTAGCTTGCTCCTCCACCTACGTCCCCCTCCGTGGGACCTCAGGGACTCCTGGACAACAGGCTGGCCGCCCTGGGGGAAGCCAGGAGATGGGGCAACTGGGACGGGAGCCCAGGCTCTTGTGACCTCATCATGGGACCCTACTTTGGGGCTTCGAAGTGGAAACCAAGGGGCTTCTCTGAATGCTTGTCTTTCGGTTTCTCCAGCCCTCTCTCCTTCCTTAGGTGCCAGCTGGTCCCTCTGAACTGCCCTTCCTCTCCCCTGCCACACAAGAAGGCAGCAGTAAAAATGCAGGTGGGGCAATTTTCCTAAGTAAGAACAGCGAGTCATTCCAGCATGAGTCTTACCACCCTAGCCTTGTTTGCTTGGGTAGCAGATGCTCTGTCTAATGTTTCCATAGAAACCAATGGAAAGCCCCCACCATTTCTGTGATCAGAAACTGAACCTACTCAGGTGAAAATAAGCACGGCCTCGGCGCACAGATCAACTGTAGTGGGCAGGCCAGCACGTGACTAAGCCTCCCAGGACACAGTCATTCTCACCCCCACCCCGACCTGGTCTCAGGGTGGCTCATTTGGGATTCTCCAGAACTGACCACCAGCCCCGATGGGCCCGGAGCAAAGCTCTGGCTGGTGACGGTTCCAAGCACACGACGTGGCTGCAGAGTCCGTCTGTCCCTCGTCCTCTCAAGGAGCTTAGCCCATGGCCTGTCGCCTTCTCGGGCCACCCTCCCGGCCTGGCTGAGTCAGTGTTCCTTCCATTTGGGTCTAGTTTCACTCCCACCCTTGAAGGGCTCTGGTGCTGGCTTCTCCTGAGCGGTGCTCTCTCTTGCCCTCCTCTAAGCCTCTCCAGAGGCCCGTTCTCTCTCTCACCCCATTCTCTCTCTCACCCTTCTCTTTTTTTCCCCTGGGAACTAAGGCTGTCTGCTGTTAAACAGCCTCTGGAGGATTCAGTAAAGCCCCGGGGCTGGCCATTAACCACGAACAGCCTTGGGCCTTAACGTAACCCGAACCCATCAGAAAAGAGGAGTCTTCCAGAGCACCCAGGGAGGGGAGGCGGGGAGGGGAGTCTGCGTGGGGCCAGCAGCAAGGGGTTCTCCGTCCCTGGCCTCTGTGACTTGCCTTCACAAAGGCTTCTCTTGGAGAGACTCCTGGCTCCCCCCGGATGGGTATCTTCGCTCACCGCTAGGAGAATATTACCCAGGCAACATCTCCGTCCTCCCATGGGTCTGGCGCCCTCAGGCCTGCGGAGGATGGTTTCCAGTGGGGTGTGGTCCTCTTCCCACCAAAGAAACAGGAAAGGAGACCTGGAGAGGAAGGGCAGGAGTTCACGGTGTCCACAACTTTATCCTCGTGAATGTTCTCAGTGTCTGTGGTATTTCTCAGTCCCCTGCGACGGTCTCTTTCCTCCTCAGAACAGGAAAGGGGGGGACCCAGGCAGCTTCTCTCATCTTAAAAGGTCTTCACCGTCAGGCTCTTAGCAAAGACCTTGCAGTGGAGCAGGGAGGGGCCACTCTGTCCTGACCTGGCAGTTGGGCTGCGGGCAGCTGAGCTGGGTGGAGGCTTTGGAGAGCTGGGAAGGGTGTAGCAGGAGTGGGGACCCAGAGACCCCAGTCAGCCTGGAGCCATGCCAGTCTGCCACTAGCTAGCTGAAGAGTTACTTCATCTCCCAGCCTTGGTTTCCTCCTTTGTGAAATGGGTTCACTCATAGCTCTTGAGGGTTTTGTGAGGACTGGTTTATTTAATGACCACGAAGTACCCGGCCCTTTATACTGCTTAGTAAGTGTGTGTTATTGCTGCTATTAACAAGCATTTTCTGAGTGCCCGCTGCATGTCAGGCACTTTGCCAAGGGTGAGGACACAAATGTAAACAAGACAGAAGCGTTCTAGAACTGTTGTTCTAGCAGAGGAGATGGACAGATACAGGCATGCGTGCGTGCTGTCTCTTCAGTCATGTCTGACTCTCTGCGACCCTATGGACTGTAGCCTGCCAGGCATCTCTGTCCGCGGAATCCTCCAGGCAAGAATATTGGAGTGGGTTGCATTTCCTTCTCCAGGGGATCTTCCCAACCCAGGGATTGAACCCAGGTCTCCTGCGTTGCAGGTGGATTCTTTACCATCTGAGCCGCCGGGGAAGCCCGGACAGATACGTAGGTACTAGATGATAAAACCACAGGGGAGGCAGGAGCTATGGGAGCACCACAGAGGGGCCTGGGAGCCAGGGAGTCATAATGCTTCCTGAGTAGCTGGGCTCTACACCGACATGACCTTCTGGGCTTTACCTGTCTCGGGCCAGGTAAAGCGTGGGCTGGGTGAGGCCTGATAAAGCCAGCGGGCCATACTGGCCAGCCGGAGGAGGCTCAGCGGGAATTACCCAGTGGTCTTGACTTTTTCCCCCAGTGCACGCAGCATGGTGATGCTGTGGACCAGGCTATAATCAGAGAAGAATTCTAGATAGAACTACGGGAGCCATTTAAACCCAAACAGATGTGTCTTCTTCTTCTTGAGCCAGTGACTATTCCTCCAGGGCTCAGTTTTCTCAGTCTGGGGAGGGCCAAGGAAAAGGTGGGAAGAGATGGCCTGGAAAATTCAGTGATCCTTATATGGAGAGAATGAATACAAATGACCGGGCAGGTGTTCAGAAAGACTCGATTTCTTCTTGCTGTCTTGCTCCCTGGTTCTGGTTATCTCTGACCCCTTAAGCAATCTGAAAATCAGACCTGTCTTTCAACAATTCTTCTTTCAAATAAGTTGTCTGTCAAGGTGCATCCAGATAACCTGCTGGAATCACCTGTGCTTGTAAGTGTGCTTGTGTCCAGGCTCCCACCTAGATCTGCTGACTCCCAGTTTCATCTGTGTGATGACGGGTGCCCCAGGCGACACTATGGTCATCAAGTTTGTACTGCTCTGAAGTGGGGGGGAGTGTGGAGTGGGGAAGCCGTGCTGGGGAGAGTCAGGCCAGCTGGCTGCAGACTGTGCACGCTGAATACACTGGCCCTCGACCTCACTGCTAGAGGAAGAGGCCAAGGGGAAGGCACGCGGCCCCTTGGACTCCCTGGGAGCCGGATGAATGTGGAGACCAGGTTTGGGGGCCAGAGCAGAGCCAGAACCTGCTCCCCCTTAAGGAGAAATGCCCCCAGCTGGGAAGGAGAGTCCAGAACCAGGAGAGGAGTCAAGGGGCCTCGCTGGGGCCTCTGCCACCATCTGGGTGAGAAGCGGCTGTCAGCAAGCCAGGAGGCTTTCTGAGGCCCATGTGGCTTGAAGGCCCCCAGCCCTCTAGGGCAGTTGCAGAGCTCCAGGCTCCTCTGCTTCCGGTCAAGGATGGCTCTAGCCCCGATGGACGCTGCTCTCCAGAGCCTGTTCTCCCTAGGGGTGGGAGTGTCGGCGGTTGTTAAGGTGAAATCAGGTCACAGTGAGAAAATGGGAGCTCCCACCCACCGTCCCTCACCCTGCAATCCAGCCAAACTGTCCTGCGTCCTGTTTCTGGAAATTGTAGCTTGTCTTCTCCTGTTTGTACTTTTGTGTTCCTTCTACCCTCTACTTATCCCCGTGGATCAAATGCTACCCATTTTCCAGACAAATGCTGCTTCTGTAAGGAAACCTGCCCTACCTTCCACCTGCCTGAAAACATCTCTCTGGACTGTTTCTTCAGTATCTTGAATGTTCCTCTCTGGCTGCAGTGAGCACCTTCTTCCTTATGCCTCCTTAATGCCGGTGATCTTGTCTTCTCTCTTCTATTGAAGCGTGACTATAGGACCTGTGTCTGCTTCAGCCTCGTACTTCCCACAGCCGGATCCCAGAGCCTGGTTCTTGGACTCCCGGTAAATGCTGGCTTGTTGAATGAATGAAATGAAAGATTGTAGCTGGGTTTTGCTTGCTTTTTTTTGTGAGTGATAAGGTGTTTTTGCATTTAGGAATCAGAACATTGCATTCAGAAAGCACCCAATCTGTATTTGTTCATTTTTTCTCTCACTTTTCTTTAAAAGCTTGGCATCTTCACAGCTCCACGCTTCCTGCTTATTAGTCTCTGAGCCCCACAAAATGAAACACGGAGGACGCGGGGGGCATTTCCTGGGATCGAGCATTTCCTGGGATCCCAGAACAGAACAGGGCTACCACGTGAGTTTTCTCATTTCGTGCCCACGCTTCCGTGAGGTAGGTTCTGGTGTGACCTCTTTAGGGATGAGGCAGTGGGGGCTCAGTCAGGAGAAGAAACTTGCCCAAGGACAAATAGCAAGGTTTAAACTCAGTTCCACAGAAGTGCAGGTGGTCCCACAGACCAGCAGCATCTGCAATGTGTGGGAACTTACTAGAAATGCAGACTCTTGAACTCCACCCAGACCTATTAAATCAGAAATCCTGGGAGTGGCGTCCAGCCATCTAAGTTTAACAAGCCCCTGGGGCATTCTCATGCACACTCGGGTTTGAGAGCCACTGGTTTGATGACTGAGATGGTTCCTGGTGTCCTCCTGGAGGGCGTGGGTTACCACCTGGCACCGAGGGTCAGAGAGCTGACACTGTGTGCGGCAGGCCTGGCCTCTGCTAAGCAGGCTGCAGAGCTCTGGGCTGTGATGGATGACTCTGGGGCAGAGGGTGGGTGGGCACAAGCCTGGGCCATGGCTTGCCGCTGAGCCAGATGCCGCATGCCAACCTTGCTCTGTGTGATTTATGAGTTTCTTCCCCAGTACCAATCACACATGGCTGACTTGGTTACAGAAGAGTTTCTACTCCAGAAGATTCATTAATCAGGAAATCAGCGCTACACCTCCCAAGCCTACAGGATGGGCATACTTTTTACCATGAGTTATACAATTAAGTCCTTTTTATGGATCAGCCAACTGATGACATTCATAGCCAATGTGTGTGCGTGTGTGTGTGTGTGTGTGTTAGTCACTCAGTCATGTCCGACTCTTTGTGACCCCATGGACGATAGCTCTCCAGGCTCCTCTGTTCAAGGAATTCTCCAGGCAAGAATACTGGAGTGGGTTGCCATTCCCTTCTCCAAGGGATCTTCCCAAACCAGGGACTGAACCCAGGTCTCCCACATTACAGGCAGATTCTTTACCATCTGAGCCACCAGTGAAGCCCCTCCATAGCCAATACTATCACTTATCCACCAGTGACTGAGTCACACATTTCAACTTCTTTAATCCTAACAACAACTCTATCAGGTAGGTGTTTTATTATCACCCCATTTACAAACTAGGAAATTAAAGCCCAGAGAGGTTAACATACCTGCCCAAGATTACCCAGCTAAGTCAGAGGTAGAGCCAGAATTTGAACTCATGAAGTCTGACCCAGGGTCCAGGCTTCTTCCTGCCCTTCATTGCCTTTCACATTTTAGTTCATATCCTTGTACCAACTTCTGTATTTTTGTTTTGCCATCTTGCAGTTAAGGAAAGTAAGCTCCCTTGTAAAGCTCTTAGTCTTATCCCGGATCCCAAATTTTGTCCCCCTACACCCGCATCCTTCCATGGCTGATTCTTAGACACCAAAGAGGTAGGGCAGGCTGGGGTTGGCTCTACTATCACCTTCTACAGATGTAGACACAGGTTGAGAGGCTGAGACACCCAGAGTCACAAGGTAGGAAACTGGGAGCCTCAGGACACCTGAGAACACAACGTTCCGTGACGCAGCAACGGGCAATTGGTGACGGCTCTGCCTGGTGCCAAGTGTCAGGAAGGTGAGACCCCCCTGAAAGACCTAGCCCCCCAGGCCAGGGCTCTTTGCTACATACACTGTCTGCTGTCTCCCTGCATCCTGACCAGGACTATTTCCATGTGCTTTCCTGGCCTTAAGGTTCTTTGTTCTGCATTATTGATCCTTAGACGCTAGTCTTGTGCCTGGTCAGGCGGCCCCTCCTTTTGCACACCAGACTCTGTGGCTTCGTCCAGCTGGGCTGAGGACTTGGTTCTTTGCGGAGCCCGGTAGGTTCATCCACAGTTTTCACCAGGCACCTGGGTCTTTGTATGCTCATCAAGCAGCTGGGCTTATTTTAAATTTATAACCAAGTGTGTCCATCCCGGTTATTTCTTGGCTGCTATATTGTGCAACAGCAGGGGTGGAGAGGAGCATCCCGGCCTGGCAGGAAGAGAACGACCGCTCCAGCTCTGGCTCAGCCCTTTATGAGCCAGGTAATCTCCAGCAAGCGGCTTAGGCTTCCTGAGCCTCAGGGTCCTCAACTGAAAAACGGGGGTGATGTGGGTGAAGGTCAAATGAGAAGATGTCTGTGGTCAGGTCCCAGACTAGAAAGCACGTACAGCCATCCAGGAATGATAGGGGAGTGTTTTTTGGACCCTGGGGCAGGCCAGAATGGCCAGACACCAAGGCTGTGGATTTCCCAGCTGCTAAGGACATTTTCCAGCCATCAGGACAAGACCTGAAGCTTCTCTGCTGGGGCACGTGGGAGAGGGAAGCCAACCAGGAAAAGAGGAGAAGCAGAATCTCAGCATCCACTTTGTTCCTGGCTGGACCTTGCTGATATGGCTCCAAAACCTTTCTGGTGGCACTTGCTTTGACCTTCAAGAAGTAGAGAAAGCCAATTCAGCAGCGGGCTTGATATTTCAACAAGGATTTGAGAAGCTTCAGACTGGTGGGGAAGGCAGGATGGGAAGCCCGAGGGAGGGTTGCGAAGCAGAAGCGGGGTTCCACCTGGGGTCCTCAGAGCAAAGCTGCCCCTCTCATCGGCATCCCCTGGCTGACATGCACCAGGGCTTGTGGGGTGTGCCGCTTAGAGCAGAGGCGATGGGGGTTGTGATGACCAGGGTCCTCTGTCTGCAGAAGCCACACAGGGCACAGCCTCGCCACTCTCGGCAGGCCTGAGGGAGAGTAACAGGGCCACCCCTTGAGAAGACCCCACAGATCCTGATTACACAGAGGAAGCCCCTGTGTCCCTGTTGGGAAGCTGCTTCCCAGCCCAGGGTCCACTCTGCCCGGTAAGGTGGCCCAGCTGTTCCTCTGGCTAACTGGGCAACCTGCCCCAAGTCAGCTCACCTCTCTGAACCTCAGTCCCCTACCTGGTAAAACAGTGATGAAACTACCTGCTTCTGAGGGATGTAGTGAGAGCTGAACGAGGTGACATTTGTGAATGGGCCGGAATAAACAAAGAAAACGGGGCATGGTGTTTACAGGGGTGTCCAAAGCCTGTGAGGGAAGAAGTGTTAGTCTTGTTTGCAGCTGGACCCCCAGAGTTTGACGCAGAGGATGTGGTCAATGCTGCTGCTAAGTCACTTCAGTCGTGTCCGACTCTGTGTGACCCCATGGACGGCAGCCTACCAGGCTCCCCTGTCCCTGGGATTCTCCAGGCAAGAACACTGGAGCGGGTTGCCATTTCCTTCTCCAGTGCATGAAAGTGAAAAGTGAAAGTGAAGTCGCTCAGTCCTGTCCAACTCTTAGCGACCCCATGGACTGCAGCCTACCAGGCTCCTCCGTCCATGGGATTTTCCAGGCAACAGTACTGGAGTGGGGTGCCAATGTGGTCAATAAGTGTTCATAAATGAATGAATGAATGAGTGCAGCTCTGTGTGAGGCAAACAAGTCTCCCTGGGAAGCCCTTGATTCCATCCTCAGCCCCAGCCCTGGTCCAGATTTCCCAGGACTACAAAAGGGTACATGTGCTCAAGATAGGTATGTGTCAGAATTGCACAGTTTGCAGGTAGAGGAGTCCGGGCAGGCACTGATCTGAGAGATGGACAAAGGATGTAATTCATGGGCAAGAAAGCTGGGAACTTCCCTGAGATTCTCCGCCTCCATCCCTAGCCGCTGGGGGAGGAGCCTTCCTAAAGGTTCCTGGGGGTCGGTATTTCCTCCTCTTACTTTGAGTCAGGGCTATATTCGAATCACCTGACTTTCTTCCATTCCCACTAGAATGCAAATCGCATGAAGATAGAGACAGCGCCTAGCACAGCACCTAGCGCATGTAGATGCTCAAGAAGTGCTTGTTGAATGAATGAACAAGAGCAAGAAGGCTGCTGTTCTCTCTATTCTGAGAGGGTAGTCTTAGCAGGGTTGGAGGGGGCATGTCAATTGTTCTCAGCTTTCTTATATAATATGGTTATTGATTTGGGTTTTCAAGGAATCAGGCGAGGTTTGACCAGAGAGAACACTTTTTCAGCAGGCACGGGGAGACCTAGTATTTGCACGTTAATGCCAAATCAGTGCTTGATTAAACAGACAACGAATGTGAGAACAAGGATAATACAGCAGAGATAATGCAGCAAATTCAGATGGGGATCACCTACCTTGTTAGAAAACTGCCTTACATACTAATGAATTCATTAAAGGCTAAGTCAGTGAGAACTGCAGCTTTGGGATTAAGGTTTTAGTTTAAACTGCCAGCAGAGAGAAACTGACAAAGGCTTCTCTGTGGTCGAAGCCCTGGTCTTCTTGAAGCTTTTGCCCAGGGCCATGTCTCGGATCCTGGTGTTGGAGTCCTTAGTTTATTTGCATACAAATTGCAAACATCTACAAAGTCTTTGCTCAAGCAATTTTTGAGTAAAATATTATTGCTTCCCTGAAGGATATAATTCCTTGGTTTTTCTCCTCAATATTCATCTCACTTAGCAGTCACTCACATTGACCCAGATTTTCCACCCCTGGAGTGTACAGGAGTGGGAGGAGCCAAAGGAAGGTGGAGCAAAGAAAGGCGTGGCTGGTTGGGCCATGGAACCTGCCTTATAGAACATGCAGGATGGGACTTAAGTGGTTCTTTTTTAAAAGACTTTTTATGTGGATCATCTTAAAATCTTTATTGAATTTGTTAACATTATTGCTTCTGTTTTTTATGTTTTTTGGTTTTTCAGCCTTGAGGCAGGGAATGAACCCATACTCCCTGCACTGGAAGGAGTCTTAACCACTGAACAGCAAAGGAAGTCCCCAGACCTAAGTGTTTTAAGTATTATTTCATTTGATTCTCAAGCCAACTCTCTGGGAGTTGACCTTATTATTATCTTTATTTGTAAGGAGGAAATCAAGTTTAGGAGATGTTATGTGAGTTGTGCTCAAGGTCACAGAGCTAGGAAACAGCAGGACCAGGACTCCAAGAATGATTGGCTCCAGAATGATATCCTTGAATCATACTATCTCTGTACATCACTTACCCTTTACAGAGCTCTAAATGTACCAGGCAGTCACCTAATGCATAAACTGCTAAGAATCTCAAAAACAGTGACAGCAGTGTGGGGTCTTTCTAAGCATAGCTCCCTGAACAACTGCATACACTGCACACCCATAAAGCTGGTCCTGAGTCGGGGTTCCGAGTGGAAACATGTCTGTTTCGTCTTGGAACCCGGCATTAAGTCTGGCACATGACAGACATTTAGACTGTTGGCTAACTGAACGAAGCAATGCAATAAATATTCATCTACTACTATATACCAAGCCATGCTCTAGGCACAGGGAATATAGCAGTGAGCAATACCTACAAGGTCCCTGACCCTCCAGGACATACATTCTAGAGGGAGAGAAAAACAAGTAACCCACAAGATGTATCAGATTATTCAGAGATGCTGATAGGTGTTACACATAAGTCAATAGGGCCTATGTGATTGAGTTACTAGGAGGGTAAAGGCTTCTATTAAATAGGACAGGAGTTAGCACTGATTTAAGACGTGAGTGCTAGGAGGCAGCCAGAGGAAGAGCATTCTGGCAGAGGGAGTAGTGAGTGTAAGGCTTTTCACTTGGCCAGAATGAAAGAAACAGGTAACTAGGGGATGCCCCTGTACCGGGGTTTCCTGTGTGATGAGCTAGAGTCTTGAGCTCTGCCTGCTACCTTCCTGTCTGTCTCATTTTGTTCTGCTCCCCCTTTCCAGTCACTTTGCCAGTCTTTACTCCACTGTTTTGGTTTTTTATATTTATTTTTTGGACTGTCTTCATTGGTCTTCACTGGGTCTTCGTTGCTGTGAGGGTTTCCCTCTAGTTACGGTGTGCAGTGGGTACTCTCTATTTGTGGTGGTGGGTTCATGGGTGCGCAGGCTTCTGTAGTTGCGGCACGTGGGCTGACTGCCTGCAGTTCAAGGACTTCTAGAGCACAGGCTCAATAGTTGTGGCACATGGGCTTAGTTGTTCTCAGCATGTGGGATATTCCCGGATCAGGGATTAAACCCATGTCTCCTGCCTTGACAGGTGGATTCCTTACCACCGATCCAACTTCTCCCTGCTTAGGGCCTTTGCACTGCAGAGCCTCTGCCTGTTACCTGCTTCCCTCACTCTGATTGGCTGGCTCCTTCTCATTTTTCAGATCACAGCATAATGTCAAGCTTTAAAGGAGGGTCTCTGCCTCTGCAAGCTCAAGTAACTTGAAATATTATTTTCTCTCAAAAAACCCTGATGATTTCCTTCATAGTAATAGCCACATTAGTTTTTAGTTTTGACTGTAAGCACCATGAAGGTATCATGGATTGGGGTCACGTCTGCTTCATTCATTTATGAACTTCATTGAGGTAATAAAATGAGAATTGACCTCTGAGCCCACATTACTTTATAATGAAACCAGATTAATAGGTAAGTGCAGGTGAGAGTAACTCTTTGAAACTAACAAACATGTTGAGACTCTATTATTTAGATGGCATTAGGGATTCCAATATGAAAGACCGGGTTTCTTCTTCAAAGAGCAGAGATTATTGAGGGAGCTGGACAATCACCCCAACAATGCCACACAGTGTGATTAAGAGTCATGACAGAGAATGCTACTAGAGCTTAAAAGATAGAGGAGTGAGTGGAGAGATCAGGTGATTGGGGAGATCTTCCTGGATGTGGTGATACTGAGCTGAGCCTTAACCTATGATCAGGGGTAAGAATGTGTGGGCCTTGCAGAACTAGACGGCTCATAAAAGGAAGGGCCTGTGCAAAGGCAAGCAAGAGCTCATATGGTGTACTCAAGGGACTGACAGTCAGAAGTGTGGTGGGAGCAGGGAGGGGATGGGTGGGAGCTAAGTTTGACAGGTGCTAATCATAAAGAGCCTCGGGGATCAAGCTACAAACTTGGATTTTTATTTTAAGAGTAATAGAGAGCTTTAAGAATACTAAGCAGGAAACCGACATGATCAGACTTTTATTATAGGAAAAAATCTCTGCTGCACAGCAAGAAAGAGGGTGGACTAGGAAAGAATAGTGGTGGAATCTGTTCTTTTATCAGCAGGACAGTCCCCTCCTTTTCCAGGGAAGTGTTCCTTCTCTTGTGGTTTGAATAGAAGCTTCCATTTTGTTAGAATCTATTAGTCCTCTTTCACCGAGTAACAAATTACCTCACAATTTAGTGACTGCAAACAACTAATATTTGTTATCTCATAGTTTCTGTGGGTCTGGGATCCAGGAATGGATTAGCTGGATGGTTCTGGCTCAGGGATGTCACGGGTTGCGGTCAGAGTGTCAGCCAGGGCTGCAGTCATCTCAAAGCTCAACCAAACCCAGAGAATTCACTCCCAAAGCTCACTCACATGACTTCTGGCAGGCCTCTGATAATCTGCCTCCAAGCCTGCTCACCAGGGTTTCTCTACCGAACTGTCTCACAACATGACAACTGGCTGCCCCCCAAGTGAACAATCCAAGAGACAGCGTGCCTAAAATGGCAGCCACAGCCTTCTTATAACATAACATAGGAAGTGAGAGTCCATCATTTCAGCTGTATCTTTTTATTAGAAGAGCAGCATCAATAAGTCCACACGTGAGAGCAGGCCTTTACTCAAGGGCACAGCTACCAGGAGGACCATCATGGGGGACCATCCTAGGGACTGCCTACCACACGGCTGAATTATTAATTAGGCCAGCTGACCCAAGCTGGGCCAACTACAACATTTCCTTGGGATCTGTGCACTCAGTCAGAAAGAAGAAATCTTTCTAAAGTAGTGAAGCTTGCACCTCCCTGGTGGTCCAGTGGTTAAGAATCCTCCTGCCAATGTAGGGGACATGCCCTAGGGTCCATGCTCTGCAGCAAATGAAGCCACTGCAATGATAAGCCCAAGTGCCACAAACAGAGAGCAGCCTCTGCTCACCGCAACTAGAGAAAGCCCACATGCGGCAACAAAGGCCCAGCGCAGCCAAAAGTCAAATTAAACCATGTACATATACATGATTTTAAAGATAAAATAATTCAATTAAAAATATGTGTTTGTGTATGTATATATATCCCTGGTGGCTCAGAGGGTAAAGCGTCTCCCTGCAATGCAGGAGACCTGGGTTTGATCCCTGGGTCAGGAAGATCCCCTGGAGAAGGAAATGGCAACCCACTCCAGTATTCTTGCCTGGAAAATCCCATGGACAGAGAAGCTTGGTAGACCACAGTCCATGGGATCGCAAAGAGTCGGACACGACCGAGCGACTTCACTTTCACTTTATAAACAAAAAATAAAGTGGTGAAGCTTGAAGACTATGGATAGTCATGTTCTCCATCAAGTGGAAGAAGCTGGTCTGTGGAAAGAATGAAGCTGACACTGAAAGGGAAGCAGAAACCAGAAAGAGTAGACTTTCCCGATTGCAGTAGTGGGCTTTCCACGTTTCTGGTTGCATTTGATCCCAAGCCCCACTTGTGCTCTGGCCATTCCTGTAGTTTGGTTATATGCATCAATAAACAACACCTCCTCTAGCTTTGCTAAGGTAATTCAGATGGGTTTTTGTCATTTGTAACAAGAAAAATGACAGCTGACTCACTGACGCAGTCACACGGGGAGGCGGGCGAGTCAGGAAACGGAGTAAATCTGGTGGAAGCTGATGAGGGGCTGACCTGGGGTGCTGGGAAGGGTGATCAGGGTCCACACAGGAGAACAGATAAGCACTGATGTTAGGGACAGTACAGGACTATCTTATTCATCATTGTACCCCCAGAGGTTAACCCTGTGTCTGGCACAAAGTAGCTGAAATGAATGAAGGCAGGAAGACATAGAAAAAGCAGGACTCGCTGACTGACAGGACATGGAAAATGAGAAAGAGGGAGAAGTAAATTGTACTCAGGTCTCAGGCTTGAATGACTGGCTGGCTGGCAGCCCTATTCAAGACAGGAAATGCTGCCTTGGAGGGGTCAAGCGGAAGGGTGATGAGTTTGGTCTTGAATTACTGGCAAGTGTTTTCAGGAGGAGTGGCTAGTCTTAGGAAACAAAGATGTTAACCTGTTTACATGAGGATGTCTCTGTCACTGTCTGCCTTAGCTCTGACCATGTAACTGAGGGACGCAGCTACACGTACTCAAAGTCTTATTTATGGGGCTCACGAAAGACCTAATTCGGCAAATAGACAGTGACCACAACTGCCTGGGGAACTGGTGGTCCTTGATTAGGAATGGTCTGAAATTAGCATGACAAAAATCAGCAGTCCAGTGCCAGCCTAATGAGCCCATCTGACTCCCAGCACAGTTCTTCACGGTCCCTGTATGACAGTCTACTCCCAACCGGCTTGGGAGAGATTATGGAATCGGCTGAGAAGTTTGAAATTGGGTATTCAGAAAACACACTTGCTTTTCTCTAACGGGAACAATGTGTCAACACAAATACCCACACTCAGGCTGGGTGTAGTTGGCAGCTCTTTAAAAACTGGCATTGGAAAGCTGTCAGGGGTGGGAAATGCCCCCTCTTAGACTGATACTTGGAGAAGGCAATGGCACCCCACTCCAGTACTCTTGCCTGGAAAATCCCATGGACAGAGGAGCCTAGTGGGCTGCAGTCCATGCAGTCGCTAAGAGTCAGACATGACTGAGCGACTTCCTTTTACCTTTTCACTTTCATGCACTGGAGAAGGAAATGGCAACCCACTTCAGTGTTCTTGCCTGGAGAATCCCAGGGACGGGGGAGCCTGGTGGGCTGCCATCTGTGGGGTCGCACAGAGTCGGACACGACTGAAGTGACGCGGCAGACTGATACTATGTCCAGCCAGAAGCAGTCTAGGGAGATAGGTTATTAAATTCCACCAGAATTTAGTTTGAAGTGCTGACTCTGTTTACACCCCTGAGCGAAGCTCATTAGCATGTGTCAGAAATACAGCTTCAGTGGCTCCAGACATCCCAAGCTGCTCTTGGTTTTTTGGGAATGCCAGCCTCACACAGTACAGCTAGCTAGGCTTACCAGTAAGCTCCTCCTGCTCCAGTGGCCCCAAGGTACTGAGCAAAGTCTTCCTCTGTGATCCAAAAGTGTCCTGCTTTGAGAATGCTAATGCACTGGCTTGCCCGCCTGGGAGCTCAGGTTGCAGGGAGGGAGCTGGGCAGGTGGAATGCAAGAGCATACTTCGGTGCTGTAAATGGCCAAGCACTACAGAGGGGTGAGGAGAGAGTGCTGGATGCCAGCACCACAGATGATCAGCCTTAAGCTACCTCTATCCACAGGAGCAGTAGTCAGGACAGGATTGTAACTGCGTTATCAATTTTCTTTCCAACTTTCCATTATGGGAAATTTCAGGCACATGTGAAAGTCAAGAGCGACCTCCCTGGTGGTCCAGTGGTTAAGAATATGCCTGCCAATGCAGGGGACATGGGTTTGATTCCTGGTCCAGGAAGATCCCTTAAGCCTCAGGGCAATTAAACCCATGTACCACAAAAACTGCCCTGGAGCCCATGCATCACAAATAGAGAAAGTCTGGACATAGAACAAAGACTCATTGCCGCCAAAAATAAATTTTAAAAAAGCAGAGAGATTAACGCCCATCTCCCAGTCTCAACAATTATTAGATTATGACTAACTTTATTTCTTCTACATCCTTCCATTGGATTATCTTGGAACGAATCATAGATATTTCATCATTTTATCTGTAAATATTTCATATATGCTCTAAAAGATAACAACTTTAAGAAAATAAGCATAATGCCATTATCATACCTAAGGAACTTCATAACAATTCCTTAACTCTGATGGAACTGTATGTGCTAAGCCATGCTACGTTCTTTCAGTCCTGTCCAACTCTCTGCAACCCCAGAGACAGTCGCCCACCAGGTCCCTCTGTCCATGGGGATTCTCCAGGCAAAAATACAGGAGTAGGTTGCCATTGCCTCCTCCAGGGGATCTTCCTGACCCAGGGATCAAACCCATGTCTCCTGTGGCTCCTGCATTGCAGGCAGATTCTTTAACACTGAACCACCAGGGAAGCCCATGGAATTATACACTGGTGAGCAAAGGAGGCTCCCGCGCTCCCATCTCCTTTACTCTTCATCCCTCAAGCAAGGTGTCAAATTCAAAGGAACAAAAAAGGCAGAGATCAAAGTCAGGTAAAATTGTGCCCACACTAAGCTCATCCCCGATATCTCAGCGACTCTAGTATTTAAAACATTTCTTGAGATAGGCTAAAACAGAAATTAAAGAAAACAGCAGCCCTCACATTTTTATCAGACCATTTGGCATTTCTCAGAGCTACAAGGACAGCCCATAAGAGAACCAAGAAGTGCTGGAAGATTAACCAGATTCTTTGATCGGCAGGTGGTCGGGCTGCCACAGGGTCCAAGGCCTCCACTAAGGCACAGGGATACTTCATAGACTTCTTTTAGGAAATATTGTTTTAATAACGATATTCAATATTTCTGGGGAATACATCTTATTAAAGTATAACATGTATGTATAGAAAAGTGCACAAAACTCTAGGAGTTCGTTTTGTAAAAAGTTATTACTTATCGAGGTCTACATTTGTCTTGAGGATTAAAGTTAAACACTAAAAATGGGACATAAACAGCTGGACAGCTACTAGGGCAGCCAGTCATATACATGTTTACCATGTGAACTCATCTTTGCAGGATGAGACGGCATCTCCATGGGTGGACTGGGGTAGGAATCAGAGCTAAGTAGGAGATGTCTGTGCAGAGGGTAGCCAGGTAGGGGTTGTTAGAGCCCCGTGGGGTGAAGAACCTGTCCACCTGAGTGATCCTCCTAGCTATGGGCTCACACGACAGCATGCTCAAATGCTCTGTTGTTTGAGGAGTGACCACCAGCCTTTTACATGAAGGAAAGACACCAATTTCTCAGTCCAAGTACTTGAATAGCCCTGAGGGCCTATGGCTCAGATAAATACTGAGAAATACCCACAAATACTCAGAGAAATATCCACAAAATACCGGGGTATCAAGGCTTTCCATCTCAGATTCCTTAGGGATGTATCAAGACTTCATGCTAAAGAGCATTTGCCCTCATTAGTATCTGTATCATCAGACCCTTTTATAACACTCCTCTGAAGGGGATATGAGCCTAACTCCACTTCTGTCACTACAACTGCCACTTCCCATTGGGACTTGCTTAACAATTGGGAAGAATATTATGGTAGTCCTTTCTGGAATTGCTTCATAGGTAGAAGGAAGTGGATGACCATGCTTCTAACAGGCTTTGGAACTCAAGGATAATGTCAAGGACAAAGTAGTCTCTGGAATGAACAGGCCTTTGGACAGAAGGGCCCTAGCATGATCCGGTGCCCGTCACACTGTTCGCCCTGGAGCAGTACTAAAAACTCAAACATACTCCTTCCCTTAAAGACTAGAGGGCAATATAGTTGGCCAAGCTTTGGGAGTCTTGGAACAGAGCAGATACTCCACAACACATGCCAGTGAGTGAAGGTAGGAGTTAGCATTACCATGGCAACCCCTCCAATCTCAGGCTTCCCAGGAAGAAACCATGATCTATCCCATTTCTCTTAAATTACAGTCCAGAAACCTTAAATTCAAACATCTGTTGACACGGGGTCTGTCTCAGTTAACTGATGTAATCAGTCATTAGCCTTCTCCCCATTCTCTTGAAAAGCATAAAGGAAATTACCTTTAGCACAGAAGAGGCTTTTAAGCCAAGCTCTTCACAGTATACCTTAAACTGACTATCCCATTGAAGCACTGAATTACAAAACAGAAAGGAGTGGGCTAGAGAAGCTGACCCAGGATCTCTAAATGTAGCTGAAAGGATCACTACTGTCTCCAAAGGTAAACTATCTTCTTAGCTCAGGCTTACAAGTCAAACTATGTAGTGGAGAAGAAAGGAAAGTGAGTCACAAGAAATTATCACCCTCTAAGGTTCCTGTCTGGAGAAGGCAATGCACCCCACTCCAGTACTCTTGCCTGGAAAATCCCATGGACGGAGGAGCCTGGTAGGCTGCAGACCATGGAGTCACTAAGAGTCAGACACAACTGAGCGACTTCACTTTCACTTTTCACTTTCATGCATTAGAGAAGGAAATGGCAGCCCACTCCAGTGTTCTTGCCTGGAGAATCCCAGGGACAGGGGAGCCTGGTGGGCTGCCGTCTATGGGGTCGCACAGAGTCAGACACGACTGAAGCGACTTAGCAGCAGCAGCAGCAAGGTTCCTTTCACTGAAATTCCCTTCAGACCATCAACTAGTTTCTTCCAACCTCTCCATCTCCCAGCTGTCCTCTTGATTTCAGTCCCTCGGCCCCTCCTAATCTCTTAGTCCATCATTCACTTGCCTTTGTGTCTGGTCCAGAGCTTGGTTAGCCTTTTGATATTACGCTTGTGACGTATGATTCCTTGTCACCTTAACTCTCTCCTCTCCCATCCTAGTATTCCCTCCTATAACAATTAGATATTGTTTCTTGTACTAAAGTTGTGCTTTTATCTACCTTCTATTAGATGGTGAGATTTATACTGCCTAAGATGATTCTTGTTCATTTTGAGATCAATTATCTACTTTGCAATGCTTAGTCAGATTTGCTATTTACTGTACATTTAATTCACACCAGGCACTTTCCTATGTTCAGTTCAGTCAGTCGTGTCTGACTCTTCGTGACCCCCATGGACTGCAGCACACCAGGCTTCTATGTCCATCACCAACTCCTGGAGTTTGCTCAAACTCATTTCCACTGAGTCAGTGATACCATCCAACCACCTCACGCCAGGCTTTCATGTCCATCACCAACTCCCGGAGTTTGCTCAAACTCATTTCCACTGAGTTGGTGATACCATCCAACCATCTCATCCTGTCATCCCCTTCTCCTCCAGACTTCAATCTTTCCCAGCATCAGGGTCTTTTCCAATGAGTCAGCTCTTCACATCAGGTGGCCAAAGCACTGGAGTTTCAGCTTCAGCATCAGTCCTTCCAATGAATATTCAGGACTGATTTCCTTTAGGATTGACTGGTTGGATCTCCCTGCAGTCCAACGGACTCTCAAGTCTTCTCCAGCACCACAGTTTTGAACCATTCTTTGGCACTCAGCTTTCTTTTACAGTCCAACTCTCACATCCATACATGACTACTGGAAAAACCATAGCTTTGGCTAGACAGACCTTTGTCGGCAAATGTCTCTGCTTTTTAATTTGCTATCTAGGTTTGTCATAGCTTTTATTCCAAGGAGTAAGCATCTTTTAATTTCATGGCTGCAGTTACCATCTGCAGTGATTTTGGAGCTCAAGAAAATAGTCTGTCATTGCTTCCACTTTTTCCCCATCTACTTGCCTTTAAGTGATGGAACCAGATGCCATGATTTTAGTTTTTTGAAGGCTGAATTTTAAGCCAGTTTTTTCACTCTCCTCTTTCACTTTCATCAAGAGGCTCTTCAGTTCCTCTTCTCTTTCTGCCATGAGGGTGGTGTCATCTGCCTATGTGAGGTTATTGATATTTCTCCTGGCAATCTTGATTCCATCTTGTGCTTCATCCAGCCCGGCATTTCACATGATGTACTCTGAATATAAGTTAAATAAGCAGGGTGACATATACAGCCTTGACATACTCCTTTCCCGATCTGGAACCAGCCTGTTGTTCCATGTCCGGTTCTAACTGTTGCTTCTTGACCTGCATACAGATTTCTCAGGAGGCAGGTAAGGTGGTCTGGTATTCCCATCTATTTAAGAATTGTTCACAGTTTCCACACAGTCAAAGGCTTTGGTGTAGTCAATAAAGTAGATTTTTTCTTGAACTTCCAGGCTTTTTCTATGATACAATGGATGTTGGTAATTTGATCTCTCGTTCCTCTGCCTTTTCTAAATCCAGCTTGAACATATGGAAGTTCTTGGTTCAGGTACTGTTGGAAGCCTAGCTTGGAGAATTTTGAGCATTACTTTGCTGGCATGTGAAATGACTGCAATTGTGCAATAGTTTGAACATTCTTTGGCATTGCCTTTCTTTGGGATTGGAATGAAAACTGACCTTTTCCAGTCCTGTGGCTACTGCTGAATTTTCCAAATTTGCTGACATATTGAGTGCAGCACTTTCACAGCAGGACTTGAAATAACTCAACTGGAATTCCATCACCTCCACTAGCTTTGTTCATCGTGATGCTTCCTAAGGCCCACTTGACTTCACATTCCAGGATGTCTGGCTCTAGGTGAGTGATCACTTAGACCAGTGATCTGGTCTTTTTTTGTATAGTTCTTCTGTGTATTCTTGGCACCTCTTTTTAATATCTTCTGCTTCTGTTAGGTCCATACCATTTCTGTCCTTTATTGTGCCCATCTTTGCATGAAATGTTCCCTTGGTATCTCTAATTTTCTTAAAGAGATCTCTAATTTTTCCTATTGTTTTTCTCTATTTCTTTGGATTGATCACTGAGGAAGGCTTTCTTATCTCTCCTTGTTCTTCTTTGGAACTCTGCATTCAGATGGGTATATCTTTCATTTTCTCCTTTGCCTTTCGCTTCTCTTCTTTTCTCAGGTATTCGTAAAGCCTCCTCAGACAACCATGTTGCCTTTTTGCATTTCTTTTTCTTGGGGATGGTCTTGATCACTGCCTGCTATACAATGTCATGAACCTCTGTCCACAGTTCTTCAGGCACTCTATCAGATCTAATCCCTTGAATCTATTTGTCACTTCCACTGTATAATAGTAATGGATTTGACTTAGGTCATACCTGAATGGTCTAATGGTTTTCCCTACTTTCTTCGATTTAAATCTGAATTTTGCAATAAGGAGTTCATAATCTGAGCCACAATCAGATCCCTGTCTTGTTTTTGCTGACTGTATAGAGCTTCTCCATCTTTGGCTGCAAAGAATGTAATCAATCTGATCACAGTATTGACCATCTGATGAAGTCCATGTGGAGAGTCGTCTCTTGTGTTGTTGGAAGAGTGTGTTTGCTATGACTCTTGCAAAACTCTGTTAGCCTTTGCCCTGCTTCATTTTGTACTCCAAGGCCAAATTAGCCTGTTACTCCAGCTATCTCGACTTCCTACTTTTGCATTCCAGTCCCCTATAATGAACATCTTTTTTTTTGGTGTTAGTTCTAGAAGGTCTTGTAGGTTATCACAGAACAATTCAACTTCAGCTTCATAGGCATTAGTGGTTGGGGCAGACTTGGATTACTGTGATATTGAATGGTTTGCCTTGGAAATGAACAGTTTTTGAGATTGCCCCCAACTACTGCATTTCAGACTCTTTTGTTGACTAGGAGGGCTACTCCATTTCTTCAAAGGGATTCTCGCCCACAGTAATAGATATAATGGTCATCTGAATTAAATTCACCCATTCCAGTCCATTTTAATTTGCTGATTCCTAAAATGCCCAGGTTTACTCTTGCCATCTCCTGTTTGATCACTTCCAATTTGCTTTGATTCATGGACCTAACATTCCACAAAATTCCTCCACAGAAATATTCCTATGCACTATTTCTCTTTAAAGCATCGGAGTTTACTTCCATCACATCACATCCAAAACCAGGTAGTGTTTTCACTTCGGCTCCGTCCCTTCACTTTCTGGAGTTATTCCTCCACTGATCTCCAGTAACATATTTGGTACCTACAGAGCTGGGGAGTTCATCTTTTAGTGTCATTATCTTTTTGCCTTTTCATACTGTTCCTACGTTATCTCATGGAAAGCAGTGTGGTATAGGTATATTTTGCCCCTCAACATGTAGGCACATGGAAGTTTGTTAAAAATGTGGAAAAACTTAACAAAGTCCATTTCAGACCTACATCTGCACTTGAGCTGCACATTTAGGTGCAAGAACTCAGGTGTGCAACATTCAGAATGAGAGGCAGTGCCAACACATCAGAACCTCCCAAAAAATTATCTCATATTTTTGAGTTGTTATTAAGTGCTTGTTTAAGATTATGTCTCTTGGTAAATTTACTTTTATAATTATAAAAACAGCCCTCTTGTGCCTGGTAACATTCCTCATTATGATGGTTACTTTGTCTGATACTATGTCAGTTTCTCATGCTTAGTGTTTGCATGGATTATCTTTTCCCATCTTTTTAACTTATTTGTGTTTATACACACACACATATAATATTTGTTTGTTTTGGCTATACTATATGGCTTGCAGGGTCTTAGCTTCCCGATCGGGGTTGAACTGGGCCTCCAGCAGTGGTAGTACAGAGTCCTAACCATTGGACCACCAGGGAATTCCCTATTTTTTTATTTAAACTGGGTTGAACATGTAGTTTTGTCTTGCTTTACTGATCCAGTCTAACTGAAGCATTAAGACTATTTACATTCAATGTAATTAACAGTAGGATGGGGGTCTAAATCTACCATTTTGCTATTTGTTATGTTTGACCACCTGTTCTTTGTTCTGGAGGTCCTGGAACAGACTAGATATTCTATAACAAATGCCTGTGGGTGAGGGAATTACTGTGGGGGAAAAAAAGCCCTCAATATCTCTCTCCTTTTTCTCATTGGTTGAATGCTTCTGGTGAAAGTCACAAAATGTGCTGATTCATTCTACTAAAAATACGTTAACCTCCCCACACCTCCCATAGCTGTTACATTTTCCTGCCATCTTCAGTGCCCTTGTATCTACTCTTCCCTTTCTCCAAGATGGTAACCAATTTTACCTATTTAATGGATTGAGATCATCTAACACAAACTCTCTGCATCTTCTTTTTCTTCTGAGTGTAACCATTCTACCAGCTCACCTAAACATATATTTCAACTGGCACTGAATCTTTCATCAATTATATAATTACTATATATATATATATATATATTTAATCTTAGACTTTTCCTTATCTACAGTAACAAATTGCCTTTTAAAGTGTCCTTCCAACAGATCATTGTACATTGCCACCTTTTTCTTTCAAGTTTCCAATGAACCTTGCCTTCTCTGCTTATATTTCACTATTTCCCTTACTCTTTACCTGCAAATTTGGCTTTTGTCTTCATATTAAACCAGTGAAAAAGACTTTCTAAACTCCAAATCCTAAGACTTCTTACTAATATAATTCCTCACTTTACCTGTTTACTGAAAAAGTCTCTTGACTGGGCTTCTGAGACATTATATTCTCTGGTTTTCTAATCTGGCCTACACAGAAGAGTGAATTTAATTCTCATGATGCAAAGATTTGACAGGTTATGCTTTAAAAACCTTTAGACTATGCATAGCCTTTGAAATAAACCCTGTAGCTTCAAGTTCAAGGAACTCCAATACCAACCTTCCTGGCCTTTATGCCATATATACCATCTCTCCAAAACTTACTGTACTCCAGCCACATGGCTCACTTGTTTTCCTCAAATAGCCCCAGTGCTTTACTACCTCATTACTCCTATCTTCCTGTTGTCAAAATTTAGCCATTCTTCCAAGTCCAGCTCAAATGTTACCTCCTTCATTTCACACTTTTTAAATATTTGTGGATAAAGGATTAACAAAACTTTCTGCCATATACACCAATTTACCTTGGGTTAACTTTCTAGCAGGCTTTATTTTCTTGGGCTCCAAAATCACTGCAGACAGTGACTGCAGCCATGAAATTAAGACACTTGCTCCTTGGAAGAAAAGCTATGACAAACCTAGACAGCATATTAAAAAGCAGAGACATCACTTTGTCACAAAGGTCTAGTCAAAGCTATGGTGTTTCCAGTAGTCATGTATGGATGTGAGAATTGGACCATTAAGAAGGCTGAGCACAGAACCACGGATGCTTTCAAACTGTGGTGTTGAAGACTCCTGAGAATCCCTTGGAGTGCAAGGAGATCAACCCTGAATATTCACCGGAAGGACTGATGCTAAAGCTCCAATACTTTGGCCACCTGATGTGAAGTGCTGACTCAGTGGAAAAGACCCTGAAGCTGGGAAAGATTGAGGGCGGGAGGAGAAGGGGACGACAGAGGATGAGATGGTTGGACAGCATCACCGACTGGATGGATAAGAGTTTGAACAAGCTCCAGGAGTTGGTGATGGACAGGGAAGCCTGACATGCTGCAGTCTGTGGGGTTGCAAAGAACAGACACGACTTAGCGACTTTCTAGCTCTGTTTCTAAGGAAAAATAATGGTGGAATGTATTATTAGGCAAAACTACTTGGGGTGAAAATGACCTCTAATTGGTAATTTATGCCTACACTGGTGGTAAGAGACAGGTTTGTTTTTCTAAATGCGGTGACTCTTGTAACAGAGGCACGTCTCTTGCAGTGACCTACAAGCATTGTCTATGGACAGTGGCTCCTGCTGTACACAAGGCTTCTAAGCCAAGGTAGTCCTTGCACTTACCTGTCTTGTCTCTTGCACCTGACTTACCACTTGTCTGTATGTGCAGAGGATAATGCTTAGATGGCTGTTTGAACTGCCATGAGGGCTACTCACTCCCGTGGAAGAGGAACACTTGATGATGCTGGGTTAGCAGGCTGTTTTCTGTCCTGTATGTTTTCAAGTAAACTGGTGACAAATGTGACCTACTCAGGTCTTGTGAATCCAAATATTTCTATATTTAAAGTTCCTTTGATAGTCACCAGAGATTCGTTATCTAGTTATTTATTTTGGAAGGGCCTCATATTCCCTTCAAGTTCTTTGAGGTTAAGACCATGTCTTTTTCTTCTCAATTAATTAACATAGGTTGTGCTGTGCAGCATGTGGGATGGTTCCAGGACCAGGGATCCAACCTGGGCCTCCACAGCAAAAACATCGAATCCTAACTACTCGGGTCACCAGGGAACTCCTAAGACCATGTCTTTTTCACCTAGCAAAGTGATCTGAATCAATGTGAACCTATTTTTTTCCACCATTAATAAAGGAATAATTATTTCCTATCTCAAAGGGTTGCTATGATGATTAAATTAGATACATATAAAAATGTTTCCCAAGCAGTAAATGCTATGCCTAAGTGGTGATCATACTAACACATAAATATATAGTCCCTATTCTAAAAGTATCCCTATTAATGTAGCAATGTTTATTAAACACTTCATATATTAACTCTGATTTTCATTCCAATCTTAAAAATTAATAAAAACAATTTGATAAAGAAGTGGTTGTAATGATATGAAACTGATTTCACACTAAGAAATGCCCTGCCCTCTTTCCTCCAACCCAAAGACTCTGGTCTACTTTTAGGACAGAAAGAATCTGTCTGCTCACCCTTGTTGAAAGTAAACAGTTTCCCATCATTCTCACCCAAACAATGGGAGTAAGATATACAACCTATCCCAACATGCCATATACATACACATAAATGCCAAAAATACCCAAGGCATTTTAGTGAGTTGCTGGAAATATTTTAAGCCAGAGAAATACAAGTTGAGTGAGACTGTTAAAATATCCCCTTTCTAATCCTGGGACGTGTTAGATCAAACATTAAAAAAATAGAAGCAAGCAGCCCTGTCAAGAACTATTTTAGAAATTTCCAGGTATATAAAATAAGGTGGATTACAGAATATCAAGATCTTTGTTAATTTTTCTGGTATGTTTTACCTTTGTTGCTACTGCTAAGTCGCTTCAGTTGTGTCCGACTCTGTGCGACCCCATAGACGGCAGCCCACCAGGCTCTGCTGTCCCTGGGATTCTCCAGGCAAGAACATTGGAGTGGGTTGCCATTTCCTTCTCCAATGCATGAAAGTGAAAACGTCAAAGTGAAGTCGCTCAGTCGGGTCTGACTCGTAGCGGCCCAATGGACTGCAGCCTACCAGGGTCCTCCATCCATGGGATTTTCTAGGCAAGAGTCCTGAAGTGGGGTGCCATTGCATTCTCCATGTTTCACCTTTAGGCAATATAAAACATCACTCTATAAGCAGAAATCAAACCTGTTCGACTTGTAGTTAGAGAAAGGCCACACAGTCAGTACTCTAACTCTGTAAGAGCATGGAACAGTGGCTGTAGCTCGACCAAACCACTGAGAAGTTTCATCACAGATTCCACCTTAACAACGCAAAAAGCCTACTTCTGTTCCTCTTCTGTGTAATAATGGAAATGGTTAAATGTATATTCCCCCGTGTTTATTCCAGTCCTATTCTTCCTTAAGCTTTACAAAGCATGATTCAAAATACTGTTCACCTCTTTTCCTCTTGTCGCCCAACATCTAGGACCTAGATGTTTTCTTTCACATTCCTCAGAAAATCTTATTTCCTCTGTAAGTCCAACACTAAGATACATATTTTATCAGAGACTCAAGGGATCCCATTCCCTCCAGATGTGTTCTATTTTTCAAAAAAAAAAAAGAAGCCAAGATCGTATCTGTTAGAGAAATAAAACTATACTAGACAGGCCAACTGAAAAGTAGGACAATCTGACTGACTTTTGGATCTATTTCTTTTTCTGTGAGAACATTTTTTAATATCGGCTGATTCACAGTGAAATATTAACTACAGCTACATATATAATTTCATTCTGCATAAAACAAGCATATAAGGCCAGTCATGAAGCCTCCAAAAAAACTGCCCATCTTACAGTGTGTGGAGTTATTGTTAGCCATTGGTGAAGTGTGATACCAGCAGAATCAGGGAATGTCCACATACTTCACCAAGGCTAAGGAATTAACCTGGTTGCTGCTGTAGATAAACTATGTCACCAGAAAGTGTTTCATCATGTTTGCATCAAGAATAGGTGTAAACCTTGGAGATACAATTGAGATTCACTTACAAGAGGGAAAAACTATGAAAAATAAGGTAAAAACTCTTTAGCTTCATATAGCCACAGGAAAACATATTCAGCACATATATGTGCTTTCTTCAACTTCATCATGTAGCAGGCTATTGGTTTAGAAACTGATAGTGCCTTACAAGAATACCCAATTCAGATCAGAGACACAAAAAAAGGGGGGGAAAAAATCACTCAGGGGAAAAAATATAACTAAAGAACATTTATTTGTTTTTCACCAAGACTTTATCTTGAGGACGTAACTAAACTGCGCCTCCACTCCCCACTCCAACTTGAAGGAGGATTAGTACAGTGGATGTTATAAAGCAGGTATGAACAGTTTGAGGGACTGGAACCAACGTTAACTGACAAAAACCAACTTCCATCTAAATCATCATAAAAATGTTTAAGTAAAAAAAAAGGGGGGGGGGGCAAAGGGGTTTTCAGATTGAACAAGAGCATCACATTTTATCTAATACATTCAATTCTGGCTAGGGTATACCAAAATGGAAACAGGATAACTATAATACAAAACTTCCACTACAGCACACTGCACACACCTGTGTTCCAAGCCCACCCCCGTCCCCCTAATGCTTGCAAACTCAACTATTTCCCAGCCTGTTGGGCCTGTCGACGAAGGAGCACGTAGATCTTCTCTTTAATCCAATCTTTGTTATAAGGCTGGTATGTCTGGGTATCAGCTCGGTAACTGAGGAACAGAAGGATAATAAGCAAAGTTACAATGGTCAAATACCGTCATGTTTTAAAAACTGGAAATTGTTAACTGTTGTAGAATGGCACAGATGTGCACATGTTCATACATGAACATAATGAAAACGTAAAACAGATGATTACATAACTGTTGAATTTTATGCAATATGAAGTTTAGATCATCTAGTACAATCTCACAGCAGAAAAAGAAACTGAGGTCTAGAGATCTTAAGTTAAATGCTCAGTGTGTTACACATCTGCTTCTTGACAAAGTGTGCCCAGAAACCATGTATTCTTTCTCCTTCATAGTTAACTATTCTTATGGTTCCTTCAGTGATTAAAAAACTAACAAAAACTTTAGATTTACTATATTTACTTTGAATCAACTGTAAAAAAAAGGACCTTTAAAAATATGTTGCTACCACAAAGATTTCTTCCCTGGAAAGCATTAACATAAGGAAAATTTTATATACATCCAGTATTTCAGGATTTGCTTATTAACGAACAATGCTAGAGGCTGAGAAGAGTCTGGAGTACAAAGAGTAACATCAGCAATGAAACTCAACAGGATTCCAGGGTTTTTGGAGTACAATGCATCACTTAATAGACAACTCACTCAAGGTATGTTTAGAGGACAAAAAATAGAAATATTCCACTGACCTACAACTGAACAACTACAACCAGCTAAATTGCTGGTTAAGCAATAAATTCATTTTTTAGAGTAAAAGAACTAAAGCTATAGTATAAAAAAAAGAAGATAATAAGCAAGCAGAGATTGCCGAAACATCACAGTGTTTCAAGGCCATGAGCACTATCATTTTTTAGGTTCTCAGCAAAAAAAATTATAAACATGTAACTACAAATGACAGTAAATACCTCTAAGTGTTAGAAGAGAAGTGTTAATCACTCAGTCGTGTCTGACTCTTTGCGACCCCATGGACTGTAGCCCACCAAGCTCCTCTGTCCATGGGATTCTCCAGGCAAGAATACTAGAGTGGGTAGCCATTTCCTTCTTTAGGGGATCAAACCTGAATCTCCAGCACTGCAGGCAGATTCTTTACCATCTGAACCAACAGAGAAGCCTACAAAGAAGTTGCCAACTCCTAGGTATTGCTTTGGGCACTCATCTGAATAAACTCAATCCTATTTACAACTCTGTGAGTAGATACAATTCTTATCCCTTTTTAATAAAGGAGGAAACCAAAGCTCAAAACAGCAACTTATTTATTAGCTAAGTGACTTCAGGCAAGGAGTAAAAGCTTAAACACTCCTGACCAGAGTTCTTATTATCTGTGAACAACTGAGCTAGAAACCTATGATCCATTTTTTTTTTGGGGGGGGGGTGGGGGGGTGGGTGGGTGGAGTTTAACTGCTTTACAACATTGTTAGTTTCTGCTGCACAACAAAGTGAGTCCACGGTGTGTATACACATATCCCCTCCTCTCACCCACTCCTCCTGTCATCCCTGAGCTACAATCCAATCTTTGAAGAGAAACAAACTCCAAAGCAGGAATGCTTTACACCATTATCAAAGTCTTCCCCTGAATGGTAAGGTCAGAATGGGGTTCAGTAAAATGCACAAGCTCTCTACTTTTACAGAACATTTTGGCTTTTTACTAACGTCCTTTTGTTACAGTGAGAAATAATCTATAAACTCACTGTAACTCTTCAGATTAAGAGTGCAGGAAAATAAAATTTCTACATGACTATTTTAATTTTATATTCACTATCAAGTACCTCTTAAATCACATTCCCTAATCCCTTCACCCTCCTAGATTCCTCCCCTCTTTTCACAACCTCCGACACTTCCTCCCTCACCCTGAATTCCAAATGGCATCCTCCTTTCTATTTTCCTGAAGTAACTAAAGCCATTAGAAAACCTCCCCAAGCTTCTACCACACCGCCTGCCTTTCCTACTTTACTATTAATGGATTGTCTAAGATCCTATCTAAAGCCATCAATTTTTCCCTCTACTACATCATATTAGCCTGCCAACATACCATTATTTTTCTCACCTTAAAAACAAAATTAAAGGGGGAAAAAAAGTATTTTTTTCTCTAGCTATAACCCCATTTCCCTCCTCTCCTTTTGAGCCAAATTCTACAAAAAAGTTGTCTGTGTTGGCATCCTACAATTCCTCTCTTCTTACTAACTCACTGGAATATATAAAGATTTTACTGCTGTCACTCTAGGGCTTCCTAGGTGGCTCAGACAGTAAAGAATCTGCCTGTAATGAGAGAGACCTGGGTTCAATCCCTGGGTCACAAAGATCCTCCGGAGAAGGGAATGGCAACCCACTCCAGTACTCTTGCCTGGAGAATTCTATGTAGCCTGATGGGCTACAGCTAGCTCATGGGGTTGCAAAGAGTTGGACACTACTGAACGACTAATACTTTCACACTTACACTTCACTCTACTAAAACTGCTCTGGAAATCATCAAAGACTTCCACAGGGCTATACCAAATTTCAATTCTCAGTCCTCATTCATTTGATCTACCAAAAATAAGAAGTATCAATACTTTTGAATGGGTTGGTCCACCAAATTCAACTACCTCTACTCTCCTCCTCACCCTCCATTTATTCTTCTGCAGCTTCACAGGCTTCATTTTAGACTGATTTATTCACTGTGCAATCCTCAGTGCCTTGGAACACATATGGTACATAACTGGCACTCAATAAATGTTATATGAACATGTATGTGTCTCTTTCTGTGTGTCAGGCAATAAACAGATCAACTATAAACATTACAAACCAACACAGCATGACATATATACAGCTCTATTGGCCTCAAAATTTTTTGAGTTTTCATATCAAAATAATAATAAAATTATCACGTTATAAACACATTTCATTAAAGACCAGAACTGGATCACTTAAATACTCTGAGTGAGCAAAGTCAAATGACTGTAACTGAAACACAATGAAGAGGTGAAGAAAACTGAACTCAAAACTTCCAAGGAAATGCTTATTTTCATCTGGATCTTTTGTGAGACAGCAAGCCCAAGCTTGGTCCCAGTACTGAAACCCCAAGTGCCTCAGAGTAGGGCCTACATGATTTTCACCCCTGAAAAATGTTTTTTTCTTGTAGCGTAGTATCTGACACATAATGAATATGCCTGGTGACTGAAGCTCTCATTATAAGGTACTTTTCCTCTGTAAAACCTGCTGTACTTAACACTCGGTCTCTCCAACAATGCTGAGAAGATGAAGTATTATAGACTCACATGCTCCTTGTTAACAGTGGTGATAAGTAATTACTATAGAAATTATAATAAGCATAATGTTAGGGGAAAAAAATTTAATTTGACAAAACTCGGAGAATAGAAAAGTTAAGTGTCAAACATACAAACAAACTCATTCTAACATACCAAAATATACATGATCAACATTAGGTGAGATTTAAATTCTATTTCAGTCCTACGTATATTTAAAAAAATCTTGAAAACAGAATAATCTTAGTTTTAATTTAAAGCTAACTGCTTTAGGATAAAGACTATAATTGGGGAAAAAATAAGTAAAAGATTATTTAGTTTAAGGAACAAAGTTCTTGGTTCAAGGCGGATGCACGCCAACTGCATCAATTAGCAAATTCATAAGATTTTCTTGTGCCTTCAGCTTTATGTTGACAATGTATGAGCCACGTGTGGCAGAAATATTAATTACTACATCACAGGTAAAACACAAAGATCTATGTCATGCAGAGTGAGCTCCTAATAGCATAAATCACCTCAAACAAACAAACAAGGTAAAAACACAATTTAAGAGATATGGTGGCTAATACTTACACAAGGCAGCTGAGGTCTGCCAGGTCATCAATAAAATCAAACAACTGACTGATATCATATGTGATAGAGGGGCTGTTGGGATTCATTCTCTTCAGATGTTCTTCATACATTTTACAAACACCTAAGAGAGGGGAAAACCAAGATCTTACAATTGTATGCACTTTACATGTGAGTAGTGTTACGTGCTTATATCACAATACTTTGTCCCACCCTGTTCATATAGGTCTTTGTGTACCTCCAAACTGATTTCATAAATTTCCTAATAAAAAGTAATAGTCAACCACAGAGTTATCAAAAGCTATCTTAATAAAGCTTGGTTCACTACACTGTGATCAGAAATATCACTTATGAGTTCCTGAATAGAAAGGGTGAATGGAAAGGAAATAAAAACCAGGAAAATTAATTCATTGTGGCCCTAACCCACAGCTACCATCATACTTAATGGCAAAAGACAATGCTTTCCCAGTCAGCCTAGAATACCGGCTCCTGTCACTTGTGTCATGCCCAACATTGCACTGGAGGCTCTAGTAAGCGTGATTTGGCGAGGAAAAGAAATAATTGGCATTCACACTGGAATGGAAGAAGTGTACCTATCTCTATAAATGTATACAGAATACCTTAAGGAAACTGCAAAACACAAACTATTAGAACTAATAAATGAGGGTGGTAAGACTGCATGATGTAAAATCAATATACAAAAGTCAATTGTATTTCTATACCCCAACAATAAAAACACTGAAAATGAAATGAACATCAAGAAAGAATAGAATTCTTACAAATAAATTCAATAAAAGAGACATAAGACACACTGAAAACTGTAAAATGTCACTGACAGTAAAGATTTAACTAAACAGAATGCTATCTCAAGTTCATGGACTGGGTGACTTAATATTAAATACTCCCCCAAATGATCTAGATTCAACAATCCATGACAAAACCTGAGGTACTTCTGTAGAAACTGACAAGATGATCCTAAACTTGACACAGAAATACAGGGGTCCAGGACAGCCACAACAATCTTGAAAAAGAACAAAGTTGGAAGAAAGACTCACATTTCCTCATTCCAGAACTCATCACAAAACTACAAAACTGTAATCAAGGCAGTGTGGTACTGCTTATTCATGAAGACAGGCATACAGATTAATGGAATAGAAACAGGAGTCCACAAATAAACCCTCACATTTATGGTCAACTGTTTTCCCAAAAGGATACCAAGTCAATCAATAGCGAAAGAGTATCTTATCAACAAAGGGTGCTAGGACAACCGTGCGTTCATATGCAAAAGGCGAAACTCGACCCCTCACACCATGCATAAGTCACTCACAATGGCCCAGGAACTGAAATCTAGGTCAAAATTATAAAACTCTTGCAAGAAAATGCAGGCACAAATCTCTGTGACTTTGGATAAGCTTCTTAGATAGGCTGGACTTCATCAAAATTTAGGCCTTTTGTACTTCAGAGGACACTGTCAAAGAAAGTGAAAACACAAGCCACAGACTAGAAGAAAATCTTTGCAAAACATAGATCTGATGAAACAGGGGCCCCAGCCTCTGGGATAGAATGCCTGATGATTTGAGATGGAGCTGATATAACAAAAATAGAAATAAAGTGCACAATAAATGCAATGCCCTCAAATCATCCCCAAACCACACACAGACACCCCTGCCCCCCAATCCCCCACGGTCCATGGAAAAACTGTCTTCCATGAAACTGGTTCCTGATACCAAAATGGTTGGGGACCACTGAGATAAAACTATTATCAAAAATATACAAACAATTCCTAAAACTCAACAATGGGAAAACAAAAAACTCAATTAAAAAACAGGCAAAAGATATGAACAGACACCTCAACAGAGAAGACATACAGGAGGAAAATACGCATTATGAAAAGATGCTCAACATCATGACGTGAGGAAATTGCAAACTGAAATGAGGCATCATTATACATCTATTAGGATGGCAAAAAATCCAAAACACTGACAACACCCAATGCTGCCTCAGGAACTCTCATTCATCACTGCAGGGAATGCCAAATGATACAGCCATGTGAAGACAGCTTGTCTGCTTCTTACAAAGCTAAATACAGTCTTACCGTATGATCCGACAATCACACTCCTCAGTACTTACCGAAAGGAGCCGAAAGCTTAGGTCCACACAAAAACCTACGCAAGAATGTGCATAGCAGCTTACTCACTGACAAAACCCGTAAGCAACCAAGATATCCTTCAACAGGTGATGGATAAACAAACTGTGTTATACCCATACAATGGAGTATTATTCAACAACAAAATGAAATGAGCTACCAGGCCATGAAAGACATGGCGACATCTTAAAAGCATACAACAGAGAATGAGATGGTTGGATGGCATCACCAGTGCGACAGACATGAGTTTGAGTAGGCTCTGGGAGTTGGTGATGGACAGGGAGGCCTGGTATGCTGCAGTCCATGGGGTCACAGAGAGTCAAACACGACTGAGCGACTGAACTGAAGTGAAAGAGCTGATCTGAAAAGGCTACATACTATAATTTCAACCATACAATATTCTGGAAAAGATGAAACTATAAAGACATTAAAAAGATCAGTGGTTGCTGATTAGGGGAGAGATGGGTGAGCAGGTGGAGCACAGGGTATTTTCAGGGTACTAAATATTAGACATGTCGTTGCCCATGTCAAAATCCATACAATGCTCAAAGCAAAGAGTGAACATTAATGCAAACTAGACTTTAGTTAATAATGTATCAGTACTGATTCTACAATTCTAACAAATGTACCACACTAACACAGGATGTAAATAATTGGGAAAACTGGAGGAGTGAAGCAGGGGTTATGACAGAACTGTACTTTCTAATCGATTTTCCTGTAAACCCAAAACTACTCTAAAAAACTAAATCTATTAATTTTAAAAAAGGGATGAGGGGAGGGAAAGCTCTGTATTCCAGACAAATATTAACTACTATAAAAAGAAAAATAAGAAAGAAAACTACAATTTGGCAACCACTGTGTGAGAACTGCTTCCAGTACTTCCATTCTAACTTTTAAAATGGAAAATAAACCATCATTTCTAATTTAAAAAGAAAAAAAGAGCTAAAAAGCCACAAAAAGGTATGGAAGAAACTTAAACACATTGCTAAGTGAAAGAAGCTGGTCTGAAAAGAGCTACATGTCAATGATTCTAATCTATGACATTCTGGAAAAAGCAAAACAATGGAGGTAGCAGGGAGTGAGGTGAAGAGGGAGGACTAGGGGAACACGGGATTTTTAGGGCAGTGAGAATATCCTGAACATTACAGTAAGATACTGTAATGGTGAATACATGACATTACACATTTGGCAACACCCACAGCACTGCACAACACAAAAAATGAATCCTCAAATGAATCCCAAAACGAACTATGGACTGTATTCTGCTTCATCAACTGTAACAAATGTACCATACCTCATATTTTGGGGGGGGGGGTGGGGCGCAGGGAGGGGTGTGTGTGGCATACAGGACCTTAGTTCCCTGACCAGGGGAACCTGAGCCCTCTGCATTGGAAGCAGTCTTAATCACTGGACTACCAGGGAAGGTGTCATTAATAGAGGAAACTGGGGATAGGGAGAAGTACATGTGAACCCTCTGTACTTTCTGTTCAATTTTTCTTTAAACCTACAACTGCTCTAGAAATTAAGTGTATTAATTTTTAAGTTAGGTTTCCCTAAAATCAGCAAAGGTTAGTAAAGAGTATTGCAGAATCAAAGGCCAAACATAATAAATATAGATAAAGCAAAAATCTAGAGTGTGTGCACGAAGTCTACCTTAATGGCAAGTAAGGCTATCAGGAGAGGAAGGGACTTGAGAAAAGGAAAGAACAAAAGCTTTGCTCGTCTTTAAAGATTAGAATAGAATCTGAGGAGCCATCTCTGATTATGAGTAGCTTTTTGTCCCATGGAGGTCTACCCACCATTGGTTTTGAGATTTTTTTTTTAAGAAGAGATTTTTAAGCCTAATCCAATTAGCTTCAGATAATCAACAATTCCAGGGACATGCCAGCACCAAATTTTATATTTCTATAAAATCTTTGCAGGAAGAGGTGAAGCATGTGCAATTTGCTAGAAAGGGTGCAGGGTGTACACAAATGGTTTACTGGATGTAATGAAAGGACATGGGATGAATCCAGTTTGTGATGATCCAATCTATGTGCTCTCATCTAATGGTTTATTGAGGGTTAATACCTCCCTTCAGGGTGGTGCCAGCTTATCAAATGTACAATAAATTATACTGATTTGGTTCCATTTACCTTTATTCACTGAGCTAAGTTTTTATTTCTTAACATTCTGATGGACTGTAACCTTAGCTTTTCATGTTTGTTTAGTAACTAGACTATTAGGTTGTGTAGGCACTATTAGGTTTCTCAAGCCTGTTTTAATAACTCTATTGAGTTTAACTAGACTATATAAGGGATACCTGTAAAATATTTACACAGCACAGTAACAAAATAATACATAACAAACAAAGAATATTTACAAAACAAGCAGAGGCCTGGGAAACTCACTATATATATGAGCTTGATTCTAAAAAGTAAACATAATAGTGAACGTCAGGTAAACAAACTCAAGACACCTGAGAGTCTCAGCACTTACCACTCTCACCCTGGGAGCAAGCATGGACCAGCTGGTGTGGATGCCAGCTAGCGTGGGGGCCAGAGCCTCTATAGCCCATCCCACCTCCAGCCCCCATCCCCTCACCACCCCCAAAAACAAAGTCAATGACTTCTACCCTTTGATTAGTGTTTAAACTCACCCTCCATACACTCATTCACAGATTCATAGTCAGCGTAAGTTCTGCCTTCTGGCCTCTTGGTAGGCTGTACCAGCAAGATGGTGTGAGACTGCAGAGGGAAAAATGATATCAATGTAAGTTTCTAACTCAGTATTTGAGAAATTCATAGTATGGGATAAAATCCCCATTACCATACAATTTTCGTTGGTTATTAAAACACTATTAATCAGAGTGCTCCTTCTGCAATATTGATGCCTCTGCCCAAGTGCAGAGCCAGAAACTGGATTCACAACTTTTCTCTAAGGTCTCTTCGTCTCCCAGTCCTTAACAACTGCTGTCTCAAACTCTTATTGCACTTACTGCCTGTTAAATTCTTAGCATAAACTACCTTGTACTGTTTTTTTCTCTTTTGCACCTTTCTTCCCAGCCAGATTATAAACCTGCTTGAGTGTTCTATCTCCACTGGTCACTCTAATCCCATTAGGTTCCTAATGAAAACAGATATGGGTTGATGAAAGGAGAAAAAAAGGAAAACACTATAATGATTACAAGCACTTTATCAATCTATGTTTTTTCTAACTTTAGCACTACAGTGAAATCACATCTTATCCAGAGATTAGACTCAAATATTAAAGGTGTAAGATAAACTGGCAATGTAAAATTTGTATATACAGTTAACGTTACCCTAGAAAATCCATTAAATTATTCACCCAGTAGGTGACTCACTATAAGGGGTTGTGTTATACTAAAATATTGTATTTTTAAGCACTAGAATCACAAAATAGCTAGAGGATGATGACACAGGAAATGTGAATATGCCTAAAGAACAGCAGATCCTTTCATCTTCCATCTCACCCTCAATGGGGAGCAGGCTTTTGTTCGTGGGTCTATTTCAGGTTTTCTCAACTCTGGCACTATTGCATCAGGGGCTGGAAGATTCCTTGTTGCAGAGGCTGTCCCGTGCATTGAAGGATGACAGTATTCCTAGCCTATTCCCAGTAAATACTGCACTCCCACGCCCTCCTCCCAATGTGTGACAACTAAAAATATCTTCAGAACATTGGTCTGTTGAAAGTATAACCCCTTCTGGTTTTTTTTTGCCAAGTGTGTAAGGTTCACTAAATTCAAATATGATGTAACCTCACTATAAACCCAATGCTAAATCAAACTATTTATAATCTTCGGGATATGGTGAAGGATAGGGAAGCCTGGTATCCCAAAGAGTTGGACACGACTCAGCGACTGAACAACATATTCTTCTCTTCTGCTGTACTAGTTTTTAATAAAAAACAAACAAACCTCTTAAGGACAGGAACCAAACGTTCTGAAATGATCAGACTTTTTAATGACCAACAAACTGCAGCTGAAATAGCTGATATGTAGAGCTTCAGAATAAGCACTGCCCCCGCCCAAACAGAACACTGAACACAAAAAAAGGAATTTCTCATACTCCTCCCTCTCCATCAAGAAGTGAGTCATTCTGATTAAAAGTTTGAGAGGATCTGAGATAGAACTCGATGACAAGAGATGAAAAGTAATTCTCACCTATAAAGACCTGAACACAGTCAAGGCCTTTCTTAAATAGTGATCAAAAGTCAGGGAAAACAGAATGTTAGATTACTGGTTATTTAAAAACCATCAATAGTTTCAATGGCTCATATGTTGAGAAGAAAGTAATTTTATAGAAACTATACTAACATTCCTGTAAAAGGACCTGTCCCACATGCTAGGCAGACCAGTTGCTACTACATTAATTTTCTTATTTTAATGAGAAATAAAGGACCAATTCACTTAAGAGTAAAGATATGAAAATGGCTATACAATGGCTGCTTTTTATATTTACCCTTAAAGTGAACCTGAACTAAGTTTACTATTCTTAATACTTACTGCCCAAAGTAAAGCTTAAAAATTAGGAACAAGGAATAACTAAATTTACAAAACTGTAAACAAAATTATCAGATTTTTCCTTCTTCTGAACAGATTTGGTCCGGCATTCCTTAGGTTACTCTTTCTTAGGGGAATGACCAGTAATAAATAAATAAGCAATAAAAATATAAGTACATACAGGAATATATATATATATATCTGCCACAATAGAAAGATAACATTGTGAAACCTAAATCACAAAAAAAAGTTATGCAGAATTACCTTAATAATATCCTATTCTGTTTACCAAGCGGTTATGATTCACTCTAATGAAGAGTTAATCTGTTTTTAAAGTCTCACAAACATGAACCCTAAGAATAGTCATTCTACTGTTACAGAAATACTACAATACATACAATTGCTTCTTGAGTTTTAAATGCATCTCTCAAACTACCAAAAAAGAAAGGAAGAATAAAAGAAAAGAAATTGAACCAATATTTAAGACTTTTGAACCAGTATTCACTTTAAATACAAATTTCAATTTTCAATTCTACATGAAATGATAAAGAATTATAACTGATAACTGCTCAATGATAATGGGGTGTTCATATTAACTGCTGTCATATCCCCAGATTTTAATCTAAGCATTTAAAAATAATACCAAATAAAGGCAGAGAAAGAAGGAAACTCCGAAGTGAAATGACTTGCTCAAGGTCACACTGCTAGTTAAGACAGGAACTGGAAATCCAATCTCCTAATTCCCAGTCTTCCTTGGGAGACTATGTTGGGTCAAACACTAACCTATCTCAATCCAGAAAACTACGACCTGAAAAAGTTCCTTGTTAATAACAGCTGCATGATTTGTTAATCTGCAGCAACCAGAAAACGAAAATTGAAGTGTGGAAGTAACCACGATTCCTTGGAATCCTCGTGAGCATCTCCTTTTTGCAGATTACAAAATCCACACACAAGCCAAAAAAACAACCCTTCCCACCCATTCCACTCAGATTCTAAGCAAAGTGGACCCTGAGCTGAATCTATCTTTTCAGCTTCCAGACCCAAAAGACTATAAAGATAAGCACAGGATGGATGGCTGGGGGGTGGGGGGACACCAAATCGGCCTCTAAAGGTCTTAGAAAAGAGGGAAAATGTATTTTTTCCAAAAAAGGCAGAGCCCAGAAAAACAAAAGGGTATATGGTCGGAAAAGCACGCTACAAAGCAAAGATGTTCCCTCCCGGTCCACACGGGGGATGCAGTAGATTCAGTCTGTCAGCTTCGGGACGGAATTGTCAAACATCCCTCGGCCATTGTTCCTATAGTAGGCTGAGGCGTTTGGAGGAAAAGGGAAGCACCCCCATGCCTGCCTCTACCAAGCAGCAGTCGGAAGAAAGAGCAACCTCCACAACGCACGCCTCGCCCGAGCCAGCAGGCCGGCGCGCAACCGCGGGGCGGACCCGGGACCCGGGGCCTAGCGCCAGGCCCAGTGTCTCCGCGGCGGGAAGGAGAAGGGGAGCCCCACACACAAGCTGAAGGGCCGAGCAGCAGCAAGCTCGCGCTGGATGGGGTGGGGAGATGTATGGGCGGGGGTCGCCCCGCGGGGGCTGGGGGTTCGGGGAGCCGGTTAGGCCTTTCTCACCATCGCGCCAAAGTCTCCCGCTGCAGCCGATGCCGACTCCGCCGCCGCACACGAGCTTACCCGCAACGCCGCCAACAGCCAATCCCCGCGAGAGGAGCCGCCGGAAGTCGTCAGAGGCGCACCGCGAAAGAACCTTTCGGACCATAGAGGCTCACAGATTTCCGGCAGCTAGAGCAGAGAGTGACTCTGTTTCAGCCATCTTGGTTAAGGGAAAGGAAGCACACAGGAAACGTATCGGAACTTGAAAAATGAGCACTTTTTTCTAGAAACGATCTTCGGTATTCGCGTTATTAGATGCGCGGCTAAAGTGATCACCGGTATAGACAGTGACACAAGCCATCTTTCAGTGGCCCCACTCAAAAATGGCGGCTGTATAAGAACCCTGGGGCATAGGTCGGTTGTAACCCCGGAAGTACCCTTCTAAAGGAGGGGGCTGTAAGGCAATCCGGAAGTGGATGTAATGAAGAGGTGCCACTTGGCGGCCATGGCAGCTGTAGTATCGGTGGCTCCGGGTCAAGGCCCCTCGGAGTGGAGTAACATGGGCAGCACTGGGTATAGGGTAGAGACAGCTTTGTATCAGCTTCACTGCTGAACTCCACTACCCACCATTACCGGCCTGCAGGACTCCTTTCCCCACTCTAGACTTGGAGGAGAGTTTGCCGTGATTGGTGGGCTGGTCCCGGAGCTGGGGGGGGGGTGGGCGATCACCTGCGGGGGTGCCCCAGGGAGATAGGGGAGCAGGGAGAACGAACTAGTTCACTTGGGTTTTCGTCCTTTTCTTGCTGCCATCGGGAACATTGCTTGTGGAGGAAGTAGGCCCATTGTGCTGCCCGTATTCCGACGATTGAACCAATAGCTCCTTCGTATAGTTTCCCATTGACTTCTCATCTCTGTTAACCCATGGGAATCCAGTGACTGGTATATGAAAACTTACGGGCTGGGACCTAAGATTGCTGAAAGTTGACTCTAGTATCAGCAAAAGGCGGGCTCTTTACAGGTACGTTCAAGAGAGAAGTGCCTCGTGAACGCATCTGCCGGTGGGGAGGACGAGAACTGGAAAGTCCACCTGTTCTCTTGGAACAATCACACGTGTTTAAGGACCCGAGCTCCCGAAAAATTATAGACTAGTGGTATTGGATGAATAAAGGAAGCAGAATGGATGATTTCATCTCCATTAGCCTGCTGTCTCTGGCTATGCTGGTGGGATGTTACGTGGCTGGAATCATTCCTTTGGCTGTTAATTTCTCGGAGGTAAGCGCACAGTTTTCTATTTTCTATCAGCTGTCAGGATGGCAGCTAGGAAGTAGTGACAGTTGAAAGGGAAGCTGCTTCCCCATTTAATAGCAGAGCTAAAGGTCTTCTTAAGGATGACTTTTTTCAGAAGAGGCAAAACATTTAATAATAGAAACAAACCTCTTATTTAGCACGAGTTCTTAACGGAGAGGGGTAGGGGCGGGAAGTGGTGGATCCACTGAAGATCCTTGGGTACTCTGAACTTCCTGAAATTGAATACCAAAATTTGGGACTCTGTACATTTTCCGGGAAAGACACCATAATGTTATTTTGATACCCAGAAGTTTCAAAGAATCAAGGTTCTGGATTGCTGTCAAAATATACATGAAGAATATTGTTTGTTCATATGAGTTGAAATCAATATAATTTCTTTTTGAGAAAATCAGGCATAGCTTTTTGGGAAAAGGTTTTTTTTTTTTTGGATACTTGTAATTAGAATGAAGTAAGGAAAAAAACTAGATTGTTCTTAACTCAAACTTCCTTTTAAAGGAGAACATTGGCTAGGTTTTTGAAATTGTTTTCAAATCTGTTTTCTTAGAAATGAATTTTTTTGTTAGTATGGTTTGACATTTTGTTTTAATTTCTTTGGTTGTTTATTATCACTTGAAGGAACATTAACAGGGAAGAAAGATAGATAAACGTATTGTTCAATGGAAGTGCAGATGGATTCTTTGGGCTGTTGTAAGTTCACAGCTTGCACAGTGCTCAAAGATTAGGGGAGAAAAACTACTGCATTCAGGATTTCTTAAGTATACCTTGATGTTCAACAGTAAGATAGTTTCACTGTCAGTCCTGAAAGTGCTTTCAAAGAAAAGGGAAGTGGAGAATGGTCTGAAGTAAAGGAAAGGTATAGATGAGCTGTGAGGTAGACCTTGAGTTAACCTGAGGGAAGAGAAGGCATTGGTGGTAAAGAAAATAGCCTGTAGGTGAGAAAAAGTTGGGACTAGGTGTTATGAGTTTAAGAAATAAACCCCGTAGTCAGATAGAAGGGGGACTTGAATTGCTGCTGCTCCTTATCTGTTTCCTTTTTGTTTTTGGTTTCTTTTAGCATCTAATGACAGAGAAGGCAATGGCACCCCACTCCAGTACTCTTGCCTGGAAAATCCCATGGACGGAGGAGCCTGGTGGGCTGCAGTCCATGGGGTCGCTAAGAGTCGGACATGACTGAGCGACTTCATTTTCACTTTTCACTTTCATGCATTGGAGAAGGAAATGGCAACCCACTCCAGTGTTCTTGCGTGGAGAATCCCAGGGACGGGGGAGCCTGGTGGGCTGCCGTCTCTGGGGTCACAGAGTCGGACACTACTGAAGCAACTTAGCAGCAGCAGCAGCAGCATCTAATAATAACATTGAACTACAATTTTTTGAGCATATACATTACCTAATTTCATTAAAAAACAACAACAGTGAGGTACAGATGAGGAGACTGAGACTTAAATTATGTAACTTGGACAAGTTTATGAAATGTGTTAGAATCAGAGCTGATCTGGATTTTCCTGGCTCAGAACAGTTCTTAGCCACTCTGTCCCTTGAGGCGTAGTAGTCCATATCGCGAATCTAGCCTACAGATGTATTTATTTATTTGGCTGCACCAGGTCTTAGTTGTGGCCTGCAGGATCTTTAGCTATAGCATGTGGGATTTTTTTTTTTTTTTTTTCTTCAGTTGTGTCATGTGGGATCTATTTCCCTGACCAGGGATGGAACCCAGGCCCCTGCATTGCAAGCACGAAGCTTCAACCGCAGGGCCACCAGGAAAGTCCCTGGATTTACTTCTTTAGATTAGCAGAGTATCGATTTTATTGTTACTGTTTTTTTGTCTTTATTCCTCAAAGTAACAGTTGTCTAGAGCTGAGTAGTGGTAGATTGTCATGGTCCTTCTTGGCTGTGAAGCCTGCTTCACTCATTTGAGCTACCTGCCTGCCCAGTACTTTGTGAGTGTGCTGTATCTCCTCTGACTAAATCATGAAAAAGAGTAAGAGTGTCAATTGCTCAGTCGTGTCTGGCTCTTGACAGACCCATGGACTGTAGCCTGCCAGGCTCCCCTGTCCATGGAATTCTCCAGGCAAGAATACTGGAGTGGGTTGCCATTTCCTTCTCCAGGGGGTCTTCCTGACCTAGGGATTGAACCTGGGTTTCCAGTACTGCAGGAGGATTCTTTAACACTGGGCCACCAGGGACTGAGTCTTCTAATTACATTAGAATTGAATTGACATTATTAGGGTTGACATTTGTGAAGTTTAAATTGGTTTGTATATTTAAAGCCTCAGTAGAGATAACATTTATGAAGAATTATAATTAATTCAAATAAAAGACTGATAAAACTTTTTATTTCTATAAAATTCCTAGACCTTTCCAGTTTCAGTATTTTCTCAAACTGTTTTCAGTGATTTTTGCAATATGCAGGTATATGCTATCCTCTTTTCTCACTTAAGGAAATGTGTCCATGAGTGGTGTAATTAACTAGGCCACTAATAAAGATAATTAGTATGGTATGTCATTTATGGCTTTCTAAATTGATGGTCAGATGGTCTTTTTCCAGCTGTAGTTCTTTTTTTTTTTTTTTTAATATTTTATTTGTTTATTTTATTTGTTTTTATTTCTTTCTTTGACCGTGTTAGGTCTTAGTTGCAGCATGTGGGATCTACTTCTCTGACCAGGGATGGAACCCCTGGCCCTGCTTTGGGAGCATGGAGCCTTAGCCATGGACCACCAGGGAAATCCCCCCAGCTGTAGTTCTTGAAATGCTATAACTCACCATTCATATCTATTCATTATTACAGCAGGACCACTGCATTTTGAGCTGTTAGGATAAAAAAATTAAAGTTATATATAACTTAGTCAAAGACATTTTAGAATTCAGCTGGCGATTTTTGTCTCCTAGGAATTAGCATTTTTTTCCAGACAGATTATACTATTATTATAAATCAACATATTGTGAAACTGCTGCCGCTGCTGCTGCTGCTGCTAAGTCGCTTCAGTCGTGTCCGACTCTGTGCGACCCCATAGACGGCAGCCCACCAGGCTCCCTGTCCCTGGGATTCTCCAGGCAAGAGCACTGGAGTGGGCTGCCATTTCCTTCTCCAATGCATGAAAGTGAAAAGTGAAAGGGAAGTTGCTCAGTTGTGCCCGACTCTTAACGACCCCATGGACTGCAGCCCACCAGGCTCCTCTGTCCATGGGATTTCCCAGGCAAGAGTACTGGAGTGGGGTGCCATTGCCTTCTCCGATTGTGAAACTAGTAGATAATAAATCTGTAAAAAATGAACTTCATTCATGAAGACCAAGAAACAGAGTTTCTATCCTTAGAGAATAGCTCCCCAAATTCCTACATTGACTAAACAATTTTTCTTTTTAAGGACGTGTAGCTTTTCTTTGGGACTGGAGTTATTTATAAATAAAAGGACCAATAAATCTAATTTATCTTGTAGTTAACTTTCATTTATATGAGAAGATGTTTTTATTCATGTTCTTAATCTAACTACTACTTTGTCTTTCAGCACTTTTTTCTTCAGAATTTCTCAGAGCAGGAACAAAAGATCAATAAAGCCATTAATGATGGCAGGATTAGTATTTAGAAATGAGATAAAGTCAAGTAGTCTGAAATTACTGTGGCAGTGGTATCTGTATGCCATGTCTGACCATCATGAGGTATGTGTGTCATTGATTTCTTAGTCACCTTCTCCAACATGCCTTGTCCCCAAACCAACTTTCTCGATTGATGGTTTTGTAACTTCCTTATGCCTAAATGGGGGTTCACAGATGGCGCTAATGGTAAAGAACCCACCTGCCACTGCAGGAGACACAAGAGACTCAGGTTTGGTCCCTGGGTTGGGAAGATCCCCTGGAGGAGGGCATGGCAACCCACTCCTGTAATCTTGCCTGGAGAATCTCACAGACAGAGGAGCCTGGCAGGCCACAGTCAGTAGGGTTGCAAAGAGTTGGATACGACTGAAGTGTCTCAGCATACATGCATGCCTAACTGATTTCTAGAATAAAGGAACAAAATCTCTGATTCTCAAATGCATTTATAAGTGACTGATAATCAAGATATTTTCTTCTTCAGCATATGAGCAGGAGAAAAATTAAACTTGTAAAAGCAGCTGAAACATGCTTTATACAAATAAGGTTTTGTTGGATAAAGGAATTGGACACACTAGCAACTACATTGTGTTTTTAAGATTCAGCTGTTGAGCAGTTTTCTTTGGCTCTACGTGAAAATGCTATACAAGTAGGTTGAGAACCTGTGGCTTAACATTTTGTTGTTGTTCTTTAGTCTCTAAGTCGTTTCCGACTCTTTTTGTGACCCCCATGGACTGTAGTCTGCCAGGCTCCTCTGTCCATGGGATTTCCCAGTCAAGAATACAGGAGTGGGTTACCTTCTCCAGGGGATCTTCCTGACCCAGGGATCAAACCCGCACCCCCTGCATTGTAGGCAGATTATTTATTGCTGAGCCACCTGTGAAACATTACCTAGGATAAACAGCTCATCAGGTGCTCTGATGAGTGAAGTTCAGATGGCTAGAGTGAGATTTTAGATCAGTGATCGGAGGATTATCATTTACCTGAGCATGTCTCCGCTTTGTAACAGAGCTGGTAACAGAAAGCAAAGCATTTGCCCAGAGCTCTAGGGCAGCACTCCTCAAACTCTGGTGCTTGACCAGTTTTATCTTTAACTTCATTCCTTTGCAGAGCAGTATACTTGTGAAAATAAAATGGGAAAAAAGGCATACAGAATACAAGCCCAGGTGTAGTATCGTGAGATTTAACAGACATATAACTACTCCTATAGTTGTAAAGATCATATTGCTATAACATTTTTCAAAGACTTCCTCTCATGTTGTACTCGGTGGTGGTGGTTTTAGTCGCTTAGCCATGTCTGACTCTTTGTGACCCCATGGACTGTAGCCCCCCAGGCTTCTCTGCCTGTGGGATATCCCAGGCAAGAATACTGAAGTGGCTGCCATTTCCTTCCTCAGAGGATCTTTCTGACCCAAGCCTCGAACCCGCAGGTCCTGCATTTCAGGCTTCCTCCTGCATTGGCAGGCGTATTCTTTACTACAGCCCGTACTTGTTGCAGACAATTTTGGATTATAATGCCACATTTTTTCATGTGTTAAAACAGTATAGATCCATAGATATCCAGATATCCAGATGAAAGTAGTGTTACTCCTATCTCAATAAAGTTTTTAAGGTAATTAGTAATGCACTCATTTCAAAAGGAACTGTCTGAGACAGTGTAGTTCAAAATCAGTGTTGCACAAACTGTTTTAACATCCAACTCTCTTCTGTTAAATGGCCTTGTAGGATTGTTGTGAGAATGTAAGGAAATAACATAAGCACAGGGCTTAACAATGGATCTAGAACATAAGAACTTTAGAAAACATTGAGGATTATTCTCAGTACTGATTGTGAAAACTTTCTAAAGATTTTCATTTTTATAACTTTGTTCTAAATTATTCTCGACCCAGGGATTGAACCCAGGTCTCCCGCATGGTAGGCAGATTCTTTACTGTCTGAGCCACCAGGGAAGTCCTCTAAATTATAATTTTAAAACCTTTTCTTTTGGAATAGACTTCTAATAATGGGTAAACTCCTCCCTTCCCTACCCCAAATCATGAAACTTCTCTGTAAAGAGAAGGTCTTGCTTCGGGGTTGGCTTTCAAGGTCACTGTGAATGTTTTTTTTGGAGAGGCCAGGTCTTTTCCACTGGTCTCCCTCTTGGAAGACCAGTATAGTATTTTTCTCAGTATTTAACTTTTTCTTCTTCTTTTTGTTAAACTTTTCTGGTTCAGATTACTTTATGGTTTTCATTTCTTAATTGAGCCCTGACTCATACAGCCCAGGTAATGGGTCATAAAGGCTTCCCAGGTGACTCAGTGGTAGAGAATCCCCCTGCCTGTGCCGGAGACAGAGGTTTGATGGATGGGTCAGGAAGATCCCCTGGGGGAGGACATGACAACCCACTCCAGTATTCTTGCCTAGGAAGTGCCATGGACAGAGGAGCCTGGTGGGCCACAGTCCATAGTGTTGCAGACACAACTCAGTTGTGGACACAATTGAGCACGCACACACAATGGGTCATAAAATCATGTAACTACTGAGACTGAACAGTAAATCAGCCCTGGAGTGAGGTAAAATGGTCCACGTGTCATGATATGTGGCAGCTGACCTCCAGGGTCAGTGCCTAGGGGTCTCAGGGAGTCATGAGAACTGTGGTCAGCCGTGGCACAGAAGAGCAGGTGTCATTTAATGACACCAGCCCTGGCATTGCCAAATCTTCCTGCTTTTCAGAAGTTGAAAATATTGAATCTTCTAAATTTTATACTTTGGTTGCTAATTCAAGTATTATTACATTGCTGTGTGGGTCAAAAAACCTATGTTTATGAGCTGCCAGTCTCAAACTTCTGGGCTGGACTGCTGATTCCTAAGCTCGCTGTGAAGTAAAGAGCAAACTAGCAATAGAAGGGGAGGGACAGCAAGTAGAGGAAACAAGTCACAGCATGCTGACAAATGGGGGGACTGAAAAAATTTCAAATTGCTACAAAACCTCAAAGCACAGTTGTTTAGAACCACTTTGAAAAGGGGAAACGTCTCTATCTGCATATTAAGGGCACTGTGCTCTCTAATCCCACAGTATAATAACAATAGCTACAGTATCAACTTATGTGTTAAGTTCTGCTATGATTAACAGTGACCTTGAAAGGGAAGAGCCTCAAGCTTTAAGTTCAAAGCCACTATTTACATACCCTCTAAATAAAAAATTTTTAAGCCTAGCTGTATAATTGAGGCTCTTTGTGGAAAATTTGTAAAACATGATAAAGTGTGAAAGGAAAATATTATCCCAGTGGAGAATCACTAGTAACATTGATTAGGAACTAGTTAGTAACTAGTAACATTGTTTCTTTGCGTTCATTTTTTTTGCATGTTTGTTTGCATTTTTAATATGGTTGATCAGTGTGTGTGTGTCTGTGTGTGTATACATATATATATATATATATATATATTTGCATTCCCCCTTCTTTTACCTGGTATTCTTTTCATTAAAAACATGCTCTAGGCACTTTTGGCCTCATTTGGCCACACCTTGTGGCTTGTGAAAACCAGGGTTTGAACCGGAGCCCCTGGGCAGTTAAAGAATGGAATCCTCACCACTACACAGCCAGGGAGTTCCCTCTAGGCACTTTTTCATGTCTTCAGTACATTCAGTTATTTTATGTACAGAAATTCTTATTATGCATTTGTTTTCAAGTTTTTGCCATGGTGCTGTTGGGTTTTTTAAATGATAATAGTGTTGAATGGATATTTTTGTGTGTAATGCTATGACCACATTTCAGATTCTTTCCTCAGGAGTAGAATGACAGGATTAAGGAGCATAAATATCCTCAAGAAGAGTCTCAGTCTATATTACCAGGTTTTCTTAATGTATTTTGTCCAACAAATGCAAATGACACTGTATTCTCACAAACACTGAGTACCATCATTTTTAATTTTTAAAACTTGGCTAATTTGATCCAAAATCACTGCAGATGGTGACTGCAGCCATGAAATTAAAAGATGCTTACTCCTTGGAAGGAAAGTTATGACCAACCTAGATAGATTATTAAAAAGCAGAGACATTACTTTGCCGTCAAAGGTCCGTCTAGTCAAGGCTATGGTTTTTCCTGTGGTCATGTATGGATGTGAGAGTTGGGCTGTGAAGAAAGCTGAGCGCCGAAGAATTGATGCTTTTGAACTGTGGTGTTGGAGAAGACTCTTGAGAGTCCCTTGGACTGCAAGGAGATCCAACCAGTCCATCCTAAAGGAGATCGGTCCTGGGTGTTCTTTGGAAGGAATGATGCTAAAGCTGAAACTCCAGTACTTTAGCCACCTCATGCGAAGAGTTGACTCATTGTAAAAGACTCTGATGCTGGGAGGGATTGGGGGCAGGAGGAGAAGGGGACGACAGAGGATGAGATGGCTGGATGGCATCACCAACTCGATGGACATGAGTCTGAGTGAACTCCAGGAGATGGTGATGGACAGGGAGGCCTGGCATGCTGCAATTCATGGGGTCACAAAGAGTTGGACACGACTGAGCAACTGAACTGAATTTGATAGAGAAAAATTATTTTTTTCTCAGTTCAATCAAACTTCTTGTGTATTAATAATATTCGTTGTCAGTGTTTTCCCAGGTCTTTCCCATGCATCAGTGTGTTTTTGTTTTTGTAGTCACATTGAGCAGTCTTACGAGATATGGTTTTATTTTTAGAAAGGACTCACAAAAAGAAAAGCAAGTTGGTCTTGTTTTCTGAGATTGAAAGAAGTAGCATCAATCGAGTATTGCTTGTTATTACCTCTATGCAAATGAATTTAGGAAAGGGAAACCTGTATGCCACTGGCATAATGGTAACGATGCAGCATTGTTCACTCGAACTTTCATCCAAGTATCTGGGTTTTGCACTGTGATTCTTGTGGAGGAGCGGCTTAGAAGCATTTACGGCACGCTCCCAATGAGGTTGGAGATAAGTGCTAGTGACAACTACTCTGTATTAAGTGTGCTCACATCATATGCCTAGATGATAGTACTAGTAGTGGCAATCCTGTCTTCCAGAAAAGGATATTGAACTTGCTTAGTGTCACAGCCACGGCTTAGAGGCAGGATGCTTTTAGACATCTTGTCTCAGTTGTCAGGACTTGAAGAATCAAGTTCACATTTGAGTTTTCTTGATTACTGTTACTGTTACTGTAACTTAGCAGTAGATCATGTAGTAGGTAAAGGAAGTGTCTCCTTGAAGCAGGTTTATTTGTAAGAATATGGAGAAAGCCTTTATTGCTTCAACAAGAGTTACTTTGTGCCCTGTGATATTTCATCCCTTCAGTGCTTCCAGCTTTGAAGGGGTCAGTCTTATAACAAGAGACGCATCTTTCATTTTTTAGGAAACTGCAGTTGAGGCTTTTCAGTACAACATGAGCATGGTATAAGGGAGATTGAAATAAACAGTCTTCAGTATTAAAAGCTTTTAAAATTATTGGCATGTCTTTAATTGAACCAAACAATTTATTGACTGTTTCTGTGAGCAAGGAAAGAAAAACCATTTAACTACCTTGGTATCTGCCAAGAAAACTAAACTGACTTCAAAGCTTGCACTACACTGATAGCTTAATGGCACTGAGTACAAACTGCTGCTTTAATTAATAGTTCTGGTCAGTCCTTTGGCTTAGTCAGCTACAGACATGAAATTGTAAAATGAGATAACATCAGACAAACGGCATTGCACAGTTCATGCCTCTCTTGAGCAAATATTTCACTTGTTCAACAGATACTATTGCTTTGGGAACTCTTTTCATCTTGATGCTAATGCTATGCTAAGTCACTTCAGTCGTGTCTGACTCTGTGCAACCCCAGAGACGGCAACCCACCAGGCTCCCCCCTCCCTGGGATTCTCCAGGCAAGAACACTGGAGTGGGTTGCCATTTCCTTCTCCAATGCAGGAAAGTGAAAGTGAAGTCGCTCAGTCGTGTCTGACCCTCAGCGACCCCATGGACTGCAGCCCTCCAGGCTCCTCCATCCATGGGATTTTCCAGGCAAAGGTACTGGACTGGGGTGCCACTGCCTTCTCCGTTTCATCTTGAACCACACGTGAAATTTGTACTTCTTCATTTAAATATAGCTTTTCAGTGATTTACCGTAAGCAAAGGAGAGAACTTGTCAGCGTTTTGATTTTGACATGTACTCTGTTCTGAGATTAAATAACAAATTGTGAAGTTGTGTGAAAGAATACAGCTGTACAAATAACATGGAGCCACATCTCAAGTGCTTGAAATAAATTGAGTCTAAAATGATTCAGGTAATTTAAAAAAATTTTTTAAGAAAAATTGAAACTGTAACCCACGGCTGCTGCTGCTAAGTCGCTTCAGTCATGTCCGACTCTGTGCGACCCCATAGACGGCAGCCCACAAGGCTCCCCCGTCCCAGGGATTCTCCAGGCAAGAACACTGGAGTGCGTTGCCATTTCCTTCTCCAGTGCATGAAAGTGAAAGTAAAGTCACTGAGTCTTACCCGACTCTTAGCGACCCCATGGACTGAGGCCCACCAGGCTCCTCCGTCCATGGGATTTTCCAGGCAAGAGTGCTGGAGTGAGGTGCCATTTATGCTTATTTTTTTGACTATTTGATTTTTTGTTTCTGTCAGAAGTGTTCCCTCTGTAATTAGGTGACCATGAGAAAGTTACTACACGTTTATCAACCTGATCAAAGTTATGTACAATAAATAGTCTTCGTATCAGTTTGCTGGAGATTGAAGCAGTGACTAAATAGTGATTGAAACAGTGCTAAAGATTGAAACAGGTTTTGAACTTCTTGGGAAAAAAAGATGTCATTTAAGGTATTTGCATTAATGAGACAAATGACTGCGTTGCCTCACATTTACTGTGGTGGAATCCTATTATGGTTCCTTATTTTATGTACTTTAATACCCCTTGAGCCAAAGGATAAATTCTGAATCAAATAACCACGGAAAATTCTAGATATGGTTACACTTTGAAGGGACATGTTAGGCCTGTTAACCAGCACAAGTGTTCTAAAGAGGTTCCAGAGCATTTATATATTTGTTGATATTAAGGGCCAGTTGAATGGCAGGTACCAAGTCCCCAGTGCCTTGTATGAATCTGGGTATTTAATTCATTCTCTTTGTATATGTTTAGGGAAGAATCTGTTATGTGTCAAGATCCTACTCTATAAGTATTCAGCAGTAAATTAAAAGTTTCTGCCTTCACAGAACTTAAAATTTTGGTGTAAGGAGTTCCAAGAACAAACATAGATTTGTCTGACTTGGTTAAATAACTTAGTTAAGTGTAGGAGGTTTAACTTCATTTGGTAAAAAAATGTATGTACTCTAATTTCAAAGTAGACTGAAAACATCAGATCAGATCAGATCAGTTGCTCAGTCGTGTCCGACTCTTTGCGACTCCATGAATCGCAGCACACCAGGCCTCCCTGTCCATCACCACCTCCCGGAGTTCACTCAGACTCACCTCCATCGAGTCAGTGATGCCATCCAGCCATCTCATCCTCTGTCGTCCCCTTCTCCTCCTACCCCCAATCCCTCCCAGCATCAGAGTCTTTTCCAATGAGTCAACTCTTCGCATGAGGTGGCCAAAGTACTGGAGTTTCAGCTTTAGCATCATTCCTTCCAAAGAAATCCCAGGGCTGATCTCCTTCAGAATGGACTGGTTGGAATCCTTGCAGTCCAAGGGACTCTCAAAAGTCTTCTCCAACACCACAGTTCAAAAGCATCAATTCTTCGGCACTCAGCCTTCTTCAACAGTCCCAACTCTCACATCCATACATGACCACAGGAAAAACCATAGCCTTGACTAGACGAACCTTTGTTGGCAAAGTAATGTCTCTGCTTTTGAATATGCTATCTAGGTTGGTCATAACTTTCCTTTCAAGGAGTAAGCGTTTTTTAATTTCATGGCTGCAGTCACCATCTGCAGTGATTTTGGAGCCCAGAAAAATAAAGTCTAACACTGTTTCCCCATCTATTTCCCATGAAATGATGGGACCGGATGCCATGATCTTCGTTTTCTGAATGTTGAGCTTTAAGCCAACTTTTTCACTCTCCACTTTCACTTTCATCAAGAGGCTTTTTAGTTCCTCTTCACTTTCTGCCATAAGGGTGGTGTCATCTGCATATCTGAGGTTATTGATATTTCTCCCGGCAATCTTGATTCCAGCTTGTGTTTCTTCCAGTCCAGTATTTCTCATGATGTACTCTGCATATAAGTTAAATAAACAAGGTGACAATATACAGCCTTGACGTACTCCCTTTCCTATTTGGAACCAGTCTGTTGTTCCATGTCCAGTTTTAACTGTTGCTTCCTGACCTGCATACAGATTTCTCAAGAGGCAGATCAGGTGGTCTGGTATTCCCATCTCTTTCAGAATTTTCCACAGTTTATTGTGATCCACACAGTCAAAGGCTTTGGCACAGTCAATAAGGCAGAAATCGATGTTTTTTCTGGAACTCTCTTGCTTTTTCCATGATCCAGCGGATGTTGGCAATTTGATCTCTGGTTCCTCTGCCTTTTCTAAAACCGGCTTGAACATCAGGAAGTTCATGGTTCACATATTGCTGAAGCCTGGCTTGGAGAATTTTGAGCATTACTTTACTAGCCTGTGAGACGAGTGCAATTGTGTGGTAGTTTGAGTATTCTTTGGCATTGCCTTTCTTTGGGATTGGAATGAAAACGGACCTTTTCCAGTCCTGTGGCCACTGCTGAGTTTTCCAAATTTGCTGGCAGCACTTTTTGAGTGCAGCACTTTCACAGCATCATCTTTCAGGATTTGAAATAGCTCCACTGGAATTCCATCACCTCCACTAGCTTTGTTCGTAGTGATGCTTTCCAAGGCCCACTTGACTTCACATTCCAGGATGTCTTGCTCTAGGTCAGTGATCACACCATCGTGATTATCTGGGTCGTGAAGATCTTTTTTGTACAGTTCTTCTGTGTATTCTTGCCATCTCTTCTTAATATCTTCTGCTTCTGTTAGGTCCATACCATTTCTGTCCTTTATAGAGCCCATCTTTGCATGAAATCTTCCTTTGGTATCTCTGATTTTCTTGAAGAGATCCCTAGTCTTTCCCATTCTGTTGTTTTCCTCTATTTCTTTGCATTGATCGCTGAAGAAGGCTTTCTTATCTCTTGCTATTCTTTGGAACTCTGCATTCAGATGTTTATATCTTTCCTTTTCTCCTTTGCTTTTCACTTCTCTTCTTTTCACAGCTATTTGTAAGGCCTCCCCAGACAGCCATTTTGCTTTTTTTGCATTTCTTTTCCATGGGGATGGTTTTAATCCCTGTCTCCTGTACAGTGTCATGAACCTCATTCCGTAGTTCATCAGGCACTCTATCAGATCTAGGCCCTTAAATCTATTTCTCACTTCCACTGTACAATCATAAGGGATATGATTTAGGTAATACCTGAATGGTCTAGTGGTTTTCCCTACTTTCTTCAATTTAAGTCTGAATTTGGCAATAGGAGTTCATGAAAACATAATACAGTAATTTTAGCTCACACTGCCTTTCCTTTGAGGAAATATTACAAAGTGAGATGATTTACTCAAGTTTACCTCAGAGATCTCTTTTTTCCAAATTCTCAAATTCTTTTTTTTCTGACTCTTTAAAATGATATTGTAATACAGATCTTGGGCTTCCCTGATGGCTCAGTGGTAAAGAATGTACATGCATTGGCTGACTTGAGTTTGGTCCCCAAGTCAGCGAGATTCCATAGAGAAGGAAATGGCAACCCACTCCAGTATTCTTGGTTGGGAAATCCCATGGACAGAGAAGCCTGGTGGGCTACAATCCATGGGGTCACGAAAGAGTCAGACACGACTTTGTGAAATCTAAACAACAACAAATACAGATCTCATTAGCCATAATCTGAATCAGATGTCCAGCAATAGCAGAATGGTAAACTGGTATTCTTAGGGCTATTATCGATAAGCGTCTGTGAGTGTTTTTATGCAAGTTTTGGGGGGACACATATGCTTTCATTTCTCTTGGTAAATACCCAAAAGTGGAATTACTGTTTAACTTTATAAGAGACTACCAGTTTTCTGAAGTGATTGGACCATTTTATGCTCTGCCCAACAACATATGGGAGTTCCAGTTGGTCTGTATCCTTGCCATCATTTAGTGGTGTTGGTCTCTTTAATATTAGCCATTCTAGTGGGTGTGAAGAAGTATCTCATTATAGTATAAGTTTGCATTTTGATGATTAAATAATGTTGAACATCTTTTCATGGGCTTACTGGCCATTCATGTATCTTTTGTGAAGTATCTGTTCAGTGTTTTACCTATTTTTAACTTTAATTTTGTCTCTTACTGAGTTGTAATCATTCTTTGTATTTCAAATGCAAGTGCTTCGTCAGTGGCTTAGGTTGGGTTCCCTAGAATACAGACCCTGAGAAGATTTGCAGAAAGATTTACAGGAAGTTTATTGGGTGGTGTTCTTGGGAATAACCAAGTGTTGCTCAGTCGTATCCGATTCTTTGTACCTCCATGGACTGTAGCCCATCAGACTCCTCTGTTCATGGAATTCTCCAGGCAAGAATACTGGAGTGGGTAGTCATTCCCTTCTCCAGAGGATCTTCCTGACCCAGGGATCAAACCTGGGTCTCCTGCATTACAGGCCACCACATGAGCCACCAGGGAATAACACCTATGAAAGAATGAGCAGGATTAAGCAGATGAAGAAGTTGAGCTGTAATTTGGTTGCAGTGGAGGCCTCAGATCACTCCACAGAAGGCACTGAAGCTTTATGGCCCTTCTGAGATATTCTGACTTGAGGCTTTGTACCTCCATCTGCATAGCAGCAAGTTGGGCTAGTCACTGGATATGGACTTCTCGAGGGGAGGGAATATAACTTTTAGGTTATTGGCCTAAGGGCAGTGTCTCAGAGGGACTTAGCTGAAAGCCATCAGTAGGCAACATTGCCAGCACTTGGGGGAACAGGTATCTCCAACCTGAAGGGGCCTGAGTGTATATTGTTACCATACACCCACCACAAATATATGTATTTCCAGTACAGGTATATGTACTTTCTTCCAGTATGTAGCTTGCCTATTCATTTCTTAATGGATCAGCAAACATTTAAAATTCTGATGTTGAATTTTTTTCTCTTAAAATAGTTTGTGTTTTTTGTGTCCTTGTTGAGAAATCTTTGCCAACTCCAAGATTGCCAAGATTTTCTATATTTTTTTCTAACAGCCGTTGAGTTTTAGGTTTTATATTTAGGTGTATAATCCATCAGGAATTAATTTTCATTTATATGATGTGAGGTACCACCCAAGTAATTCTTGAAGGCAATTAGCTCTTTCCGTTTTAGGTACATCCCTTTCCTCTCATCTTCCCTTAATTTGCAAAGCTGAGGCATCTTTCATTTCCATTTCCCAGAGTAGAGCATAGTCAAAACGCTGACAGGACAGTCTGCTTTCCTAGTGATTTATTCATTAGTTTGAATTGTGGAGTTCTGAAACGAAGGCCCTCAGATGAAGTGATAGTCTGGGGCAGTTTTACCCTTGGTTTTGTCCTTTCTTTGCAGTAAAACTTGACATTCGTGATTGTTTTAAGCAAAGGTGACTTTTATGAATTGTTTGGAGAGAATGATGAAAAGACTAATTACTTGCCATGTCAGAGCTGTTTTTCCATCTTGTGTTCTCCATACTCTAACAGTTGGTCTCAAATGAATGCTGTGATTAGCAGTGCTTTGGTGAGTTTAGTAACTTGGAAAAGACAAAGACTCTTAGAATAGCTCAATATTGAACATTAAAATAGGAACACCAGCTGTTTGATGTCCTTTTCCCAAAATACTTCAACCACGTTCTCTTGTTGCCTCCTATATCTTCATAGGATGTGTAGAAATATTATTTTAAAGAAGAGTTGAGGTGCTGACTTGTTAACTAATTTGAACATGGAGTTAGTTCTGCCTCCCAAGCCACTGCCCCAACCATTGGAGGGTTTTTATACAAGCTGTATAGTTGTATACCATTAGAATGCAATCACTGAATGTGTTCAGAACTCTCTCAGTTTGTAAGTCGTTAATAGCCACCCAGAATGTGTGAAGGGCTGACCTGGCCTAGATGCTAAGGGGATTCCCCTCATGCTATAGGGCAAGTATTAGCTGGTGCTGACATTGCAGCTATAGTCCCCCCATTTTCAATAGAGACACAATAGACATGGGTCCCTTCTTTCTTCCCAAACAAGGAGCGGGTAATATTTCTACTAACTTTTCAGCTAAGAACCTCCCTTAGAGGCAGTACTTGTATGTGTATATTCCCACAGCTTCACAGTTGCAGCTTCAGTAGTATTTCAGAACTAATACAACCATTGTTATTTTTGATAACCTCATAAAAGAAACTAAAACAGAAAAGGCGAGTATGTGATATACTGTGAAAATTATTAAAAGTTTTTCATAAGCAACATTAATGCCCTCTTGTAGTTTTAAAGATTATTTTTCATACTCCCAAGACTCTAAGAAGGGTACATCGCTGCTTCAGGAAATTTTGAAACATAATCCTTTATATCCTTTATGTCAGGTTACAGTCTGCTAAGGAAATCTGAATAAAAAGAAAAAACTGGTATTAGTGGATTAAAGCCATAGATCATTTATGGCATTGATTCTAATGATGGTTTCATAGATGTGTACTTCCAAATACATAAAGTGGTATACATTAAATATCTACAGCTCTAGTATGTCAATCTCAATCCAGCATTTTTTTTTAAACTAGAGGACATTTTAGTATTAAACTAAACATGTTTTTTCATTGTATGAGTATGTTTCATTGTATGTTCATTGCAGATAAATAAATTTTTATAAATTATATATCACATTTATAAACTATAAAGAAAAAATTGTGTTTATAATAGCCAGGACATGGAAGCAACCTAGATGTCCATCAGCAGATGAATGGATAAGAAAGCTGTGGTACATATACACAATGGAGTATTACTCAGCCATTAAAAAGAATACATTTGAATCAGTTCTAATGAGGTGGATGAAACTGGAGCCTATTATACAGAGTGAAGTAAGCCAGAAGGAAAAACACCAATACAGTATACTAACGCATATATATGGAATTTAGAAAGATGGTAACGATAACCCTGTATATGAGACAGCAAAAGAGACACTGATGTATAGAACAGGCTTATGGACTCTGTGGGAGAGGGAGAGGGTGGGAAGATTTGGGAGAATGGCATTGAAACATATGAAAAGTCATGTATGAAACGAGATGCCAGTCCAGGTTCAATGCACGATGCTGGATGCTTGGGGCTGGTGCACTGGGACGACCCAGAGGGATGGTATGGGGAGGGAGGAGGGAGGAGGGTTCAGGATGGGGAACACATGTATACCTGTGGTGGATTCATTTTGATATTTGGCAAAACTAATACAATTATGTAAGGTTTAAAATAAAATTAATTAAAAAAAATAAAATAAAATTATATTAAAAAAAAAAGAATGTAAAAAACCATACCAAAAAAAAAAAAAATTGTTAATGTTTTACACTTGTTCTGTCTATGGGTATACTTTTTCAAAAGAACTATGAGATTATCCATATGTATTGTTTGCTCGCAGCTTTTCCTCGTAGCAATATATCATGCCTTTTTTAAAAATTAATTAACATTTGTTTTTGGTTGTGCTGGGTCTTCGTTGCTGCGCGGGCTTTCTCTTGTAGTGAGCGGGGGCTGCTGTTTGCTGTGGTACACGGCCTTCTCATTGCGTTGGCCACTCTTGTTGTGGGGCATAGGCTGTAAGAGTGCAGGTTGCAATAGTTGCAGCTCGCAGGCTGTAGAGTGTGGGCTCTGTAGTTGTGGCACACGGGCTAAGTTGCCCCATGGCATATGGGATCTTACCGGATCAGTGATGAAACCCATGTCCCCTGCATTGGCGGGTGGATTCTTAGCCACTGGACCACCAGGGAAATCGTGTCATTACCTTCTGTATCCATGAGTAGACCCCTGTCATAATTTGTAATTGCTGAGCTACTAACATTTTCACTTTTCACTTGGTGCTCTGGTGAAGTATTTTAAGTTTATTAGCTAATCTCCTTTCTTGGACATTTAGATTATTTTCAGGTTTGTATTCTTAATATGTACAGTGGCCACCTTTTCATAGTTCTTTCTTAGGAAAATTTCTAGAAGTGAAATTGCTGGATCAAAGAATTCACATTTTTGAGGCTTTAAATCTAAATTACCAAATTGGGGTCCATATAGGTTGTAGCAGCTCCCATTTCCTCCAGTTTAAGATGAGTATGCTAACTTCTCCCTATTGTAGGTAGTAGACAAGTTTTCCCACATCACTGCCAATCTGGTAAGCTTAAAAATGGTATCTCCTTGTTCTAATTGGCATTATTATTCATGAAACTTGGGCTTCCCCGATGGCTCAGCAGGTAAAGAATCCACCTGCAACACAGGCGAAGCAGGAGACAAGGGTTTGATCCCTGGGTCAGAAGATCCCCTGGAGGAGGGCATGGCAACCCACTCCAGTATTCTTGCCTGGAGAATCCCGGGGACAGGGGCGTCTGGTGGGCTACGGTCCATGGGGGCGCAAAGAATCAGACACGACTGAAGGGACTGAGCACACTTTGATGAAGCTGACCCTTTTTCATGTTCACTGGCCATTGTAGATTTTGGCCTCACAAATAAGCAGCTCACTGCAGATACTTCGGAAACTTTTCCCCTGTTTAGTCATCAATCTTCAACAGCTTATGTTTTCTTTCCAGGAGCGACTAAAGCTGGTGACTGTTTTGGGTGCCGGCCTCCTCTGTGGAACTGCACTGGCGGTCATCGTGCCTGAAGGGGTGCACGCACTTTATGAAGATATTCTTGAGGGTGAGAGAGAGATGGGCCTTCTTTGAGCTATGTTATTGATGTGGAGGGCTCAAAAGAGAAGCTTGGTGATATTTTTTTCTGAAAACAGTTCACACGTTTGCCATAGAAATATGCCAAAGCATATCTTTTGATGTTTTTGACAATAAACATGTCAGTAGCAGTTAGTGAATTGAATGCCTCTGTCCACGAATACCACTTAAGATTTATTTGCAATAACACATGAATTGTGGGCTAAGAATGACAATCATTCTTTTTAATGCCTATGCAAAACTTCCAAATTCCTACATGACAATGATTGTGTTTTTAGTGTTCTTTAATTAAAAAAAAATATATATATATATAGATAGGTAGATAGATAAACACATTTGGATTCAAAGACTCCTTTAAAAATTTTTTTAAACCATTTTGTTTCTAAATTTTATGCATTTATTTATGGCTGTGCTGGGTCTTCATTGCTGTATTGACTTTTTCTACTTGCTGTGCACAGGGTTCTTATTGCGGGGGCTTCGTTGCAGAGCATGGAGTCTAGGGCATGCAGGCTTCAGTAGCTACAGCACATGGGCTTGGTAGCTGCAGCTCCCAGGCTCTGGAGCACAGACTCAATAGTTGTGATACACAGGCTTAGTTGCTCCAAGGCATGTGGGATCTTCCTGGATCAGGGAGGGAACCCATGTTTCTTGCACTGGTAGTCGGATTTGTTACCACTGAGCCACCAGGGAAGCCCCTCAAGGACTCTTTATAATGAACCTTCTAGATAATGAGGACTTCTGTAGTAAAGGATAACTAAGGAATTAAAAAGACGTCTCCTGACCCTAATAACAAGCAGAGAACAGTACAGCTATAGAAGATTAAATGCTGGGTGGTCAGCTTGGTTCATTCATCTGCTGAATGATTTGGTCCTTTATATCAGCTGGGAGGCATACTTGATTCAGATTTGTGATTCAGCAAAATCAGATTCCCACCTGTCATTAAATGTCCCACTTGACTAAAACCACAAATGTTATATTGGTGAGCTGATTTCAGATGCCAAGAGTCTGCTAGACTTTAAGAATAGAATAAAGAGGTCAACACCTTCCAGATTTCTTACTGCTGCTGCTGCTGCTAAGTCACTTCAGTCATGTCTGACTCTGTGCGACCCCTTAGACGGCAGCCCACCAGGCTCCCCCGTCCCTGGGATTCTCCACGCAAGAACACTGGAGTGGGTTGCCATTTCCTTCTCCAATGCATGAAAGTGAAAAGTGAAAGTGAAGTCTCGCAGTCGTGTCCGACTCTTTGCAACCTCATGGACTGCAGCCCACCAGGCTCCTCTGTCCATGGGATTTTCCAGGCAAGAGTACTGGAGTGGGGTGCCATTGCCTTCTCCGAAATTTCTTACTAGTCACAGCATAATAAATAGTTTTTCACATGTTAGTAGAGGAAAAAAACTGTCCTATATTCAGAGGGATGATGCTCATATGCCTGGGGTATGAATATGGTCATAGTGGTAAAGAATGGGGATCATGGGGGTTAGTGCAAAGTAGGACAGAGGCTAAGGATTGGTCAGCCTTAGGAGGAAAAAATAACAAATTAGGATCCTTAGAGCAGTGGTTTCCACTCTTTTTTGATCATATATTCTATTGAGAAAAAAAGATAATACATGTGCTATTGCATTGATACACTCTACCTTATAATACACTCCTTAAATAGAAAATTTTGGAAAATGAGATTTAAAGTAACAGTATATAGATCAGTATTTCCTTTCATGTTCCAGTGGATCATCTTGAGTTTTCCTGCGTGTACTCATTCCACTGTGGAAATTACTCTGCTGGTGTGCTAGAAAACATTCAGACTATGATTAAAAGACACTTAAAATTTGTTTTGCTTGGCTTTGTGCTAAGAATTATGGGTGGTAGTTGTTTGCTAAACTTGTCTGATAATAAAAGTTTCTTGAGGAAGGGGTGCATTTTAAAAGTACAGTTTTCTGACCCCCAACCTAGATTATTTAATCAAAATCTCCAGGGAAGGTATTTGGGTATATCTAATTTTAACACGTTGTCAAATGATTCTTATTAGACAAGTTTAGGAAACACTAGAGTAGGGGAAAAAAGTGCTTCAGCTTTAGTTTTTTTTTTTGTTGATAGTTTTATGAGATGATAATGTATATACCATATTTCAGGTATACTTTTAAAGTTAAATGTAGCTACTATGTGTTGGGTTGCTTTCCTTTATTTTCAGTTTTCCTTGTTTTGGCCCAAAATAATTTTGTGGATTCGTTTGAAGATAGATACATGTACTTTATAAACCTATTTTTTGAAAAATAAGCATTCTAATTTCTTTAACCTTTTCATCACAGATTATTTTCCTGCCCCAAGCCAATCATTAAAAAATCTTTTAAGGGACTTCCCTAGTGGTCCAGAGATTAAGACTCTGTGCTTTTACTGCAGAAGTTGTAGGTTTGATCCCTGGTCAGGGAACGAAGATCCCACATGCTGGTTGGCCTTCATTAAAAAAAAAGAAAACAAATATTTTACAACTATTTTCACTTACATATTTTATATTCACAAGGCAAAAAGATATGACAGTGAAAGATGAAGCCCTCAGGTTAGTAGGTGCCCAATATGCTACAGGAGATGAGTGGAGAAATAGCTCCAGAAGGAATAAAGAGGCTGAGCCAAAGCAGAAGTGATGCCCAGTTGTGAATGTGGCTGGTGGTGAAAGTCAAGTCCAATGCTGTAAAGAACAATACTGCATAAGAACCTGAAATATTAGGTCCATGAAACAAGGTAAATTGGAAGTGATTAAACCGAAGGTGGCAAGAGTGAACATCAACATTTTACTAATCAGTGAACTAAAATGGACAGGAATGGGCAAATTTAATTCAGATGACCATTATATCTACTACAAGAAGCCCTTAGAAGAAATGGAATAGCCCTCATAGTCAACAGAAGGAGTCCAAAATGCTGTTCAGTTCAGTTCAGTTGCTCAGTTGTGTCCAATTCTTTGCGACCCAATGAATCGCAGCACACCAGTCCTCCCTGTCCATCACCAACTCCCAGAGTTCACCCAAACTCATGTCCATCGAGTCGATGATGCCATCCAGCCATCTCATCCTCTGTCGTCCCCTTCTCCTCCTGCCCCAATCCCTCCCAGCATCAGGGTCTTCTCCAATGAGTCAACTCTTCACATGAGGTGGCCAAAGTATTGGAGTTTCAGCCTCAGCATCAGTCCTTCCAATGAACACCCAGGACTGGTCTCCTTTAGGATGGACTGGTTGGATCTCCTTGCAGCCCAAGCGACTCGCAAGAACCTTCTCCAACACCACATTTCAAAAGCATCAATTCTTCGGCACTCAGCTTTCTTCACAGTCCAACTCTCACATCCATACATGACCACTGGAAAAACCATAGCCTTGACTAAACGGACCTTTGTTGGCAAAGTAATGTCTCTGGTTTTGAATATGCTATCTAGGTTGGTCATAACTTTCCTTCCAAGGAGTAAGTGTCTTTTAATTTCATGGCTGCAGTCACCATCTGCAGTGATTTTGGAGCCCCCAAAATAAAGTCTGTTTCTACTGTTTCCCCATCTGTTTCCCATGAAGTGATGGGACCCGATGCCATGACCTTAGTTTTCTGAATGTTGAGCTTTAAGCCAACTTTTTCATTCTCCTTTTTCACTTTCATCAAGAGGCTTTTGAGTTCCTCTTCACTTTCTGCCATAAGGGTGGTGTCATCTGCATATCTGAAGTTATTGATGTTTCTCCCAGCAATCTTGATTGCAGCTTGTGCTTCTTCCAGCCCAGCGTTTCTCATGATGTACTCTGCAAAGAAGTTAAATAAACAGGGTGACAATATACAGCTTTGACGTACTCCTTTTCCTATTTGGAACCAGTCTGTTGTTCCATGTCCAATTCTAACTGTTGCTTCCTGACTTGCATATAGGTTTCTCAAGAGGCAGGTCAGGTGGTCTGGTATTCCCATCTCTGTAGGAATTTTCCACAGTTTGTTGTGATCCACACAGTCAAAGGCTTTGGCATAGTCAATAAAGCAGAAATAGATGTTTTTCTGGAACTGTCTTGCTTTTTCGATGATCCCATGGATATTGGCAATTTGAATCAGTACTTGAGTGCAATCTCAAAAATGATAGAATGATCTCAGTTTGTTTCTAAGGCAAACCATTCAGTATCACAGTAATCCAAATCTATGCCCTAACCACTAATGATGAAGAAGCTGAAGCTGACCAGTTCTATGAAGACCTACAAAACTTTCTAGAACTAACACTAAAAAGATGTCCTTTTCATCATAGGGGACTGGAATACAAAAGTAGGAAGTCAAGAGATACCTGGAGTAACAGACAAGTTTGGCCTTGGAGTACAAAATGAAGCAGGGCAAAGGCTAACAGAGTTTTGCCAAGAGAATGCACTGGTCATAGCTAAACACCCTCTTCCAACAACACAGGAGACAACTCTACACATGGACATTACCAGATGGTCAAAATTGAAATCAGATTGATTATATTCTTTGCAGCCAAAGATGGAGAAACTCTATATGGTCAGCAAAAACAAGATCTGGAGCTGACTATGGCTCAGATCATTAGCTTCTTACTGCAAAATTCAGACTTAAATTGAAGAATATAGGGAAAACCACTAGGCCATTCAGGTATGACCTAAATAAAATCCCTTACAATTATACAATGGAAATGACAAATAGATTCAAGGGATTAGATCTGATAGAGTGCCTGAAGAACTATGGACAGAGGTTCAGGACATTGTACAGGAGGCTGTGATCAAAACCATCCTCAAGAAAAAGGAAGGCAAAATGGTTATCTGAGGAGGCTTTACAAATAGCTGAGAAAAGAAGAGAAGCAAAAGGCAAAGGAGAAAAGGAAAGATAAACCCATCTGAATGCAGAATTCCAAAGAACAGCATGGAAAGATAAGAAAGCCTTCATAAGTGAACAATGTAAAGACATAGAAGAAAACAATATAATGGAAAAGACTAGACATCTATTCAAGAAAATTAGAGATACCAAGGAAACATTTCAGGCAAAGATGGGCACAATAAAGGACAGAAACAGTACGGACCTAACAGAAGCAGAAGATATTAAGAAGAAATGTCAAGAACACACAGAAGAACTTTACAAAAAAGGTCTTAATAATCTAGATAACCACGATGGTGTGATCACTCAACTAGAGCCAGACATCCTGGAGTGTGAAGTCAAGTGGGCCTCAGGAAGCATTACTACAAACAAAGCTAGTGGAGGTGATGGAATTCCAGCTGAGCTATTTCAAGTCCTAAAAGATGATGCTGTTAAAGTGCAGCACTCAATACGCCAGCAAATTTGGAAAACTCAGCAGTGGCCACAGGACTGGAAAAGGTCAGTTTTTATTCCAATCCCAAAGAAAAGCAATGCCAAAGAATGTTCAAACTACATCAAAATTGTGTTCATTTCACACGCTCGAGCGCAAGGTTATGCTCAAAATCCTTCAAGCTAGGCTTCAGAAGTACTTGAACTGAGAACTTCCAGATGTACAAGTTAGATTTATAAAAGGCAGAGGAACCAAAGATCAAATTGCCAACATCTGTTGGACCATAGAAAAAGCAAGGGAATTCCAGAAAAACATCTACTTCTGCTTCATTGACTACACTAAAGCCTTTGACTGTGTGGATCATAACAAACTGTGGAGAATTCTTAAAGAGATAGGAATACCAGACCACCTTACCTGCCTCCTGAGAAGTCTGTATGCAGGTCAAGAAGTAACAGTTAGAACCAGACATGGAACAACAGACTGGTTCCAAATTGGGAAAGGAGTACGTCAAAACTGTATATTGTCACCCTGCTTATTTAACTTTTATGCAGAGTACATCATGAGAAACGCTGGGCTGGAAGGAACAAGCTGGAAGAAGCACAGGCTGGAATCCCGGGAGAAATATCAATAACCTCAGACATGCAGATGACACCATCCTAATGGCAGAAATCAAAGAGGAACCAAAGAGCCTCTTGATGCAGGTGAAAGAGGAGAGTGAAAAAACTGGCTTAAAACTCAACATTCAAAAAATGAAGATTATGGCATTTGATCCCATCACTTCGTGGCAAATAGGGAAAAACTGGAAACAGTGACAGACTTTATCTTCTTGGGCTCCAAAATCACTGCAGATGGTGACTGCAGCCATGAAATTAGAAGACGCTTCTTGGGAGGAAAGCTATGACAAACCTAGACAGCATATAAAAAAGGAGAGACATCACTTAACGGACAAATGTCCATATAGTCAAAGTTATGGTTTTTCCAGTAGTCATCTATGGTTGTGAGAGTTGGACCATAACGAAAGCTGAGTGCCAAAAAATTGATGCTTTCAAACTGTGGTGCTGGAAAAGACTCCTGAGAGTCCCTTGGACAGCAAGGAGATCAAACCAGTCAATAAAGGAAATCAACCCTGAATATTTCATTGGAAGGACTGATGCTGAAGCTGAAGCTCCAGTATTTTGGCCACCTGATGTGAAGAGCTGACCCACTGGAAAAGACCCTGATGCTGGGAAAGATTGAAGGCAGGAGGAGAAGGTGGCAACAGAGGATACAATAGTTAGATGGCATCACCGACTCGATGGACATGAGTTTGAGCAAACTCCGAGAAGTAGTAAAGGACAGGGAAGCCTGGTGTGCTGCAGTCTGTGGGGCTGCAAACAGCTGGACACGACTGAGCAACTGAACAACAACAGCATTCAGTCTTTTTGGCATGAATGACTACGTTTTGTCAAATCCATAAAGTCAAAATACAGAACAGTTCCATCACCCTCATCTCCTTTTGTAATCAGACTTTTCCTCCACTTCCAATCTTGAGCAACCTCTGATCTCCTCTGTGTCTATAGTTTTGTCTTTTCTCAATGTCATATATATGCAGCCTTGTAGTCTTTGGGTCTGACTTCTTTTAGTTAGCTTAATGCAGTTGAGAAGTAATCCTGTTGTTTGGTGCATCAGTGGTTTATACCTGCTCCAATATTCTTGCCTGGAGAAGTCCATGGACAAAGGAGCCTGGTGGGCTACAGTCCATGGGGTCACAAAGAGTCGGACACGACTGAGTGACTAATACCCACATCCCGTAATATGAGAGTTCCAGTTGACTCCCTTCCAAACATTTCGTTGTCTCTTTTGTTTTAGTTTTTTATTTTAATCACCCAAATAGACGGGTAGTGGTGTCTCTGTGTGTATCTCTGTGTGTTTTGATTGATTTGACTGTGTTGAGTCTTAGTTGTAGCGTGAGGGATCTTCCATCTTTGTTGCAGTGTGTGGGATCTTGTTCCATCAAACCTGGGCCCCCTGCATTGGGAGCGTAGAGTCTTAGCCACTGGACCACCAGGGAAGTCCTTTCCGCTCTTGCGTTATTGTTGTTCAAGCCAACTTTTCTCCAAACTTTGAGAAAGGAATTTGTGTACCTGTAACTACAGCCTATGGTTTAGTTCTTCTGTGGACCTTATAATTATGATAATAAGCAGGTATTTTTTCAGAGCTCGGTATACCATGTTAGCTAAGTACTCTGACACTTTAATAAGCAGTATTAAATACAAATTAATGTGAAAAGGAACTTCTCACATACTCTTCTACAATTATAGCTCTAAAATCACTGGACTTAGATGAATATCTATCTGTGTTCATGTGAGGAAACAGTCTTCCTGTAGAAACAGAAGTTTTGAGAACATAGTTTATTGAGTACTGCAGTACTTGTTTACTGTGGATGGAGCTAATGTTTGAAACCACAAAAATTGTTTTAAAGTAGAGGGTTAAATCTATTACATTAACATTTATCCTATCCTCCATTAATAAAAATGGAGCTCTTTAAGGCTCTTATACTTTACTTTCAGGATTCTGAAATTGTTTGATTGTTCAGTACTGTATCTGACCAGATATTCACTCCACATGTTTCACATGTTCATGTGAATCTCCTGAATTAATTCCGTTTAATATACAACTATGTTCCTGAACATTTAGTGAGCACTTAACCACAATACCAGGTATTGTGTGAATATATTGCCTAATCATTCACAACAACCCTCTAAGGTGGATACTGCTTTATAAATGAGACTTTTGAACCCCTGAGAGGTTAAATAATTTGCCCAAGGAACTCAGCCAGTAAGTGTCAGGACCAGGATTTGAACACAGGCCGCCTTACTCCGTCTGAAGTCTACACTTTTAATGACACTCTGCTATGTGGTGAACATTGTAAGGAATTTCATATCACCAAAACACTGTATATCTGCTAAAGAAATGTAAGTTTCCTACCTTATAATGAGATTTTTTTTTCTTTCAGAAATAGTGGTATTTTGATTAAAAAAAAAAAGATTCATTAACATCCCTTTAAAACATTAGTTTTATTCATTTGACTATAGTCAGTTTTCTCTTTTACATGATAAACAGATAGTAAGTAAGAGCTACTCTACCCTGTTGGGCTTCCCTGGTGGCTCAGACCATAAAGAATGTGCTTGCAGTGCGGGAGACCCAGATTCAGTCCCTGGGTCGGAAGAGCCCCTGGAGAAGGAAATGGCTACCCTCTCCAGTATTCTTGCCTGAAGAATTCCATGGATAGAAGAGCCTGGCAGGCTACAGTCTATGGGGTCACAAAGAGGCAGATGCCACTGAGCGACTAACACTTTGACTGTTACTGAAAACACATCAAGTGTAAAGAACTGTCTGTCTTTGCCCAGAAAAAAAAAAAGTATATAATAAAAATCTGTAAAGGTTATAAGATATAAGTAGAAGGTAAGAAATTTAAAATAATCAGTACAGGCCGAAAATACAAACATCAAAGCGGGGTGTCACCCTTCCCCACAAAGAAACAGATTACCTGAAGGTTTGATTCTTAGAATGTTTTGTCCTTTGTAAATGTTAATCTGAAGGAGTTCTAGTGAATGTCTTCAAAGGGCAAATTGATTCTATTACATTTATCAATAATTTAACATATGTGTCTGTAACATCAGTTCAGTTCAGTTCAGTCGCTCAGTTGTGTCCCGACTCTTTGCAACCCCATGAATTGCAGCATGCCAGGCCTCCCTGTCCATCACCAACTCCCAGAGTTCACCCAAACTCACGTCCATTGAGTCGGTGATGCCATCCAGCTGTCTCATCCTTTGTCGTCCCCTTCTCCTCCTGTCCCCAATCCCTCCCAGCATCAGAGTCTTTTCCAGTGAGTCAACTCTTGGCATGAGGTGGCCAAAGTACTGGAGTTTCAGCTTTAGCATCATTCCTTCCAGAGAACACTGTAACATAGGAAGGCTATATACCATACTGGTGGAGCTTATTGGAAGGATCCCTGTATGAATATCTATGGAGAGAATTAAGCCCATGATGATTTGCTGAACACTCTGTTAGTGGCATGAGAAATATATGTCTGATGAGCAATATCCAGTGATAATACTGAGTGTATATACTTTGCAGTGGGGAATGTGACATGGACCATGCCTCAGTTATTCATTACCAGCCAGTGCCCTGTGTGAAACAGACACAACAGTAACAACCTGAAAGTTCTTTCAAGAATGAGTACCATATGTACACGAATTTTAGTTAAATAGCTGGGTGTTAAAATTTTTTATTTTAGTATAGTTGATTTACAATGGGGTATTCATTTCTACTGTATAGCAAAGTGACTCAGTTGTACATATGTATATTATTTTTCATGTTCTTTTCCATTATGGTTTATCACAGGATATCGACTGTATAGTGCCCTGTGCTGTGTGGTAGGCCCTCATTTCTCCATTCTATCATAGTTTGCATCTAATAATCCCAAACCCCCAACGCGTCCCTCCCCAGCCCCTCTGCCCCTGGCAGTGAGAGGCCTTCTCTACGAGTGAGTCTGTTTCTGTTTCGTAGGTAGGTTCATTTGTGTCGTATTTTAGATTCCACACGGAAGTGATGTCACATGGCACTTGTCTTCTCTTTCTGATTCGCTTCACTTAGTATAGTCTCTAGGTCCATCCATCTTGCTGCAAATGGCATTATTTCACTCTTTTGTATGGCTGAGTAGTGTTCCATTGTATATATGCACCACATCTTGTTTATCCGTTCATCTGTCAGTGGCCATTTATGTTGTTTCCATATCTTGGCTATTGTAAATAGTAAATAGCTGGTTTTTGAGATCTCAGGTTTTGCTGGGTTGAGTTTCACATCCTCCAGTAGAAAGGGTGGATGTGTTAATACTGAATATCCAGATCCCATTACTAAAGTGTTACTGTACTAACAAGTCGTGGGATTATCACTCACTTTAAAAAGCATTTTTGTTTTGTTTTGGCTAATGCTTGCAAATAAAACCAATAATGCCTACCATTCATTGTATATAATCCAGTAAATATTTTATGTTTTTATATATAAAATTAAATTCCACTTAATTATAAGTATTCAGATCTTGTATGGAAAGCTTCAATCAACAGCACACTTATTTCAAGTTATATATATATGTGTGTGTGTATATATATTATATATAAATAATAATGTTCCCCACATTTATTTGCCACAGTTTTATTTATACATAAAATTAAGTGTTAACTCTTTCAAAGTCGTAACAACAGGAAATTATATACTTATATCAGTGAATGCTCAAAAAATGTTAGAACTCTTTCTTTAGTTTACTTCCAGAGTATGAGATGAAAATCATCAGTGGCAGCAGAGTTTTCCTTGAAAGCAGTTTAGGTTTGGAGAAATACAGTTTATTCAACGCCAATCTGTTTAATAACATAGCTGACCCATTTATTCAGTATTATTTTAGATCAGAAGCTGGTATATTAGAAAGTAGGAGTTTTATTGTGGCTCATAAACTTGACTCCGAAGGCTATGCCAAGAGTTCCAAAATGATTTAGATAAAGAAAGCGTTGTTAGGATAAGATATAGAAGGTTCTTATACTCATCTAAATTGAAAAATTCTGATATAGGTGTACCTTATTATTAAGGGATGTGAAAGTTGGACCATAAAAAAGGCTGAGTGCCAAAGAATTGATGCTTTTGAATTGTGGTGCTGGAGAAGACTCTTGAGAGTCCCTTGGACTGCAGGGAGATCAAACCAGTCAGGCCTAAAGGAAATCAACCCTGAATATTCATTGGAAAGACTGATAACTAAAGTTGAAGCTCCAGTACTTTGGCCACCTGATGCGAAGAACCGACTTATTGGAAAAGACCCTGATGATGGGAAAGACTGAAGGCAAAAGGAGAAGAGGGCGGCGGAAGATGAGGTGGTTAGATGGCATCACTGACTCAATGCACATGAACTTTAACAAACTCCAGGAGATAGTGAGGACAGGAAAGCCTGGCATGTTGCAGTCCAAGGGTTGCAAAGAGTCAGACACAACTTAGCGCCTAAACAACAGTGAAGGGAAATAATGTTGATCATCCTTTGAAAGTTGTAATTGGCTTGACATTTAGTTTCAGAGCTATGGATACCCCAAAAGTAATTGCCTTTAAAAATTATTATACAACTGTTCACAAATAATAGTATGACTAACACCCTTTAATGAGGTGTTAACCCACCTTTGTACCTCAGCTCACTTTAGCATAACCTTTCACCTACTTTAGCACATACATCTGTTACCTGTTAAGTCTGGATTTATAAAGAAGCATGTGCACAATTATCTTGAAAGTGAAAGTTTCTCAATCACGTCCGATTCTTTGCGACCCCATGGACTGTATGTCGCCCACCAGGCTTCTCTGTCCATGGAATTTTCCAGGCAAGAATACTGGAGTGGGTAGCCATTTCTTTCTTCAAGGGCAACCCAGGGTTCAAACCTGTACCTCCTGCATTGCAGGCAGATTTTTTACCATCTGAGCCACCAGGGAAGCCATTCTAAAGTATAAGACTAAAAGATTGTATTTTATTTCCATTTAAAAAAGTCTTTTTGCATTGGAAGGAATTAATTGCCTAACTTTCGAAATGAAATGTCACATTAAAAAATTACAGAAGTGTGAAGGCCTTTTTTTTTTTGCCTTCAAAATCTATTTGTTGAGTATATACTCAATTTATGGCCTTATATTGATTGTAGAGTTCATAGATCTACAGTATAGCTTCTGCCTTCAAGAATTCACAGCCGATGGAAAATGAATAAATTAACAGTCCGTGACAGCAGGGGTTGGCAAACTTTTTCTAAAAGGGCCAAATAGTAAATATTTTAGGCTTTGTGGGCCATATGGTTTCTGTTGCAGTTACTCAGCTCTGCTGTCATAGCATGAGAGCAGCTATAGACAATCTGTGAACAAATGAGCATGGCTGCATTCCAGTGCAAATTTTATTTACAAAACTAGACATGAACCCTTGTCCTGTAGTTTGCTGCTGTCTGAATTGTAGTATAGTGATATAAAACTTATGGTTGACACACACCAGTCTGCTGGATATGCGTGAGCAGAAGAGGACACAGAAAATGTCAAGGAGGAAGGAACTTACAGGCTGAGTCTTGAAAGACAGGCTGTTATCCAGGAGAAGCAGCATGGAAGGCCCATGGATTCATGAACTGCAGAGACTAAACAAAGGCAGAGATGAGAGCTCATTTTGTTAACTATTTAGTGGGGACCTTTTAAAAAGGTAATCATTCAACCCTTTCCAATAGCATCTTTCTAAGTAGTATTGAAAATTGTAGGTACCAAAATTCTATGACTTACTTCACATGTGTAGTTTCTTTACATTTATACATATGAAGAATTGGTTTTGTATATTAAAATGGAAGCATACCAAAAATTGCCTTGTCTTTAGAGAAAGTCAAGTGTGTTACTTTATTTATTTTTCTTTCTCAAGGCCATGCTAATTATTTGGCAGTGTATAATAGTTCGTTGATTTTTCACAAACCAAACACCCTTGTGTTACCATGAGGCCACAGTTTAATTGTCCAACACTACCAATCAAAATTCTTAGACTGCTTCTCTCATAAACTTAATTATTTTTCATCTCTGAGCTTTCAGTCAGTTCTCTGGCTTAAAATCCTTATTGCTAACAATAATTTTGCTTGTGTGAAGAACAGCATGGGCATACTCTGTCTGCCCACCTTTTCCTCCTAGACCTGTCTAGAGTTTGATTCTCTTTAATTGATCACTGCAGTGTAGGCTTCTAATTTCCAGGAAATGCCTCTTATTCCAAAATCATCTATTTCTTCATCTGAAAGCCTCTCTCTACCTCCAGCAGTGCTTCCAAACTGAATGTGGCAACTCACTGGATCTTGGGATAAATTTAGTAAGTTGGGCTTGTGACTGGCATTTAAGAGGAGCACAAGGGAGGGACAAAGAGAAGGAAATTTTTTGTGTTGTAACCACTGTAAAGTCGCAAAGAGTCATACAGCAACATCAGATAAAAACAAAACAAGGCTGTCTCCTCTCCACCACTTGTACTTAACATTGTACTTGGAGTCCTAGCCAGATGCTAGTTTGCAGTAAGGCCAGAAACAGAAAGATAAGGCACAAAGACTGGCAAGAAGTAAAACTATCTATTTGCAGATGACATGATCACCTATGTAAAAATGGTTAAAAATTTAAAACCTCATAGTATCAAATGTTGACAGTGGTATGGAGCAACTAGTACTTTCAGACATTGCTATTGGATATGTAAACTGGTACAACCACTTTGGAAAACAATTTGAGAGTTTTATCTTATGTTGTTATGTTTAGTCACTTCAGTCGTGTCTGACTCTGTGACCCTATGGACTGTAGCCTGCCAGGCTCCTCTGTCCGTGGAATTTTCCAGGAAAGAATACTGGAATGGGCTGCCATTTCCTCCTCCAGGGGATCTTCCCGAACCAGGGATCAAACCCATGTCTCTTATGTCTCCTGCATTGGCAGGTGGGCTCTTTACCACTAGCACCACCTGGGAAGCCCATTTTCTTTTATAAACATACATATACCCAAAAGTTCTGATCCTAGGTATTTACCCAAGGGAAGAGAAAATTTGCATCCACAGAAAGATTTCTATCTGGACTTCTCTGGTGGTCCATTGGTTAAGCATCCACCTGCCAATGCAAGGGACATGGGTTTGATCCCTGGTCTGGGAAGATGCCACATGCTGCAGGGCAGCTAAGGCCGTATGCCATAGCTACTGAGCCCACGCTCTAGAGCCCGTGCACCATAACTACTGAAGCCCGGGTACCTTGATCCACAACAAGAGAAGCCCCTGCACCACAGCTAGAGAGTGACCCCTGCTTGCTGCTACTAGAGAAGGCCCACTTGCAGCAGTGAAGACCCAGCGCAGCCTAAAAATAATACAAATACATTTCTTAAAAAAGAGAAAGACTTGTACCTGAATGCTCGTAGCGACTTTATAATGGACCAGTGTTGGAAATTACCTAAATGTCCATCAGTAGCTGAATGGGTAAATAAGTTGTGCTGTGTCTGTACAGTGGGGCATTATTCGGCAAAAAGGAGGACTAAACTACAGATACATGCAGAGCTCAGATAAATCCCAAATATTCTGCTGATCAAAAGAATCCTTATGCAAAAGAATACATATTGCAGGACTCCATTTATATGAAATCCTAGAACAGGGAAAACTCAGGGGACAAAAAGCACATTCAGCACTTGCTTGGGACCAGGACTGACATATTGACTCCAGGGAAGCACAGGAGAACTGTTCTGGTATTTTTGAGTACTGTTCCAAAACTTGAACTTGGTGGTAGTTTAACTAGAGTTTTTACATTTGTGAATTAAATAAATTCACACACCTCAATAAAGTGTGCTTTAAAAAAAGATTAAGACATTTAAAAGCAAATTAAAAAAAAAAGCAAACAATGAAATCACTATTCAGAAAAAAATCTTAAGGCTAAAAAATTACTTTGGGAAGATGAAAAAGTTCTGGAGATGGATAATGGTTGTAGAACAATGTGTCTACTTAAAGCCACAGAATCATATGATTAAAAATGGTTAAAATGATAAGTAAATTTTATGTAATGTATATTTTACATTTTTTAAAAAGGTTAAAAGAAAAAGCTATGTAAACAAAAAATCTTTAAAGAATTAGAAAAATGTATTTTTGTTATCTTAAGATGGTTTGTGCTTCTCAGTAATGACTTTTAAAGAATTAGCTAAGCTAAGTCAAGTCACTTCAGTCGTGTCCGACTCTGTGCGACCCCATAGACGGGCAGCCAACCAGTCTCCCCCGTCCCTGGGATTCTCCAGGCAAGAACACTGGAGTGGCTTGCCATTTCCTTCTCCAATGCATGAAAGTGAAAGTGAAGTTGCTCAGTCGTGTCTGACTCTTCAGGACCCCATGGACTGCAGCCCACCAGGCTCCTCTGTCCAAGGGATTTTCCAGGCAAGAGTACTGGAATGGGGTGCCATTGCCTTCTCCTTTAAAGAATTAAGGCAGGGTCTAAAAACTACAGCAGGCTTCTGTGATTTCTTTAGTCAAAGGTTAAATGCTTAATCTAATTATAAGTGATAAATATGTTTAGTATTTTGGCCTGTATTTATAAAACCAACAAAGATAAGAATTCTTGAAGTGTTCATGCTTTGAGTGTCAGATATTTGAGTATAAACTAGTAGTATTAATATTGCCTAGCCAGGTGTCATTTCCTGTAATTCAGAGTATCCCAACAATTGTGTTTTTAGAACTGAATTTATACTGAAGGAAATGTCTCGTTTAAACTGCTCTGCCCTTTGGTTTCTAACCGGTGATTGTCCCCTGATATTTTTTAAAGCTAAAGCGTTTTATACTCAGTTTGCTCTTTATTTGCAATTTTTGTATCAACCTAAGAGTGGACTCATTGGAAAAGACTCTGATGCTGGGAGGGATTGGGGGCAGGAGGAGAAGGGGATGATAGAGGATGAGATGGCTGGATGGCATCACTGACTCGATGGACGTGAGTTTGGGTGAACTCCGGGAGTTGGTGATGGACAGGGAGGCCTAGCGTGCTGCGATTCACGGGGTCGCAGAGTCGGACATGACTGGGCAACTGAACTGAACTGAAGTATAAAAATAGATGAATTGTTTTCATTGTTATTGTTGGTCTTCATTTGCCTGTTTTCATCAGAATAAATCTTTCCGTGGTTTCTGGTGAGACTGGTGTGAATCTCTATAGACAGAAGGGGGGATTGGAAGATGATATCCCTTGGGAAAATGACTGCTTTCTTGCATGGTGATTTGCTTCCAGTTCCTAGGTTTTGAGAATAATAGGCAGTTTAAAACTCTGCCTGCCAAAAGCAGAAGAGCTTTGGGAATTTTTTCATCATGAACTTTAAGGGAGTTTATGACTTGCTAGATTACAATATAGGAAGTAAATGTCTTTGCAGGAAAATCTGTAGAGCTCAAAGTACAAAAGAACAGAAGCCTCTACATAAGATGCTTTAAGGGAATAAACATGTTATCTCTTTATGGTTCATTCTGCTCTAGGGAAGCACCACCAAGCGAGTCAAACACAGAACGTGATTGCATCAGACAAAGCAGCGGTAATACCGGTTGCCCATGAACATGAGCACAGCCATGACCACACACAGCTGCATGCCTACATCGGCGTTTCCCTCGTACTGGGCTTTGTTTTCATGTTGTTGGTGGACCAGATTGGCAGCTCCCATGTGCATTCTACTGACGGTAAGTGGCCCCAAGGTTTTCTGGGAAGTCCAAAAAGTTTGCATTTTAGGTGATCATAAATGATTGAATGATTCAGTATGTATCAATGGCCATATTTAGTACTAAAACTCTTGTCTTAGGTTCTGGTGAACATGTTGTTCATTTGAGGAAGCTAGTGGGTTGTGACATGTGGCACAAGAGAGTGTTTATTGGGTTACTACCAATTATCTTAAAGCTGTTTCATTTGATGGAGGTCTAGGGCAGAAGTTCTTAACCCTTTTTCTGCCATGGAGCCTTTAAGCAGTCTAAAGCCTGTGGACCTTTCATTGGGATAAATAATGTTTTTAAATGCATAAAACATAGTTCATAGGACTACAGAGAAAATCAATTTTATTGAAATATAGTTACTAAAACATTAAAAACAAGTTTGTGATAAAGGATGTCTTCTCTATCAATGTATTAAATAATGATATAATATATTTAAATTATAAGCAAGTTAGAGTTAAATTTAATTGTTTAGGACATTAGTATAATAGCTATTGTTGAATAGCTTGACTAAGAACATTAAATTCTGAGATGGGCTTTAACAGGCAACAGATTGTCAAGTTGAACATCCAGTTGATTTGGGTTTTTGTTTTGATGGTTATTACATGGACAGAGGAGCCTGGTGGGCTGCAGTCCATGGGGTCGCGAAGAGTCAGACACGACTGAGTGACTTCCCTTTCCCTTTTCACTTTCATGCATTGGAGAAGGAAATGGCAACCCACTCCAGTATTCTTGCCTGGAGAATCCCAGGGACAGAGGAGCCTAGTGGGCTGCCGTCTATGGGGTCGCACAGAGTCGGACACGACTGAAGCGACTTAGCAGCAGCAGCAGCAAATAGATAGTTACAGCTAAGTATAACATGCAGTCTTAGACTGGATTCTTCTTGGGAAAGGAAGAATGTTCTGAAAGTCATTCTTGGGCAATTGACATAAGTGAAATATGCAAGCAAGTAGAAAAAAATCTCTGGTATTTACTGAATTTGATAACTTTACGGTGATTATGTAAGAAAATATCCTTTCCCATTAGAAATACACACTGAAGGATCTAAGGATAAAGAGTTAACGAGTAGTATAAAGTGCAGTATACTCTTAAATGGTTCCAGGAAAGGAAATGTCTGTGTGTGGTGTGGAGAGAGAACAAGAGAGCCTAAGTACAGATGATAAGGCAAATATGGCAAAACGTTGGACAGGGTGTTAAGAAATTGGTTTAACTGGACTGGACAGTGAGAAATACAATGTATCAGTTGATGTAGAGCTCAAGAACCTACTTAATAGAGCAGTTTGGATTGAATTTGAAAAGTAGCAGATTCTTAATGTGTTAACTGACCCCTCAAAAGAGTGGTGAGTTAGGAAGATGATTCTGACAAGGATGTGTCAGATGAATTTGGTTAGGGAGAGATGAGAGTAAGAGGAGACATCCAGATCCACTGCTAGTTTAGGGGTTGGAGAAGGGGTTGTTTGGGTTGATGAAAATTTAGGTTAGGATGGTGGCAGTAAAATGGAGAAAGGCAAATGTAACAGACGTTTTGATGTTGGAATAAAGATAAAGTTGCAGGAGGCTGAGGAAGGGGCAGGGGGAGGCAGTGACAATGAGACTGGTCTAGAGAGAAGTGGCCAGAGGCCGCAGAGCAGGCTCCTTGGAGAGCTGGAGTGGCAAGGGGTGTGAGGCAGCTAGGGTGACCTCTTGCCCGTTCAGGGAAGGCTGGGTCAAATGAAGAGTTCCCATCTGCCCGTCTCTTCAGGACAGGAGAAATTTCTAAGTGTTTGAAGCAAAAGGAAAAAGACAATAGTAAGGAAGATAATAATAGTCTACTTAAAACAGCTTTCAAAGAATTCTTCCACCTCCAGGTGAATGTCCTACTAGCTTCTGTTTCCTGTTGCTTCACGGCTGACTTGCCTATTTTTTACTTCAGATCCAGAAACAGCAAGGCCCAGCAATTCCAAAATCACCACCACGCTGGGTCTGGTCGTCCATGCTGCAGGTGGGTTCAGATTGCAGGGGAACCCCTTTTTCTGTCACACAGGTACCATCCACAGGAAATACTCTTGGGCTGACCTTTTGAAGAAGGGGTTGTTTAATGAAGTCCTCCAACAGAAGTATGAACCCCAGTGTACGCAGTGTCAGGGGATTGTAAGCTAAGGATGGTTTTTATATTTCTTATCAGATGAAAAAGAATAATTCATGGCACATGAAAATTACATGAAATTCAAATCTCCGTGTCCATAAGTGAATACAGCCATGGCCACTTGTTTACGTATAATCTGTGGCTACTTTCACACAACAATGGTAGAGTTGAGTAGTTGCAAGAGACCAAATGGCTCACAAAGGCTAAAATATTTCCTATCTGGCCCTTTAAGAGAGGTTTGCTGACCTTTTCCCTAGGACCTCATCTTGCACACTTCTGTACTGAATAGCCCTGTGCCTGTTATCTACCCAGAATGCCAGTTGAGGCAGGGGTGGGCTGTAGGGCGTCAGAAGTCTCAGCCGTGCTGACTGGGAGCACCTTTGAACCATAACCACAGCCAGTCCCAGCTGTAGGGGTCTGTAAGTGACAGAAGCACGTGCAAGGTGACCTGTTACCTGGGCTTCATGGTGATGTGCTTTTCTAACAGAAGATTCACCCATTCAGCCAGTGCTTACTCATTACATACAAATCATCTATGCCAAGTCGTGGTGTCTTTGTTTTTTCACCTGCAAGATGCAGAGATGCCTCCTTTGAAATTTCTTGCTTTTTCTATTATTGCAGTTTAACTGATTAGTCAGTAGATTTTTGAATGTCATACTTTTTCAACAATAGCAACAATAACTGGCATATTAAATATCAAATAGCACCTGTGCTAAGCTCCTCACATGTTACCTCATGAAAACCTTGAGAATATGTACTTTATTGAACCCATTTTAGAAATGAGAAGGCTAAGGTTCAGAAAGCTTAAGTAACCTTCTCAGAGCCTCGTCCAGCTCTATCTAACTCTGAAGCCCACACACGCACCCACCACACTATTATAGTTGTTATTTATAGTGTTTTATGTTTCATTTTTTCCAAATTCAGCTGACGGTGTTGCTTTGGGAGCAGCAGCTTCTACTTCACAAACTAGTGTCCAGTTAATTGTGTTTGTGGCAATAATGCTACATAAGGTAAGCAAAATTTTGGTGTAAGATTTGTTATGGACTGCACCTGTAATTAAAATGTTCTCTTTGGTCTTTGTGTTTTTCTGGAATGCAAATGTTTTTGTGGTTATTTTCTTAACTGCTGTTCACCTTAGAGAATTTAATAAATCTGTTTAAAACTGGGTCTTTTGCTACCATTTTCTTAAACTTGTAAGTTGAAGAGATTTTATTTTTTTATGGCATATACACAAACTGTTAAGTCCTCTACAGATTTCTGTATTTCATGGTAATTTTTGTTCATAAATATTTTTCCTTTCTTATACTTGACTATTTCACATAGACTCACACACACACAAATGGGACATTTTCTAGCTTAGAACATTAATTCTTAAAAGGCAGAGCCCAGACTTAGTGTTGGTTATACTTGGTTTTCTTGTATGATAAGAATTTAGTCAGATGACATGTACTTCATCATGTAGAAGCAATCCAGATTTCTAGACTAATAAGGGATGGTTTTTCTTTTCCAGGCACCAGCTGCTTTTGGGTTAGTTTCCTTCTTAATGCATGCGGGCCTCGAGCGGAATCGCATCAGAAAGCACTTACTCGTCTTCGCACTGGCAGCACCAGTCATGTCCATGGTGACTTACTTAGGACTAAGTAAGGTGAGTCTGACTCAAGGTTACCCGGACAAGTGTCGAACTCCCTGTGATTACCAAAACTTATGGTCTCTTATGTTGAGTTTTCAATTAAATTACTGCCTCAAGCTAAAAAGAAAATTCAGCTTAGAAGCCTGTACTGTACAAAGTGTACATCTTAATTCTAAGTCAATCCTCTGCATAAATTTAGAACATTTTCTTATTCATTTAATTAAAAAACTTCTTTCCCATCAGTTCCAAAAATATTTGCACAAATACGTGATCTTTAAAATAATCCAATTTAAAGCTCATCAGACATGCTGGTTATATTTAACTGGTATGTAATAAGTCACAACAGTATGGATGTAATGTTTCAGTGAGCACAGGAAGTGTGAGTAACAAGCTTGCCGCAGCTTTAAGAGCAGTAGCGGATGAGCAGAGATCTCTGTATTCAGCTCAGACTCGGATTCTTCTGCTCCCGGCTCTCATAGCAAGTCCCCAGGTCTTCGTTGTTACACTGATCGTACCTCCAGTCCTGAAGTGGCGTGTGTCGTTTGTCACATCAGACCCCAGGCATTCTACTCTGTTGCTCCAGTTAGACCTTCCCGTGCCTTATTATTCTGTCCACTAGGGCTGCAGTTCTTACCAACAACCCTTCCCGTTTTACTTAAATATCAATTGGCAGGCGACAGAGGAAAATCTTAGAACCAAAGCAACTTAGGGCTTTCCCCCACACTCTCTGAAGATCACTGATTCTTTTGAGTGTTATTCAGTTCGTATTTGATATAGAAAAGCTTGCATTGAAAGGAACGTGAGAAATGAAATGGTTAAAGAATGGTTAAGTTCCTGTCAGTCAAGGCTTAGCTGATCTGGATTGCTAACACCTCATTGTTCACCTGAAGAGCTCTATCTTCTTTTAGTCAATGAGTAATAATACATAGTTCCCTTTTAAATATTATCCTGTTTATCACTTCACTGATCAATGTACGTTTCTAGAACTTTTGGCAAAAAGATATGATAATTTTGGAGGCACAGAGTTACAGGTTACGTTTATGGCATGTTCTTAAATTTTCAGTTACTTGTCTTAGTCTCTAGGGCCACATTTTTAATTTTAAAAAAAGATGGAAATTAATTGTGTAAAGATTAGCTTTTGAGATATTTCTAGGCTCTGTGAGGGCAGGTACTACATTTCAGTTATCACTGTATCTCAGGCCCTGGCCCAGAGCCTGGTGTATATGGGAGGTTTGTTAATATTGGTAGAACAAATGAATGTATGAAATTTGATATCTGCATTAATGCTGTTGATTCCATCTTAATAATCTTGAAGTTTGTTTGTAAAAGTAATCCCAAGTGGCTCAGTGGGTAAAGAATCCGCCTGCAATTCAGGAGATGCAGGTTCGGTCCTTGGGTTGGGAAGATTCCTCTGGAGGAGGGCATGGCAATCCATTCCAGTATTCTTGTCTGAAGAAACCCATGGACAGAGGAACCTGGCAGGCTACAGTCCATAGCATCACAAAGAGTCGGACGTGACTAAAGCGACTGAGCACGCATGCACACATGGCCGGTAGTCTTAAACCCTTATTTGGAAGCTTCCCATAAATAACAAAATTGTTCTGATCTCAAGGTGTCCCCACTTCCCAAATCACACCAGTTATGAATATTGGGTGCTTTTTTTATTATTATTCTTTCTGACTCTGCATGTTACTTGACTTAATTTTCTTCTCTCTCTCTCTCTCTTCACAGAGCAGTAAAGAAGCCCTTTCAGAGGTCAATGCCACTGGAGTGGCCATGCTTTTCTCTGCTGGGACCTTTCTTTATGTGGCCACAGTTCATGTCCTCCCTGAGGTGGGCGGAGTGGGGCACAGCCACAAACCCGACCCCGCTGGAGGGAGAGGCCTCAGCCGCCTGGAGGTGGCAGCCCTGGTTCTGGGTTGCCTCATCCCCCTCGTTCTGTCAATAGGACATCAGCATTAACTGGTGAGGGTCCAGCCTCGGTCCACGGCCGTTCGCCATTCAGTGAGAACAGCCGGCACATGACAGACACTCACTTCCTCAGCCTCTCGTCTCGCCTTGCCCATCTCCACCTGTATTCCTAAAGAGTCCAGAGGGAGGTGAGAAGAAAACCTGGAGTAATGGAAAGCTTTCAAGTAGAAACAGCACACTGCGAAGGATACAGACATTCCGTTGTGTTGTCTTTTCAAGGGCCCTTGGCATTCTGAGTTTTGGTGTTTCCCTTAACCCTATTCTCAGGGAAGATGGAATTTAGTTTTAAGGAAAAGTGGAGAACTTCCTACTCATAATGAAATAATTATGAAAGTACAGTATTCTGTAATTAAGCTAAATCTCTTAGTTTAGAGGCTCTGCCACTGTATCCATTGATTTTTTAACATGGTTCTCACCGTGTACGACTGGTGCTTTAGCATCTATGCCACTTGCCTTGAATGAAGGTCATGATGCCCATTGTGTTAGATGCTAAAGATAAGTAGTTCATCTGGGGCTAGAGTCGAGAAAATGATGGCAAGACACATTGAAAACTGACTTTACACTTGAGAGATCCGGTGAAGTGGGGACATCTGGGGGACTGAAACACCCCCTTGAGCACGCGCCTCTTGACAGAGAGCCTGCCTTCCATCAGGTGGGGCAGCAGAGGTGGACTAGCTTTAAAGAGGTGACGCGTTTTATAAAACATTTCTTTTCAAGTCCTCGTTTGTATAGAGGAGCCAAGTTCTAGTAGGTTCAGACCAACCTAGGCTTCCCTTCTGTGTTCTAAGAACAGTCAGATCCCAAAGTATCTTTGGAAATTAAGGGGTGTTAAATTTTAAGTGAATTTGAACAGTTACTGACATCTTTGTAGTAACCTTTTTAGAAGAAAGATCTCCCAAACCTACTTGTCCTTTTTTTGTCTCTTAAGTATTTATCTTGGTAGACCAGCAGTCCCTCTGGCAAAATACTCAGTGCCCCTTCGGGACTGCCAGGTCAGCATCACGCAAGCACCTGTAGCAGGGAAGAAAGTCAAGATATATCACAAATGGGAGGTGTTTGCCTGTTGATTTAAAGCTTATTAAAATCATGTCTTTTGTCTCTTCATCTTTTCTGTATTTTATTCCTAACTTTTCCCTCTAGCCCTTCCTCCCTACAATTTGCTGCTTACTGCTGGTGGTGATGCTAATATTTGTGTGAGTTAAGTTCTCATCAGGACAGCCTCTTCTTGGAACTGTGATGATACAGATAATATTGTTTCTGTCCTCTGTTGCTTTCAATGAAGTTACCTTTGTGTCAATTGCAGCTTTGTTAAGCCCTTAAAATGTCAACTTCCTCGTATGTGAGATGATACAATCACTGATATTCTGGTAATTTAAACAATTGAGATATTAAAAATAGTAAGCAAACTAGGATAATTTGCCCATATTTGCCAAAAATCCCTGTAAACCTTGTGTTATCAAATAAGTGTATAATATTATATTGTTAATTTATTTTGATTTTCTGTACCATTTCAAAACACATTTCATAAAGTGGGAACCAAGACTATTTTTGTCAGGGCGTTGGATTTAGGAGTTTTTGAAACATTTTGTATAATGCATAGACCAGCATGCCCAGGATTTCTGTATTTCTTCCTAGATGTGTCACTGGGTCAGCAGCTGTGGAAAGAGAACTTGTGAGCCCTCTGCTGGCTAGACCAAAGTAGCATAAACAGGATCTGGTTTTGGATAGTGGCTGGGAACCTTGAGAACAGCATAAAAACCAACAGAAGGTGCAGCAGGAAAGTCTAGGTGACTTTCCTGCTAACAGCTGGGACTTCAGAGAGTCATGGGGTTTCACCCAGTCCTTCAAAATGACATGGTTGCCTTGATTCTCCCTGGAAATGTACTTTGTTAAATAAATAGCTCATTTTAGTGTCTGGTCTGGTTTGAATAGTGGCACTTTTCTATCATATTGTTGTGCAATGATCTGAAATTTGTTCTGCTGGCCAAAGCCTCTTTCTGCAGTGCCTTGCCATCACACTTAAAAGTTGGGCTAGAATATCTTGCCGGGTAGGGCCTTGAACTCTGGCAAGGGCAGAACCAACCTCCAAATTGGTTGTCCCCTCTGGACCCCACATTAACAAGCAAACCTTTCAAGGCCTATCAGCTCTCAAGAGCTGTGGGCTGTCCAAGATTTTAAAACTGCTACCCCAGGAACCACTCATTTCCCTCCTGGTCAGCAGGCAGAAATAGCCATACTAATCGTACAGGGCTCTAACGCATCTCCAGGCAGCAGGGTACTGAGCAGCGTGGCAGGGGCCTCCGTCATTTGTGGGGGGCGGGGGAGAACTTATGTGGGCAGTGTCCCAGGAGAGGCCACACTGATGGTCACTTACGGGCACATTTCAGCTCCATTTTCCTCTTGTTGAAAACTGCCTCCTTAGATGTGGATGCCTTAATGCTCTCACGCGTTTGGAAACCTTGGCAATACTTCAGTCGCTGCTGTGATTACAGATGGAATTATTGGCTACCAAAGAGATGCAATTGATGATGAAAAGCATTGTCCTTCCTTCTTCATAACCAAAGTTAATCTTAATTACAATTTGACTCCCTTTCCTCGGTACAGATAGACTTTCTTCAGATGTTGAGTGCTGTCTTAAATGGCAAATTAAAGTGAAAATTATACTCATCCATTCCCTTCATTTGTTCGCCAGTGAATTGCTTTTGTCAGTTGCCATATCCCCAAAGCAGCCATCTTCCAGGTATGATGGCTTTCCTGTGCACGCTGTTGCCAGATTTCAGTTCTTCAGGTGAATTCTGCCCTGGAGTGCAGAGTGTTGAAACACCACCAGAGGCTCTGTGTTGTCCCTTTCCCTCTTCACCTTTTTATTTCCCTATTCAAAACAGCCAAATCTGTTCCTATATTTTGAATCATTAGAAAAATGAGAGAGGTGGCTGTTTTGAGTGGTCAGTTCTTTGTAGAAAGAAGAAAATGTAATGGTGTTTTTTACTGGCCTGCTTTTAAGTGTCACTGCCTGGTTTTTCCTCTTTTTCAAGGATTAGAACTAGGAGGACATGCCAGCCCCTCAGATACGTGGTAGCCAGGTACTGAACATGGGAACTGTGTGTATGTCAACAGCACAAGCCCCCAAAGCATGTTCCTGCCTTTGGGGCCCCTGAGCCCCATGGGAGACTGAGAATGACCAGATTTATCCAGAACTGCTGTAGGGCAAGGTGAGAACCCTCTAATAGTGTTCCACAGGGGTACCCTCCTTGCATTACAGGATTTTTTGCTCAACACAGAATGGTCCACATTACCCAAAGAGCACTGTTTGAGATGCTATGAAATTAAAACCAGTCATGTAGCCCCTTTGTACCTGAGACGTCTAGATTCACCTGAGAAGACCTGAGGGAAATGTATGACTTGCATGAAAGGGCTCGACAAGCATTAGGAATTTTCTAGATATGCTCAGCCTAACACAAGGAGGTTGACTTTGATCTGTTTTCTCATAGCATCTTCTACTAAGTGAGAAATCTCATGGGCTAACACTGCAGTCCCCCTGGTTTGGTAGCCTAAATGGTGATTTTAAATGTCCCCTTTTTCTGGATCCTTTGTAAACATGAAATCATTCCACGGATGGCTGCCTTATAATTTTTGTCTCTTTCCACTTTAATTGTGAATGGTTAAAAAAGATGTTTTTGCTGTTTTCTGATTTGTTTTATGATATTAAATTTTTATTAGTGCATACCATATGTGAGTGGCTCATTATTGATCCTCTCGGCAGTTTTTCCATTTGGTGACCAGACTGGACCCACATTTGAACATCAGAAAAGGTAATGAAATGATTTGAGGGGCAGTGGAAAGATGTATCTATATGAACCTCCTTTAGGAAAGGAGAGAAAGAAAGGCGGAAGGGAGATAAAGGACTCAGTATACCATCTTCCCCAGAGATAGCAACTTATTGACCATTTTTTTTCCTTTGCCTTTGCTGTCACCAAATATTATTTATGAAGGTACCTATCTAATCCCAGAAAAGAGATGCAGGCCAGTAGATCCCAGTCACAGTGGATGCATTTCAAAGAGCAGTTACTAATGTGAGTATGTAGACACTATTAACAGTGGACCCTGGAAACATTTAAATGGAAGTGAAAATTATAAATTTGATAAATATTTTCTCCCTCTGTAGTACTGAAGCTTGCTTTTTAACATATACTGATAAGGGCCATATATAGCCATGTATCATTTAAATATATCACTTATCTGTTTATTCATTAGATTTCATTATTACTAATCCACTGTGTGCTGACTTTCTATGTGTATTGCATATGCTACTAGTTACAAAGTTTGTACCCAGAGTGTTAACATGTTTCCAGAAAACCTCTCCTCATGAATAAGAAAATAGGCCATGGGACATGGTACTCATGATTCCTGCCATCTCTCGCGAAGTCATCCCTCCTTTGCCTTAAGCAGTGGGTCGTGAAATCTTCAAAAGCCAGCTTCAAAAGCCGTTTTATCCTATCACCCTGAGATCAAAATGTATGTATCTATGTGCCTGTATATGTGTACAGATCTGTATATGTACAGGTTTAGTCAAAATAGCCAACAGTCATTATTCTGTTTAATTTCTAATTCTTAACAAGCTAGAGCTGTGTCATACAGTGTGGTTTGTAGGATGTAGGAAATAAAACCAGCTTTGTGTCCCCCTGTTTGCCCCGTGTCAGGGCCACTCCTCCAACTCCTTCTGTCCTCCAGGTCTTGTTCTGCGTCTTCTTTAGTTAGGCCAGGGCTTCCCTGATAGCTCAGTTGGTAAAGAATATACCTGCAATGCATGTGACCCCGATTCAATTCCTGGGTTGGGAAGATGCACCAGAGAAGGGAAAGGCTACCCACTCCAGTATTCTTGGGCTTCCATTGTGGCTCAGCTGGTAAAGAATTCACCTGCAATGCAGCAGACCTGGGTTCAATTCCTGGTTGGGAAGATTCCCTGCAGAAGGGAAAGGCTACCCACTCCAGTATTTTGATCTGGAGAATTCCATGGATGTGACCACTGTATTTAAAGTTGTAATCTGCTCATCAGTGGTAAGAACCCCTGGGGTAAGAAGCTGATCACCTTTTAATATATGCTTTGTAATATATGTCTTTACTTTGTCCTTCTTGTCTGCTAAAATATAAGCTCCAGGAAGCTAGGTTCTCAAAAAAAAAATCTTGTTAAATGAATCAGTCTGTTCTGAGGGGCCACTTTTTTCCTCATCTGTTCTCTCCCCTCCTTTCCTCCACTAGCTGCTGCCCTGACTCCCGGCAGGACCTACTGCTGGCCTTGCTATAGCTCTGGCTTTGTCTCACACTGAGGTGAGGGCTGTCAGGGCAGGAGACTGAGCAGACAGGTGCGAAATTGACCCAGTTCAGGTTACGAATCCAGTGCTAACATTAGTAAGGTGCTGTGTGGCTAATTTAGGGATGGGAAAACCTGGATCCCATTTCTGGCTTAGCTACTGATTTCTATTGCAGTGATAGCTACTGCCCAGTTTCTATAAATTTTGGATGAGTGAAAGCATTTGTCCCAGTCTGGTTGCCTTATTCATAAAGGGATCCTGACAAATTCTGGAGCCGTCAGAGGAGAGAGCACAGCGAAGAGGGGATGGGAAGCCGGGGCCCTGGAGACAGTGTGGAAGGCACTGGATTATTATGTCTGGAATGCTCTTGAGGGTGGAATTTGATAGCCATCACCAGATAACTTCAAGGGCTGTCAAGTGCGGGAGGGTACAGATACCATATTCTCCCTAAGGTGGAACCGGAAGTGGAGCCCTGCCTCTCCAACAACCCACTCTTCACCCAGCGGGGTTAACAGCCCTTCCTATGGGCCAGGCAATTCCCAGAGCTGAGCGTACAGAAGGGAATAAGGGTCTATTCCAGTCCTTAGCGAGCTTGTTCAGTGAGGGGTTCAAATAAAACAACTGACAATGAAGCCAGTTATTATTGGGAGCCAGGAAGGGATAGAGAACATGTTGGGGCAAGAAACCCTGGGTGGGCTTCAGAGAGAGCATCAGAGGGAGATGACAGCTGCCCTGAGCTAAAAGGCTGGGCAGGATGAACTCGAAAAGGTGGGATAGGGAAGACCCACGTGGGCAGAGGCCCCAGGGCACAGGAAGAGGGACCCTGCCTCAGAGGTGCCACAGCTGGAGGGAGGAGGGGGAGGCAAGAGCTGGTGTGCTGGCTCCCTCGGTGGCTGCAAAGCTTCCTGATTGAAAATCCTGCAGATACCCAAGCCCAGCCACGGTGCTGTAACTCCCGCCTCCGCTGCCACCAGGGCCCCTCCCAGGTGCAGCCTTGGCTGCCCTCGCGCTGAGCCCCCCATCACCACATGGTGCCTCGTGCAGGTGGGAGTCCGCAGTGTCCCGATCTCTGCGCTCTGGTGGCTCCCCTGGCACCTCAAGGTGGGGCTTGGTGACTCCTTGCCTCCCCCATTCCTGACTGGGGCCCAAGGACTCCCCGCATTCCACCTCTGAACATGGGTGTCAGTTCCATTCAGAGGACCTGACCCAGCCTGGGAGGGGTGCCCAATCTTCCTTCTACCCGCCAGCTCTCCCTCCCCAACTCTCTCGTTTACCTAAGAGACCTGGCCTGGAAGTGCCGCACCCACCGTCTTCCTCTGTCACCACTGTCTCCCCAAAGCCTCCGCCCTCCACCTCTCATTTCCTCCACGCCTCCAGCCCCTGTGTGAATTGGGTCTTCCCTGGGGCTGAGCGTGCGGTGGCAGTGGAAACGTGAGAATTCATGGAACCCGCTTTACATTCTCCTCTTCTCTCTCTGCCTTCGCCCTTGTTCTATACTTTGAGAAACCAGAAAAGAATATGCTACTGGATCTAAAAGAAATAGTCCAAGGATAACGTGATGCTGAGTTGGAAGGGCCCCTCTTGATATATGAAGCCACGAGCTTTGCAAAGTAACTTGCCCAAGGTCTTTTCACGGAGTAAGGACGTAGCCACCACTGGCACCCAAGCCTGTAAGCAGCTGGCCCCATGGATTAACTCTGTTCCAGAGGAGAAAGCAGCACCCTAGCTCTCCCTCGGACTTTCTGGGAAAGCATGTGAGATTTTGACAGTGAATGGCTGTGGGCTTATTGGCCACACTTAGCCCATCTCCCATCCCCCAGTGAAGTCTTGTCTTTGCTCTTAGAAGCTAAATGTGTACATTTGAACCCACACATCACGCACAAGGGGAAGTCCTTTTTACCTCTGGTGTTTTTCTGAGCAGTTGTGCTGTTCTCAGTGACGCCCTTGGATGCTGAGAACCTGCGTCAGTGCTGTGACGAGGCTGGCAGGTTAGGAGGTCCTTGGCCACCCCCAGAAATACACACTGACAACCTCAGATGTGAGCAGTTGTTGGATAGAGACAGCAGAAGCCTAGCTAGCAAGAGGGTGACCTTGCTAATGAGAACTGAACTATAATGCAAGGGACTTCCTGTCTCAAGACGTCTAGAATGGGGGTTTGCCTGGGGACGGGACAGTGGGTCTGTGCCCACACATGCTCTCCCCATCCCCTTTGATCTTACACTTGGTTGCCCGGGATCAGGAAATGTCTCACCATCTTCCTGTGCTATCGCTGTCTCCCGAAAGCCTCCAGCCTCCACTTCTTTCCTCCACCCCTCCAGCCCCTTCCTCTTGGGTTCCCCTGTGAGCAGTCAAGCCCTGCCACTAGTATAAGAGTCTGAGACCTACACTGGTCATGAGAAATTAGTCAAAATGGAATACAATTCTATAAAAAGAAGTGCTTTAATCCCCAGAAGGGATGCCATCAGAAACAACTTCACAAAAGAAGAGTCATTTGAGCTGAATCTTGAAGTAGAATTTGCGGAAGATACAAAAAGTATTCCAGACTAAGAGAATTCCAGGCAAGTGAAAAGAAGACATGAAAGAGCGTGGTAGTTCCTTGAAATATTAGAATCAGTGCAACCAAAGCAGAGAAGGTGTGATAAGGTGACAGGGTTAAGCCCTGACAATAAGTCAGGACCAGATTGAGGAGTGTGTTGTCAAAGGTCAGAAATGGGGAACTGGAGCTGAAGGAATGGAGACCCAGTCAAGGGTTTTAAACAAGAAGCTTATATGAACCTTTGAGTCTTGAGAAGATCACGTGAGTGAGGGTGGCGAGCCAGGACTCCCTGCTGTAGGTGGGGAGTCATTTGAAAAGGCTACTGCATAGTCCAAGTGGAAGATGACTATACAGTGCAAGTTGAGAAGCCCAGAGAAGTCCAGGGATTGTCCTTGGTCACACACCTAATGGCAGGACCTGGAATTAACCCTTCCTAATGCCAAAAGCAGTTGATAAGTCTGCCATCCATCTAAAGATTGCTTTCATGCCTCCCCACAGGTTCTGTTTTATAGATGAGGGACAACGGAGGGCCTGAGAAGTCAGTCTCCATACAGTTGGCAAATTGAAACAAGAATCTGAAGCACCAGAACAGGGGCCAAGTAAAGAAGAATCTGTTCAGCAAGCATTTGCTGAGCACCTACTGCATGCCCTGGACTCTGCTTCCAGGAGCTCACAGTCTGGAAGGGAAAAGAAAAACTCCCAACAAGGCAGAGAGACAGGTGCTAGGATGGAAGGATGGGCAAACGTTCACTGCAACCAAGAGGAGAGTTCAGTTTCCGCTGAATTAGTGCCATACCCTGCAGAAACCAGGACAGGAGCCTGAATGATGGAATTAGGATTGGAGGAGGAAAAGACGTCTATGGAAGAGATTCAGTACTACAGCAGGGCCTGGCCTGGAGCCCAGATCTTCCTGTTTCTTCTGCTTCCTGGCCCTCTAAGGACACTCTTGCTGGGCCCAGGCATCAGACTGACATGGGAGCCAGGAGAGCTCAGGGAACTTGAGGAGGAGCGTCCCTGGGTCCTTCGCTCAGCACCAGCCTGGTTGCCTGCCTGAGGGTGGGGCCAGGGAGGGCTAGGGGCTGCGGAGATGGCAGTATGGGAAGAGCCACTTTTGCCCAGGTTGCTGAGAGCTTTGGAGGCCCAATCAGGCTGTGACAGTCCAGGGAGACCCTCATCACTGTGTCCTGCCTGAGAATGTCTTCCTACCCATCTCTGGCCGGAGTGGGTTAAGAAAGCCTCTGTGTCTGACTCACTCTGGCTGAAGCATAAGATTAGAGAGCTGGATCCCTGTTGGTACTCACACATTTAACTACCGTGGGCTGGGCATATACAACAGACATGCTAATACCTGCTTCACGGAAGAATGGTGACTACCACACGAGCCTGCAGACTATCGGTAAAAGCAACATTATGAAAATATCTGTTCAGTGTCACAGTAAAGGAATCAACAAAATGAAAATAATCTATGAAATGGGAGAAAATATTCGCCAACCATTTATCTGATAAGGGGTTAACATCCAAAATATGTAAGGAACTCAATCAACTTAATAGCAAAGAAGCAACCTGATGAAAAAAACAGGCAAGGGACCTGAGTAGACATATTTCCAAGGAAGAAATACAAATGGCCAACAGGTACATGAAAAGGTGTTCAGCATTACTAATCAGCAGGGAAATGCAAATCAAAACCACAATGAGATAGCATTTCACACCTATGACATGGCTATTCTCACTAAGACAAGAGATAAATATTGGTGAGGTTGTGGAGAAAAGGGAACCCTTGTGCACTGTTGCCGGAAATGTAAATTGCTACAGCCGCTATGGAAATCAGTATGAGGGTTCCTCAAACAATTAAAAATAGAACTACCATACGATGCAGAAATCCCACGCCTGGTATCTATATCCAAAGAGATTGAAATCAGTGTGTTAAAGGGCTCTCTGCATTCTCAGGTTCTTTGCAGCATTATTCGCGATAGCCAACCATGGAAACAACAGAAGGGGTCCACTGATGAATGAATGGGAAAGAACATTTCATACGCGCGCGCACACACACACACACTGGAATATTATTTCACCACAAAGTCTGTCATTGCAACAAATGCGGGTAAACCTGGAGGACATTACACTAAGTGAAATAAACCAGACACAGAAAGATTAATGCTGTATGTTTCACCTATCCGTGGAGTTGAAAACATCTATTTCTGCTTCTTTACGCTAAAGCCTTAGACTGTGTACAGCACAACAAACTATGGAAAATTCTTGAAGAGATGGGAATACCAGACCACCTAACCTGCCTCCTGAGAAACCTGTATGCAGGTCAAGAAGCAACAGAACCAGATATGGAACAACAGACTGACTCAAAATTGGGAAAGGAGTACGTCAAGGCTGTATATCGTCACCCTGTTTATTTAACTTATATGCAGACTCAGTTCACTTTAGTTGCTCAGTCGTGTCTGACTCTTTGTGACCCCATGAACCGCAGCATGCCAGGCCTCCCTGTCCATCACCAACTGCTGGACTCCACCCAAACCCATGTCCATGGAGGCGGTGATGCCGATGAGATCCAACCATCTCATCCTCTGTTGTCCCCTTCTCCTACTGCCCTCAATCTTTCCCAGCATCAGGATCTTTTCAAATGAGTCAGCTCTTCGCATCAGGTGGCCAAAGTACTGGAGTTTCAGCTTCAGCATCAGTCCCTCCAATGAACACCCAGGACTGATCTCCTTTAGGATGGACTTTGTTGGATCTCCTTGCAGTCCAAGGGACTCTCAAGAGTCTTCTCCAACACCACAGTTCAAAAGCATCAATTCTTTGGTGCACAGCCTTCTTTATAGTCCAACTCTTACATCCATACATGACCACTGGAAAAACCACAGCCTTGACTAGACGGACAAAGTAATCTTTGTTGGCAAAGTAATCTCTCTGGTTTTTAATATGCTGTATAGGTTGGTCATACCTTTCCTTCCAAGGAGTAACCGTCTTTTAATTTCATGGCTGCAATCACCATCTGCAGTGATTTTGGAGCCCAGAAAGATAAAGTCTGACACTGTGTCTACTGTTTCCCCATCTATTTGCCATGAAGTGATGGGACCAGATGTCATGATCTTCGTTTTCTGAATGTTGAGATTTACCAACTTTTTCACTCTCCTCTTTCCCTTTCATCAAGAGGCTCTTTAGTTCTTCTTCACTTTCTGCCATAAGGGTGGTGTCATCTGCATATCTGAGGTTATTGATATTTCTCCCTGCAATCTTGATTCCAGCTTGTGTTTCTTCCAGTCCAGCGTTTCTCATGATGTACTCTGCATATAAGTTAAATAAGCAGGGTGACAACACACAGCCTTGATGTACTCCTTTTCCTATTTGGAACCAGTCTGTTTTTCCATGTCCAGTTCTAACTGTTGCTTCCTGACCTGCATATAGGTTTCTCAAGAGGCAGGTCAGGTGGTCTGGTATTCCCATCTCTTGAAGAATTTTCAAGTTTATTGTGATCCACACAGTCAAAGGCTTTGGCATAGTCAATAAAGCAGAAATAGATGTTTTTCTGGAACTCTCTTGCTTTTTCCATGATCCAGCAGATGTTGGCAATTTGATCTCATTCCTCTGCCTTTTCTAAAACCAGCTTGAACATCTGAAAGTTCACAGTTCACGTATTGCTGAAGCCTGGCTTGGAGAATTTTGAGCATTACTTTACTAGTGTGTGAGATGAGTGCAATTGTGTGGTAGTTTGAGCATTCTTTGGCATTGCCTTTCTTTGGGATTGGAATGAAAACGGACCTTTTCCAGTCCTGTGGCCACTGCTGAGTTTTCCAAATTTGCTGGCATATTGAGTGCAGCACTTTCACAGCATCATCTTTCAGGATTTGAAATAGCTCCACTGGAATTCCATCACCTCCACTAGCTTTGTTCGTAGTGATGCTTTCTAAGGCCCACTTGACTTCACATTCCAGGATGTCCGGCTCTAGGCCAGTGATCACACCATTGTGATTATCTGGGTTGTGAAGATCTTTTTTGTACAGTTCTTCTGTGTATTCTTGCCATCTTCTTAATATCTCTGCTTCTGTTAGGTCCATACCATTTCTGTCCTTTATAGAGCCCATCTTTGCATGAAATTTTCCCTTGGTATATGTAATTTTCTTGAGGAGATCTCTAGTCTTTCCCATTCTATTGTTTTCCTCTATTTCTTTGCATTGATCGTTGAGGAAGGCTTTCTTATCTCTCCTTGCTATTCTTTGGAACTCTGCATTCAAATGGGTATATCTTTCCTTTTCTCCTTTGCTTTTCGCTTCTCTTCTTTTCACAGCTATTTGTAAGGCCTCCTCAGACAGCCATTTTGCGTTTTTGCCTTTCTTTTTCTTGGGGATGGTCTTGATTCCTGTCTCCTGTACAATGTTATGAGCCTCCATCCATAGTTCATCAGGCACTCTGTCTATCAGATCTAGTCTCTTAAATCTATTTCTCACTTCCACTGTATAGTCATAATGGATTTGATTTAGGTCATACCTGAATGGTCTAGTGGTTTTCTCCACTTTCTTCAATTTCAGTCTGAATTTGGTAATAAGAAGTTCATGATCTGAGCCACAGTCAGCTCCCAGTCTTGTTTTTGCTGACTGTATAGAGCTTCTCCACCTTTGGCTGCAAAGAATATAATCAGTCTGATTTCGGTGTTGACCATCTGGTGATATCCATGTGTAGAGTCTTCTCTTGTGTTGTTGGAAGAGGGTGTTTGCTATGACCAGTGCGTTCTCTTAGCAGAACTCCATCAACCTTTGCCCTGCTTCATTCCCTATTCCAAGGCCAAATTTGCCTGTTACTCCAGGTGTTTCTTGACTTCCTACTTTTGCATTCCAGTCCTCTATAATGAAAAGGACATCTTTTTTGGATGTTAGTTCTAGAAGGTCTTGTAGGTCTTCATAGAACTGTTCAACTTCAGCTTCTTCAGCATTACTGGTTGGGGCATAGACTTGGATTACCGTGATATTAAATGGTTTGCCTTGGCAACGAACAGAGATCATTCTGTAATTTTTGAGATTGCATCCAAGTACTGCATTTCAGACTCTTTTGTTGACTATGATGGCTACTCCATTTCTTCTAAGGGATTCCTGCCCACAGTAGTAGATATAATGGTCATCTGAGTTAAATTCACCCATTCCAGTCCATCTTAGTTCACTGATTCCTAGAATGTCAATGTTCACTCTTGTCATCTCCTGTTTGACCACTTCCAGTTTGTCTTGATTCATGGACCTAACACTCCAGGTTTCTATGTAATATTGCTCTTACAGCATTGAACCGTGCTTCCATCACCAGTCACATCCACAACTGGGTATTGTTTTTGCTTTGGTGCCATCCCTTCATTCTTTCTGAAGTTATTTCTCGACTGATCTCCAGTAGCATATTGGGCACCTACCGACCTGGGGAGTTCATCTTGCAGTGTCCTATCTTTTCGCCTTTTCATAATGTTCATGGGATTCTCAAGGCAAGAATACTGAAGTGGTTTGCCATTCCCTTCTCCAGTGGACCACATTCTGTCAGACCTCTCCACCATGACCCGTCTGTCTTGGGTGGCCCCACAGCATGGCTTAGTTTCATTGAGTTAGACAAGGCCGTGGTCCATATGATCAGATTGGCTAGTTGTCTGTGATTGTAGTTTCAGTCTGTCTGCCCCTGATCCCCTCTCTCAGTGCCTACTGTCTTACTTGGGTTTCTCTTACCTTGGACGTGGGGTCTCTCTTCACAGCTGCTCCAGCAAAGCGCAGCCGCTGCTCCTTACCTCGGAAGCAGGGGTAGCTCCCCTCAGCCGCCGCCCCTGCCCTCGGGCACGGGGTAGCTCCACTCGTGCACAAAGTATATCATGCGAAATGCTGGGCTGGATGAAGCACAGGTGGAATCAAGATTACCAGGAGAAATATCAATAACCTCAGATATGCAGATGACGCCACCTAATGTCAGAAAGCGAAGAGGAACTAAAGAGACTTTTGATGAAGGTGAAAGAGGAGAGTGAAAAAACTGACTTAAAACAACATGAAAAAACTAAGATCATGGCATCCAGTCCCATCACTTAATGCAAATAGATGGGGAAACAATGGAAACAGTGAGAGACTTTATTTTCTTGGGCTCCAAAATTACTGTAAATGGTGACTGCAGCCATGAAATTAAAAGACACTTGCCCCTTGAAAGAAAAGCTATGACAAACCTAGACAGTGTATTAAAAAGCAGAGACATTACTTTGCCGACAAAGACCTGTCTAGTCAAAGCTATAGTTTTTCCAGTAGTCATGTATGGATGTGAGAGCTGGACCGTAAAGAAGAAGGCTGAGTGCCAAAGAAATGATGCTTTCAAACTGTGGTGCTGGAGAAGACTCTTGAGAGTCCCTTGGACTGCAAGGAGATCAAACCAGTCGATCCTAAAGGAAATCAGTCCTGAATATTCATTGGAATGACTGATGCTAAAGCTGAAGCTCCAATAATTTGGTCACCTAATGTGACGAGCCAACTCATTGGAAAAAACCCTGATGCTGGGAAAGAATGAGGGTAGGGGGAAAAGGGGGCAACAGAAGATGAGAAGGTTGGATGGCATCACTGACTCAATGGACATGAGTTTGAGCAAACTCTGGGAGGTAGTGAAGAACAGGGAAGCCTGGTGTGCTGCAGTCCACAGGGCTGCAAAAAGTCGGACACAACTGAAGCGACTTAGAACACACACATACTAAAGGTATACAGATTTCATTTGTAAACCATATCTCAGGAAAGCTGGCAAGAAATAAAAGCAATAAGAAAAATAAAATATGTGTTTATTATTAGGAGTCTATTCCTGAACACAGCTGAAAGGCTGGAGTTTTATAGTGCAGGTGGAGTTTTACCTTCAATACTGTAGGAGCCTGGAACTTTAAGTGAGTTGGCAATTGAGAAAAGCTACTGGAAAAAAAGGGGAAAGACTGAAAGAAAGGTCTGGATTTCTCCAGACGGCACCTTACGCAGCAGCGTGCTGCAGTGTGGCAAGCATGGACTTAGGATTCAAACCAAGTCCTGCCACTTTCCTCTATTCAGCACATATTTGAGTGCCCACCATGTTCCAGGAAATGAACTGCTTGGTGATCTTAGGTAGACAACTGTTTTGAACTTCATTTTTCTCATCTGGAAAACTAAAAGTAACCCACCTCATTGGGGATGTTTCAAACATGAAATGAAATAAATACGACGTAAATCACATATTCAGAACATCAGCTCTGTGTTTGAGTCTGCAGTGCACCAGGACCCTGAGTTTCCACCCTGACTTACTTTCTGATCAGATTGGACAGCCCTGGCCCACACTCGGGCTGGGGCAGTAGACTGGCAGCCCGCTTGTTGTGTCTTCTGCTAAACTATCTGCCAGACATCCTGCACTCCCACCAGCTGGATTAGAGAACACGATGGAAGTAGAAACGGCTTCTAACAAGCCTGGCTTGGCTTGATCTGGACCCGTTAGTTGAGGGACGAGGAAGCCATTTAGTACCTAGTGAACCATCACACTCACGCTGCTTAGCTCGTGGCAGTCTATCCACCTCTCCCTGACTATCATTAGCTGAGGTCTATTCAGATGTCCTGTATGCAGAGAGAAGAGGCAAAGATTGCTTTCTCTTTGCCACTGAAGAAACCTGTGCTCTATTTCTTTCACTGAAGAAATGGAACAAAGATGGTGCTTTCCCAGGAGGCATCTGGGCTCACCCAGCCCTTCTTCTTGGGAAGGATTTCCTCAAAGAGGATTCCAGGCATCCTGCCTTTCTCCCACAACTGCAGAAGCAGCCGGATGGGCAGGCTATTGATGCTGCCATGTGGGTGCCCCCTGGAGCCCACCTGCCTGTGACCGCCCCTGCAGCCAGTCAAATGCTGCTAGGAGCTGTAGCTAGGAACACAACCCTGCAGCCCAGCTATCGCCCAAAGCCAGACAGATGCCTCTGGTATTCGCTCATGGAAAACTGACTGCTGTGCATGCTCTTTCCTCGTGTTTGTCACCTGCCACTCAGAGTCCCGCCCTGATGCCCCTGACCAGTGAACTCCACACCACAAACTTCCAACACAAGTTTTTGGGCTCCCATCTGGAAAAAAACAGAACTCCTAAAGTAGGAAATTTTCCAAGCATTAAAGCATGTGCCCAAAATAACCCCCCAATGTGTGAAATGTCTACTTTGTATCCGCTCTGAGGGCTCTCATCATCTTCCTAGTCCTGTCTCTTTCCTTCTGATGGACTCTGGCCCTGGACCCTGTGTTATAGCTGAGCCTAAGATGTTCTGCAGGGCAACATGAGCCAAGAGGGGAATTCAAATCGGCCCCTTTGGACAGGGAGAAACAAGGGGATGCTGCCTGGGCTTAGGACCCCAGGACTTGGTTAGGGGAAAGGTGCCAGGGTGGAGAAGGCATTTGTTAAGCTCCTTCTTAACTATGTGGCTCAGATGGTAAAGCGTCTGCCTACAATGCAGGAGACCCGGGTTCAATCTCTGGGTTGGGAAGATCACCTGGAGAAGGAAATGAAACCCACTCCAGTATTCTTGCCTGGAAAATCCCATGGATGGAAGAACCTGGTAGGCTATAGTTCATGGGGTCGCAAAGAGTCAGACACGACTGAGCGACTTCACTTTCACTTTTCTTAACTAGACTCATAGTATGTAGACCTGGGAAGGCCTTGGAGGAGCACTGAGGTTAACAGTGAGAGAAGCGGGCAGGTTGAAAGACAACGGGATAGTTGCTCTGTGGAGAATGCCATTTTAGGTATTACAATATAAACTTTCACAAAGGCTTGTAAAAGTTGATAAGAGTCAGAAAGTGGCTCGCCTAGGAGGGAGTGAGGAGGGGACGTTGAGTAAGCATGAGCATGAGGGAAACTTCCGGGGTGATGGAAATGCACTGCATCTTGCCTTGGGTGGTGGTGACTCTGTGTATCAGTTCAGTTCAGTCACTGACTCTGTGTATACATTCATCAAATAAACTTCATCCAACAAATACTTAAGATGGGTACATTCTGTCATACTTTAATTATACCTCAATTTTTTACTTTGGCAAATTAATAAAGTTTATCTATAAAGTGATTTGACACTCAGGCTACCTATTTGCAGTGCTGGAGAAGACTCTTGAGAGTCTCTTGGACAGCAAGGAGATCAAACCAGTCAATCCTAAAGGAAATCAATCCTGAATACTCATTGGAAAGACTGATGCTGAAGCTGAAGCTCCAGTACTTTGGCCACCTGATACGAAGAGCCGACTCACTGGAAAAGATCCTGATGCTGGGAAAGACTGAGGGCAAGAGGAGAAGGGGAAGACAGAGGATGAGACGGTTGGATGGCATCTCCAACTGGATGGACTGAGTTTGAGCAAACTCCACGAGATGATGATGGACAGGGAAGCCTGGCCTGCGGCAGTCCATGGGGTCTCAAAGAGTCTGACACACGACTTAGTGACTAAACAACTACCTATTAGCAAACCTCTGTTCCAATCGGACTTATTTATCTTACAAGTGAGGCATCAAGAACCCCTGAGGAGGAGGGTTTTCCCAAGAGCTCAGAAGAAACCTGCCTGCCCAGAGATGGCTGCGGCGCCCCGGCCAGGGGTAGGGAGACTGCAGCCTGGTTCAGCTGGCTGCCTCCCACCGCGCAGATTCGCTTCCCTGCGTATGGAGCGGTGCCCATAGGCGGCGGTGCTAACAGAATCTCTCCGCGGGCGGTCCCCAGGGTTTGGACAGGCGTCTGCTCTCGTCTGAAAGTGAGACGATCACCTAGAGCCGCCGAGAGGAGCGGAAGTGGATGGAGCGCCAGGCCCCAGGGAGCACAGGCCAGGCGCGCAGATAAATCACGGACACCAGCGGCACGGATCGTTCGGGATTGGCACTGAGTGCCAAATTCCGACGCCGGCAGCCAAGTTCTGGGAAGGGAAATCTGATCCGGATCGCGGCAGCGGTGGTGCAAAGTGAGACCCACCTGAGCCGGGCGGGGAGGGGCTGCCAGCCGCGATGGAGTCTCCTTTCCCGGCGGGAGCTCGGGCACCGGCCGAAGTCTCACCTGGCTCCCTGCCCTGCCCGAGGAGGTAAGAGGTCTCCGCTCTAAAGGAGAGAAAACTAAGGCTCACTACCGCTTCCCCGAGCCTTGTAAGGACTGAGATGGGACTCCAAGCCCAATCGTCTGCTCTCCCGCATCCAAAACGAGTTTAAGGATCTGCAAGAGTGACTCCAAGCCCGTCACAAAGCAGACGTGTCCCCGGTTTTGATGTAGGCTCCCCACGCGAGAAGGAACCCGGGGAGAAATGAGCCCGCGGGGCGGGGGTGGGGAGCTGGGCTGGGTCCCGGGGCCAGGCTACCCGCCGGGACCTTCCGGACGCACTGAGCCCGGCCCTCCCGCCGGCGCCCGCACTGATTGGCGCTCGCGGCCGGCCTCCAGCCAGCTCACCTGCCCCTCCCAGCCAATCGGGGCCACCAGAATTGGGGCTGTCGCAGGGAGAGGGGGGTGATGCCGTTGACTGGAGGCTGAGCCTTCCTCCCCGCCGGGCCCGCCGCAGCCTGGAGCCCGAGCCGCAGGCTGCGCGCCCCCTCGTCCCTAGCAGCCGCGTTCCGGGACCCGCGCACTTGAATGCCGCAGCTCCCGGCACGCGCCGCTCCGCGTCTCCGCCGGCTGGGACGCGCCCAGACGGCGCCCGCCGACGTCGCCTCCCTGCGGCCTCGCGCTGAGCCCGCCCTCGCCCAGAGCCCCGCGTCCCTGCCGGCCCCGGGGAGCGGGTGGGCCCGGCCGCGGGTAGCCCCGCCGAGGCAGGATGTTCACGTCCAAGTCCAACTCGGTGTCGCCCTCGCCGTCTCTGGAGCAGGCTGACTCGGACGCGCTAGACATCAGCACCAAGGTGCAGCTCTACGGTGTGCTGTGGAAGCGGTCTTTCGGGAGGCCGTCGGCCAAGTGGTCCCGGCGGTGAGTGCCCCTCCCGCGCCAAGTGAGGACCACCTGGGGAGGGAACCAGGGCCTAAGGACCCCCTACCGAACCCCTCACTGCCGTCCTGCCTTCCTTGTGACCTTGGCCTCGCCCCGTTTCGCTCTTCGGGGGCTTCTCCTGGAAGATGTGGATCCCAACCCTGGACCGGGTCATCCCTGCCCGAGGCTGGTCGAGCCGCTGAGTTCTCTGTGGAATGAATCTAAGTCGGGTTGGGGAGAGGGGGCGCGAGCAGAAGAGATCGTGGCCGTGGTTGGAGCCCAGTTGGGTCAGATTGGGCCGTACTCTGCAGCGGAGAAAGAAGCCCTGTCTTCAGCCAAACAGCCTCCCTGGGACCCCTCCCCCAATGCCATCATATTCATATCCCTCTGCCCCAGGCTTCTAGAAGTGGGAGTAGAGGTGGGGCATGGGTGTCCTCCCTTCCACCCCCCACTTCCACCCAAGCCCAACAACCTGGTACACGCAGGGAGGGAGCTTCTGAAAGGCACTGGCCAGGGGAGAGAGAAGGGCCTGGGAGAGTCTGGGTCCACCCCTGGAGGAGTCTTATTGGGAACTGGGGCTTCCCAGGTGGAAGCTGGGGCTTCTTTAGTTGTAAAGAACCTGCCTGCCAACGCAGGAGATTTAAGAGACTGAGTTGGATCCCTGGGTTGGGAAGATCCCCTGGAGGAGGGCATGGCAACTCACTCTAATTTTCTTGGCTGGGAAATCCCATGGATAGAGGAGCCTGGCAGGCTACAGTCCTTGGGGTCACAAAGAGTTGGAAAGGACTGAAGCGACTTAGCATGCACATGCAGTCATGTGTGTCTTTAAACTGGGCCTACAGAAGAGAGACTCCGGTGCTTCAGGCAGAGAAGCTGGGACAGAAAGGAGGGGCTCTTGGGGGTTGGGGGAAGGGAGATGGGGCAGGACTGAGCATGGATGGGTCCTGTCAGAAGGACTGATCCTGTGGAAGGGGTGGTGGGTAAGGTCAAAGCAGCCTGGGTCTTCAGCCTCAGCTTCCAGGTCCCAGCTCCAAGGCCACTCCTCAGAGGATGGTAGCTACTCATAACTGAGCCTGGAAGGTATTGGAGGAAGGGGGAGTTCACAGCCCTGAACTTGCAGGAATCTCCCAGTGCTGGTTTCAGGAGCAATGGGCCATCTTCTGGAAATTTTTCACCTTCAGGGCGATCTCAGCTCTGAGATTTGCTGTGTGATGGCCCCTGCCTGGAGGCATGACCCTGCCAGGAAACTAGGAGGGGGTCCAGATGCCCCATCCATCCCACCCTGTGCATCTGCCCCTGAGCACGGGGGCTCCCTTTGTGCCCAGGAACACAGTCCAGAGGGACATGGTTATAGTTGGTTTTGATGTTCTGTTTTGATGAATAATTTAATATGTCTACAGAACAAATGGAGCTGTGGATGCTGTTTCACATTTTACACACCTGGTTTCTGCTGGACTTCTCTTTGGGGTTTAATGGGGTGGTGGCTCCTTGAGTTCCTCCAAAGTTAAGCTTATCTCTGATCCCCTGAGGGGAGGCCTGGGGCAGCAGAGAAGCCATGTTGTGAGGGGTTTCCAGGGCTGTGTAATCTGAGCAGCAGCTCTCAAGCACCAGGAGCAGGCTTGTCTCTACCAAGGGCATCAAGTGGGTATGGGGAGGCAGCTTATAAATTCAAGAACCGTTAGCAGAATGCACCCCACCACCCCCTTCTACCTCAGTTGCTCCAGGCAGACAACTCCTCTGTTGGGTCTAGCTGCTGTCCTTGGTATTACCTTTGGGTCTTGTCCTCCAAGACGTCCCTTTCCGTGCATTTTCACCTGACGGCATTCCTAGTAAGTGCTGGGGATCTGCAGCCCCCAGGTCTGTCCCCAGCGCCCCTCACCCACAGGTGTGGGGACTTGGCCACTGCATCTGCAGTTGATTCCAGGCCTGGGAGGCACTGGGGGCAAAAGTTCCCCAGCCAAAAGCACAGTGATGGAGCCCGGGAGCCTTGGAGAGCTGTAGCACCGCCCCCCCGCCGCCCCCCACCAAGAATCTCCACCAGTAGCTCCCACAGCCACTCAAAAAATCATCCAGCCCAAGTCAGAACAGTGTATACACTCTGCAAAGTCAAGTCCTCCAGCCCCCTTCCAAGGAGATTTTCATACTCTTGTTCCTTCATGGGAATTCTGGAGTTGCCCCTGTGCGAAGATTCCTCCTTCCCTGGGACTCAGGAAAGAGGTAACATTCCCTTGACCTCTCTAGGCCTCTGTCCATCCTCACAGATAAACACACACACACGTGATTTAGCCTTGGATCAGCAACAGCCGGCCAGAGAGGGTCTGGAATGGGGCGGGGGGAGGCCTGATGCTAAGCTTAGCCCCTTCACTTCCCAGCAGGGCCCCTTGGGCCCCACTTACCTATCTGTGGCCTCTTTGGACTCCAGCTAATTAGCAGCCACAGGAAGGCCTGTGGAGGGGGCACTCAGGCCTGCCACCGCAGAGCCCTGCCATTAGAGCGATCGATACCATGGTTGAGGGGGGAAGCAGCTAAGAGGAGGGGGCCTGGAAAGGCTCCTGAGCTGCATAAATAACTCATGGGCAGGATGGGAGCGGCTGCGGCCGGCTGGGTTCTGTAAAGCCTCTTCTGCCCAGGGCCTGTCTCGGGGCCTGTGCCGCCAGCTCCTAGTGCCTGAGTAGCCCTTCCCTTCCCGGGGTGGGAAGATGCCCTTGAGCTGAAGGGCCAGCTTTTCTCCCCTATGAACAACAAAAAGAGAAAGGAATCCACAGAGTTTTTTAGCAGTAATCAGAGGATCTGGGAGGTGTCTAGAGGGTGACTCCTCCCCCTCACCTGTGAGCAGTGGAGACACAGGTGCTCAGAGACAAGTAGAACAGGAGTGAAGCCTCTCTGCCTGGGCCATTGTCAGCCACGCAGTGGCACTGGTCTAGCAGACAGGCCAGCTCTCTCCCAGGGCTTCATTCTTTTCCCAGCATTCCAGTTGTTGTTCAGTCGCGAAGTCACGTTCGACTCTGAGACCCCATGGACTGCAGCATGCCAGGCTTCCCTGTCCTTCACTGTCTCCCGGAGTTTGCTCAAACCCGTGTCCATTGAGCGGATGATGCCATCCCACCATCTCATCCTCTGTTGCCCACTTCTCCTCTTGCCCTCAGTCTTCTTTTCCAGCATCAGGGTCTTTTCCAATGAGTCGGCTCTTCGCATCAGGTGGCCAAAATATTGGAGTGTCAGCTTCAGCATCAGTCCTTCCAGTGAATATTCAGGGTTGATCTCCTTTAGGATTGACTGGTTTGATCTCTTTGCAGTCCAATCCACTCCCTAATCGCTCTCCACATCTCCCAAGGCTGGAGCCTCTGATGAGGAGGGCCCAGCTGACTTCTTCCTGCACCTGGGACATCTACACTCGTGTCCCCCCACCTCCCCCGGGTATAAGGTGACCGGTGGGCCCTGGGCATCAGCTGACTCCTGTGGAGCATCTGCGGGTCCTGCCTCAGGGAGCTGAGACTCATGGTGTCCACTAAGTGCCAGGGGAACCCTGGAGACGAGGGGGCCTTATTTCCCAAATCTCAGGCCACAACCTGCGCAGGTGTGGAAAGATGATCTGTGCAGCTGGTGTTCATCCCGCCAAAAGACTTGAGGAGACTTTCTTCCCACAGAGATTTGGGCCCGGGAGTTTCAGCCTTGGCTCTGAGCACCGCTTCCTGAAGGCGACACTGTGACACTGTCCCAGAGGGCTGGGGCGGGGAGAGCTGGCCCGTCCCCTCCACTCAGGCTCAGCCTCACTGCAGTGACACCAGGACTTGGTCTCGCTTCCTGGCTCAAATAGCCTTTCTCACGGCTGACTGGGAGGTGTCCCCCCAGCATGGCTGCAGCATTTCTGCCTGTTCTATCCCAGTCTGCAGGCCCCTCTTTTTTTTTTTATAATCAGCTTGCGCTTTCCCAACTTCTTTCAGAATGACTGTTTGGGTGGGCAGTGGCCAGGTGGCAGCTCAGGGTTCTCCCCAGATCCATCTAAGATGGTGGCATCAAAGTTGTTTTGAGTCCTTAGTTTAAGTATGATCTGGGTACAGTCTCCAGATCATAGCGTAGCTATAAGATGAAATGGCACCCATTATGTCAGGCTTCACTGGGGTCACGTGACGATTTGCCTGGCCTGAAGTTAAATGAGTTGCTTATGCAAATAAGACATACTTCTCCCTCCCCACCCCCAGGAGCTGTCATTAGAGGGTACTGATGGGTTGTCTGAAAACAAGGGCCAGAACTCAAGCGGAACACTTTCAGGCGATTCACCTGCCTTACGTCCAAGACTTGGAAATATAAAGCAGTTTCTTTTGAGAGCAGTTGTGGCCCTGGTGGCAAGTGAACCCAGGCTCAGAGGCAGGTGCCCTGAGTTCCAGTCCCAGCTCTGCAGGTGACCAGCTCTGTGACCCAGGCCAAGGCACAGCTGCCTCACATCTCACTGGCTGGCAGTGTCTCATCCGTCAAATGGAAATGGATCCAATTGTGACGTTTACACTCTGTTCCATGGTGATTGTAACGGTGCCTTAACTCCACCACAGGGAGGCCGGGGGCAGAAGGTGGGTTCCACGGTCCCCTCCTACTTCTCCCAGTGCCTCTGCATTACTGCCTGCTTGGCATAGTAAGCTTGTCTTTACTATGTTGTTCAAAGAATTCTGCTAACTTGTTTTTTATTTTTTAAAATTGGAGTATAATTCCCAGGTGGCTCAAGTGGTAAAGAACCCACCTGCCAAAGCAGGAGACGCAAGAGATGTGGTTTGATCCCTGGGTTGGGAAGATCCCCAGGAGGAGGAAATGGCAACCCACTCCAGTATTCTTGCCTGAAAAATCCCATGGACAGAGGAGCCCGGTGGGCTACAGTCCATGGGGTCACAAAGTCAGACATGACTGAGTGAGCATGCACACAGTTGCTTTATGATGTTGTGTTAGTTTCTGCTGTACAACAATGTGAATCAGCTATAGGTATACATATATCCCCTCTGCTAACATTTTTTGGAGCCCCTTGGACTTGGTGATCTTTGCATAAACCCTCACTTGTCATCACCCATGTACTTCACAGGCAGGATTTTTTGCTGTCCTGCCATTTCAGACCTAGAGCTAGACAAGTAGCAGAGGCCAGGGTGGGCATTCCCTGAGTGTACCAGGCTGCCCGGAATGAACAAAAAGGGATATGCACTGGGAGCTGTCATTTCTGCCACTTCTAAAAGGGACACTTCTGATAAGCCGTCCTTCCCTGGCTCTAGGATTTACTTGACTCTGCACCCCACACCCCCTTTCTCAGTGCCCGAGGAGCTCAGGGCTGAGGAAGCCTGGGTGCTGCTCCTGTTCTGGATGTTGGTGTCCCCAGGAAGAAGAGGCCGCCAGGCTGGGTGTCCTGCCTTCCTGGAACAGGTAACCCATGGCCTTTCACACTTCCACAGGCCAGGGTTTCTGCTGATCCCCAGGGGCTCTAAGTTCTTGTTTCCTTGTCTGTGGATGAACTGGCTGCCCAGCGTAGGTGCTCCTTGTTGCATTAGCAGATGTGGACTCTGGCTCCTTCCTCAGTCTCCCCCCACATCCCCACCGCCACACTGATGCACCAGCCTCCACACAAGCTTTCTGGGGGCCTTGTAGACTGTGTGAAAGGAAAGTAAGTGTTTAACTCTTTGCGACCCCATGGACTGTAGCCCACCAGGCTCCTCTGTCCATGGGATTCTCCAGACAAGTATACTGGAGTGGGTTGCCATTTCCTGCTTCAGCGTGAAGAGAAGGTTTGTCAAAGAGCAGGGTGGAGAGGTATTTAAATCCCAGAGGTGCAAGCACCTGGTTGGGTCAGTTCCCTGGTTTCCTGAGCCTTCCAGATACTGCATCTCACTACCACCAGGGCTGGGATTGTTCGCTGCTGTCTCTTGACCCTGTAGGGCCCAGGCTGTTGGATCTTCCCTGCATCCTCTCTCCTCTGCCCTCTTCCCTCACCCCACCTCCCTTCTGCCCTCCAGGATTCCCCCCACTCCAAGTTTCTCTCACTCTGTGATGCAACGCCCTTCCCAGCCCCTACACTCACACTTGGCTTTGCCCCTCCAAACCTTCGGAGCAGTGTAGATGGGCCTTGCTTTGCCAGGACCCATCCAACTTAGAAGGTACCTGTGGGTCTGCTGCTGCTACTGCTAAGTCGCTTCAGTCGTGTCCGACTCTGTGCGACCCCATAGACAGCAGCCTACCAGGCTCCCCTGTCCTTGGGATTCTCCAGGCAAGAACACTGGAGTGGGTTGCTATTTCCTTCTCCAATGCATGAAAGTGAAAAGTGAAAGTGAAGTTGCTCAGTCGTGTCCGACTCTAGCAACCCCATGGACTGCAGCCCACCAGGCTCCTCCGTCCATGGGATTTTCCAGGCAAAAGTACTGGAGGGGGTGCCATTGCCTTCTCTGACCTGTGGGTCTAAGTAGCCTTTTTTGCTTGCTTCCAGCTGGATCTACTGTGAGGCCCATGTTGACCATCACACTCTGCTTGAGCCCTTGTTGCCTTCAGGGCACTGAGGAGGGGAGTAAAGGTGGAAGCAAAGCTGAGGAAAACCTTCCTGGGCTCCCTGGTTCAGCTCGGACGGCACCTTGTCCGCCTTGCACCTCAGTTAGTGTCCTGGCCCTCGTGTCATCCCAGACTCTGCTCTCCCTCCCTTGTCTATTCAGCAAGCTCTGCTGACTTTTATCAGCAACAACCAAGAACTCTAATCTGCCCCTCTGCCCAGCTGTGGCACCCTCTGAGACACCTTCTCCATGTCTAAAACTGCAAGGTGACCTCACAAGGGCCCTTTTGAAGCCCACTGGCAGCTCCCGTCATCTGCCATAAGGGGCCCCACCTTCTCATAGGGACCACAAGCCCCACCCGTGTCTGGTCCTCACTGCTGTCTTTGACTTGAACTCACCTCTCACTCCCCTCCCCCACACCACTGCTCACCCCTCTGGCACTTAGCTGCCAGTGATACCTGGCGTGTTCTGATAGCCTTGAAACACAGTGTTCGTTGCATCTGCTGTGCCTTCTGTCTGAGATGCTTCTCCACTTCCCTCGTCCCCTAGACACTCCTATTCATCCTTCCAAACCCTGCTGAGTTGTCACCCCCTCTCGGAGAACATTCCGGGCTGGACACCCAAACGATTCATTCCTCACCCATCTGTCTTCCTGTTTCTCATACAAATTTACAAGGTGGCAGGGTACCCTGGTGCTTTACAATGTTCCCAGCTCCCCACTTGCCAGCTGTGTAATCTGGGGCATGCTACTTAACCTCTCTGTTCTCCGCTCATTTCATCTGGCTCATGTGAGGAGTAAATGGTTAACAACCATTCTGATGTTATTAAAACAGTGCCTGGCACAAAGGAGAAGCTGTAAAAGCATTGGCTGTGTTTTAAATTATTGATTTGTACAATCAGTGTTTGCCTGTAAGCTCCCTGAGGACAGGAAATCATCAAGCCCAGACTGTACCAGGAGATTCGCTCATGCTCTCTGACCTGAGCTGGCCAGAGGCTTGCAGTCACCTTGCAGAGAGAAGCTCTAAGAAGACAAATCACGATGCCAGGTCTGAAGCAGTAAGGAGAGCCAACAGTAGTGGTGAGAGGGGCTGGGCATCAGAGAACAGAGCAGCTGAGAACCTGAGCTTTGTCAGTGTGTTACCCAGCCAACTTTGCTTACCAGCAAGCCAGATGCTGAGCCACCCAGCTTTGCAGCAGAGATAAGGTTTATTCACGAGGCAGCCAAGTGAGGAGTCGGGAGAGTTAATCTCAAATCTGCCTCCCCAGAGGCAAGCAGCTTGGGGTATTTATGGTCTAAACAAGAAGGGAGTCTGAGGCATGGGGGGAGGTGACTGGAGGAAGGAGGTGAAGCAGTCTGTGTTCTGCACAGGCGCATCTGAGTTACATGCTTCTTTATGGAAGGCATGTGCAAATTCCAGGGAAGTCCGATATGGAGGGAACCTGGGCTGTGACGTCACCTGTGGGGCGAGCAGGTCTATTCTGTGCAGACTCTGAACAGATGTGTTGGGTCCTCCCAGTTTCACCCAGTTTGTTGTGTAACAAGCAGAGGGCTTTTAAACAAGCTCTTCCCTTATCTGGTGGTCTGTTAAGACAAGCTCAAGAATTTGCGTTAGTCACCAGTTTCTGTTACGGATTTTTCAGCCCATGGCTCATGCTTTCAGTCCTCCCCTATCTCTTGATTCAGTTCCTCAGCTTTGGCAGAAGAGGACCACATTCTGCTGATAAGGGTGGAAAGCCTTTGGAGAATTAGAGGAATGGAATTGTTTTGCGTTTGATTGCAAACATGGGACCATGTTTAGGATCTGGGTTTTTTTCCTCTTTTGAAGGCAGGCGCTTTAGTCTTTATGTTGAATAATCATCATATGAATTAGAGTTTGGGGCTTAAGAATACGTGGCAAAGAGCAAGTACAGGGTTTTACCAAGAAGGAGTATAAATCCTAGCCAGCTCACAGGAGAATGACAGTCTAGGGGACTTCCCTAGTCGTCCAGTGTTTAGGACTTTGCCTGCCACTGTAGGGGGTGAGGGTTCAAACCCTGGTTGGGGAGTTAGGTCCCACAAACCCTGGGGCCAAAACACCAAAACATGAAAAAACCAGAAGCAATATTGTAGCAAATAAAAGACTTTAAAAATGGTTCCATATCAAGAAAGAAAATCTAAAAAAAAAAGACAGTTTAAGTAATCCCTCAGATATAGACCTAGTTCCTTACAGGATCCACAAGAAGATATTTCCTAAGAATCCAGGTTCTTCGGGTGACACTTGTTGGAGCCAAGTTGCATAATTTTTTCTCAGTAGTTTTTAACTTCCAACGTGGTGTTAGTATACACATAACATGAGCTACTGGCTGCCACACACGTGCTCCTTCTCTGCTGCAAACCTCGGCGTCTCAGCATTCGGCTTGCTGCACGTCGGGCTGACGAACCTGGTCTGGTAACAAGCCGGCAAACTGAATTCCCGGTCTGCCCCTTACTAGCTGCTGAATCTCTCTGTGCCTCAGCTCCTTCACCAGTGAAGTGGAAATACAGCCCCAACTCTCAGAGTTGTCGTGAGAGATTAAATCAGATAATGTCAATAAAACACTTAGAAAAGTGAGCGTCTTGGTACCTGGTAAATTTTCCTTCATCTAGAGGTGAAATTCTTTAAGACCAGAGAGAAGACGCAGCCAGGGCAGACACAGACCCTTTACTCATGTACACGCTCTGGGCTTCACTGAAGCTTAGGACTAGACAGGGAGACCCCAGGGGCTAGGACTGGAGACCAAGCTTTGCCCAGGACTGAAGTTGGCCTGGGTAGAAGGGTGAGCTTTGGACAGGAGGGAGGGGCGAGTGCAGGAAAGGGCTGTGTATTTGGAGGACAGCGAGTTGGCCAGCTGGGCTGAAGCCAAGAGCTCTTGCCAATAGTTTTTTGAGCACAAATGGGAAAGGAGGTCAGGGGAGGCAGTGGCAGACACTGAACCTAATAATAATAAATATTAGTAGTAGTAATAAAAGTAAATGTTTAAGGAACATTTACCATGTGTCACACAATGTTCAAAGACTTTATGTGAACAACTCTTTTCGTTATCCCAACAACCCTAAGAGATATATGTACTATTAGTGTTTTCAAGTTCCCCTGGGGGACCAGAGCCCTAGAGAGATCAGAGGACTTGCCCTGGTCACACAGCTGGTAAGTGGCAGAGTTCTGATGCTTGTCTACCCCAGCCTTGAAACCTACTGCCTTTGGCCCATCTGTTTCCTGCCCAGGTGATGGCCCAAAGGCCAAAGCAGCTTCTGAGGCAGTGTGGTATGGGAGTAGGAACAGAGGCTGTTGTCTGTGTTTCCAGTCCCAGGTCTACCTCTACCCTGGCTATATGACCTTGCATGTGTAGCTTCATCTCTTAGCCTCAGTTTCCTCATCTGTAAAATGGGAACAAAAAGCCCTACCTTCCAGGATTATTACATGGATCAAATGCTGATACCTAGGGCTTCCCTGGTGGCTCAGACAGTAAAGAATCTGCCTGCAATGCCAGAGACCGGGTTCAATATCTGGGTCAGGAAGATCCCCTAGAGAAGGTAATGGCAACCCACTCCAGTATTCTTGCCTGGAGAATTCCATGGACAGTGGAGCCTGGTGGGCTACAGTCTATGGGGTCGCAGAGTCGGACACAATTGACCAACTAACACTTTCATTTTTTCTTTCACATCCAGCATGGAAAGCAGCACATGAGAACAGCTAAACAACCAGTGTCTATCTCCAGCCCTTATTCAGTGAGCCCAACTCGGCAGGACTCAGAAGGAGGCAGCCCCTGGCTTGTGGTCAGAATGAGAACCCCGGGAGTAAGGGGATGTTGGAGGAAGGGGCAGGAAGAGGAAGCATCCTTCTGTGCAGGGCACTCTGACCTTGGGCCCCCACCTGCTGCAGAGAAGCTGAGAGTCATCGGCTGGAGCAGCGGGCAGGCACTGAGACAGGGTTACAAGCAAAGCCAGCCCTTTGGGTCCTCGAAGTGACCTTGCCAGATGTACCCTTTGTTGGACGATCCTCCTCCTTGCCAGCCAGGGAGTCACCCTCCTCCTCCAGGTCCATGCCAGCTCCCTTCCCTTGATTCCCATCCCCACCCAAAGCAAACCAAGAGCAGCTGCAGCCAGACCAAGGCTTGGCATGCATGGCACGTGACCCTTCATGACCCCTGTAGCCATGGGAGCCCCTAGCTCTGCTGAAGTCTGGAACAAAGCATGCCCTGGACATCCGTCTTCCCCTGCCTCTCAGCGGGCACAGAGAGGAGGGCCGTGACATCCTATGTGGCAGACGGGTGTGGAGGACTTTTCATGCCTTCATCCCCTGGGTCCTTTCCTGTCCCTCCTGTGGCCCCAGCCCCGAAGGGATCCCATGCATGACCCCCTAGCCCTCCAGCAACGGTCTGTCCTCAGCCCAGCGGCTGGACTGAGCCTTCTGCCATGCAAATTGGATTGCATCGCTCCCCTCAGAACCCTCCAGTGCCTGTCCCTCCTACTCAGAGGAAAAATCAGCCTCTATCAACTAGCAGTCTGATTTTCAGCAGGTCATGTCACCTTTCTGCTTCATTTCTGCCCATAGAAAATGTAGACACCTGCCTCATAGGATAATAAAAGTGTTAGTCGCTCAGTCATTAACAACTCTTTGCAACCCCGTGGACTGTAGCCTGCCAGGCTCCTCTGTCCACAGAAATCTCCAGGCAAGAATACTGGAGTGGGTTGCCGTTTCCTCCTCCAAGGGATCTTCTCCACCCAAGGACTGAACCCAAGTCTCCCGCATTTCTGGCAGATTCTTTACTGTCTGAGCCACCAGGGAAGCCCTTATTGGATAATGCTGCTGCTACTGCTAAGTCGCTTCAGTTGTGTCCGACTCTGTGCGACCCCATAGACACTGGAGTGGGTTGCCATTTCCTTCACCAATGCATGAAAGTGAAAAGTGAAAGTGAAGTCGCTCAGTTGTGTCCGACTCTTCGAGATCCCATGGACTGCAGCCTACCAAGGCTCCTCAGTCCACGGAATTTTCCAGGCAAGACTACTGGAGTGGGGTGTCATTGCCTTCTCCAATTGTCAGATAATAGTGAGTGTTAAATGTATTAACAGAGGTAACTACTTGCAATAACATATTGCTTGGGGTAAGTGCTAAATAAACGTTAGCTTTATCATTAATGCTATTATAGTAGCCAACAGGGCCTTACACAATCTGCTTTCTACCTGGTTCCTTCTGCTGCAGCCACATTGCAGTTCCTTCCAGAACCAGGCACACTTCCCATTCCAGGGCCTTTGCACCTACGGCTCCTCTGCCTGGAACACTTACCTTTCCACAGATAATGCCTTCAGGCTCTCCTTGACCACTTTGTTTAATATCAAAACCTCGCCCACCCACCCCTCACCCCATCAATTCCCCTGGTTTATTTTCCTCTATAGCATTTATCAACATCTGGTACTTTGCAAGTCTTTCTTTCTAACTTAGTTACTGTCTGCCTCCCCACTACACACACTCAAGTATAAGCTCTATGGGAACAGGGATTTGTGTCTCTCTTGTCCACATCTCTGTCCCCGACACTCAGAACATTGCCTGGCACAGGTGGGAGCGCAGCGATTATTTATTGAACCAATGAACGTTTCTTCAGGCCAGCCCCAGGAGACAGGTACTCGAAGCCTCATTTTGTAGAGGAGCTTTGAAGGGAAGACCCTGCAAGGCTGGGAGCCTGCTGGAGGCTGTGGCTTGAGGGATATGGATTGTTTGCCTCCAGAGCCCTGTTCTCTCCCTGCCCGTGTGTCTAGTGACCATCTGTCTGCCACCCTCACCGAATCCCCGGCACAGTGCTTTGCTCTGAGTGAGGAGTCTCTAGAAGTGTCACAAAGGCAAGGAAGTATTTATCTTGGTCAGCTCAGGCAAATACCGTAGCTTGAATAAACAATCTGTTACACTGTTAAACCCTTCTGCTCAACAACAGAAATTTATTTTCCTAGGAGGCTGAAAGTCTGAGATCAGGTGCTGACGTAAGCAGGTTCTTTCTGGGAAGGACTCTCTTCCTGGCTTGTCGATGGCTGCCTTCTCACTGTGTTCTAAAGGGGCCAAGTGGGAGAGCAAATGCTTCATCTTAATAGGATCGGATTGTGGCCCCACTTCTTGACCTCATGTAACCTTAACTACTATCTAAAGACTACTTCCAGGGACTGCCTTGGTAGTCCTGTGGTTAAGAGCCCACCTTCCAATGCAGGGGCTGCAGATTTGATCCCTGGTTGGGATGGGAGAGCTAGGATCCCACATGCCTTGGGACCAAAAAACCAAAACATAAAACAGAAGCAATATTGTAGCAAATTCAATAGAAACTTTAAAAATGGTCCACATCAAAGAAAAATCTAAAAAAAAAATAAGACCCTGTCTCCAGATACGGTCACATTGGAGGTTAGGGCTTCAACTTATAAATCTGGGGGAATACAGTTCATTCCATAGCAGTATTTCAGTAACCACTGAAAGGGGAGGAGAAGGGTCCCTAAGAGGCGGTTCTGTGTCCCCTGCCTCCCATTTTCCTGTGGGTGACAGGACTGTGGAGATGTGCCACTCAGTCCAGTCCTGGCTCTTCTTCAAATTGGCAGAGTGATAAGCACAGTCTCATCTGATCCTCACAATAACCAGATGAGGTCCATGTTATCACTCCCATTCTACAAGTGAATAAACTGAGGCTCAGAGAGGCAAGCTTACTTGGTCTAGCCCCTCCCCCTTCCCCCCCGACCCCAGGCTGAGAAATGACAGGTCTGTGTTCTTATCTACTCTATAAATTTCCTTTGAAACTGTCAGGGGACATCTCACTTGTCCCACAGGGCCGAAGGACCATGACAGGTCCTCCAGATAAGAGTGAGCACCCAGGGTGCGGCAGTGGTGCTAAGTGCCAAGTGCACAGCAGGTCAGCACGTACAGGAGCTGGTCTGGTCACCAGAGGGTGGGCATTCCTGGGAAAACTGTGCGGTCTCTTTCTCAGGATCGTGCAAGACAGAGTGAGGCGGGAGGCAGCGAGCTTAGTGTTCATGGGGCCAAGGGGCTAAAGGGCAGAAGTGGCAGGAAGGCTGAGAAAATGGGCAGGGGTCAGGTGCTGGGGGGCCCAGAACGTGCCTGCTGTTCTGCAGACAGTGGTATTCGTGTGTTCTTCCTCCACTGGAGGGTGGGGTTGGTGGCGGGGTGAATTGGCTTTAGCAGGAAGTCACCTCTGAGGTCCACAGCTGTCCTCAGTGTCTGGGTGGGCCGAGAGGGTCCATGCAAATAAAGAGCATGGGTGGGGTTGGGTGCAGAGCAAAGGACAGAGCTGAGCTCCTTTCCTGGGGGAGGTGAGACAGCAGCTGTCGGCAATCACAGCAACCCTCCCACTGTAGCTGTGGCCTCAGGAGGGTCCCCATGGCTGGTGGCACCTTCAGAGATTCACCAGCCCCTTTTCGAGTCCCTCCCAAGAGGGTGGGTCCAACCAGGGGTGTGCCGGTGAATGTTTAACCACTTGCTCTCTTGGGGGTGGGGTGGGGTGGAGCCCTTGATGTTTTGTAGCATTTGATGATTTCCATGGTGTAAATATTCCCACTCTGACTGATATCAGCTACTGGTATGATGTCACTGAACTCAGAGCAGGGGAGAGTCATGCTATTGGCCGTCATGAGCCCATCTGAGTGGTGTTTCTAGCTCCCCCTAGTCCCGTGGCTCCAACAGCAGCATTAGCAGCTGCCCCAGGAGGATGGAGCTACCACTCTGGGCTCTCAGGTCCAACTGGATCTTCTCCTGGTGTCTTATCTAGTCATCAGACCTGTGAGAGTCCCCTGGGTGGATGCAAGAGCTCCGCCTCTGGGCATCAAAGTCAGAAAGCACCAAGGGCCTAGAGATCCCAAAGTGAAAGTGTTAGTCACTCAGTCGTGTCTGACTCTTTGCAACCCCATGGACTGTAGCCCGCCAGGCTCCTCTGTCCATGGGATTCTCCAGGCGAGAATACTGGAGTGGGTAGCCATTCCATTCCCCAGGAGATTTTCCTGACCCCAGGGATCGAACCCACATCTCCTGCATTGGAGGTGGATTCCTTACTGTCTGAGCCACCAGGGAAGCCCTAAGTTAGCCCCAGGGCCCAGAAAGGAGGCCTTGGAACATCCAAGACCAAAGGCAATGCAGGTGTCACATGTAGGCTGCAGGCCTGGCCTCACCAGCCTGGTACCCACATGCCATTTGATTGCCAGTCTTCAAGACCACTTGTCAAAAGACCCACTTTGGAACTGTGGGTCCTCCAGCCCTTCTCCTGCCCCTCCTGGGGTAGACTCACAGGGCTGAAGGTACCTGAGGGGAAGGACCACAGATACCCCCCTGTGCCAAAGGGGGCGGCTCGGCGGCTGGAGGAGCCAGCTGTGGAGGCTGCCTGTGGGCCTCCCACTTCCGCTTGTCCACTGGCGTGAGGGTGGGCTGCCTGTTGGTGGGGGGCTGGCCAGCTGAGGACTTTGCCTGGATGTGGCACGTGAGTTGGCAAAGATGAGTCTGCACAGTGTCCTCGTGGGCTCCCCACGTGAGCACAGATACCCCAAGGGTGCTCTTGTCATCCCGAGAAACCTCACCCCTTCCCTCCTGTTTGCCCCTCCTCCCCACCACCCACTATAGGTTTTGCATCATCAAAGAGAGCTTCCTTCTTTACTACTCTGAGAGCGAAAAAAAGAGCTTTGAAACCAATAAATACTTCAATATCCATCCCAAGGTGAGGGGCCTCTCCCCAGGGCACAGTTGGGAGGTCCCAGTGGGAACAACAGGGGACGGTATCCTCTGAGGGGAGGGTGCTCTCCGGTGTCTTGCTCAGGTCCCACAGAGAGTCTTTGTCGTGGGGCGGAGGGCGGGGGGGGGGGGGGGGCGCACAAGCCACCCTGGCCCCCTCCCAGGCTGTGTCCCTCCTGTGTCCCTCTGGGAGAGTTCTGGTCTGGCTTCTAGCCTCAAGCCTTTAGCAACACCTGGATATTGGCTGAGGCTCCCAGAGGCCTTTGGTGACCTGGGCTGGGTGGGGAATGGGGGCCACTGTCCTGGTTCTTTCTCAGGGTGTCATCCCTCTGGGCGGCTGCCTGGTGGAGGCCAAGGAAGAGCCCAGCATGCCCTACGCCATGAAAATCTCCCACCAGGATTTCCACGTGAGTAAGGCTCTCTGCTTGGCCTGGGCTCCGCAGAAACAGAGCAGATTCCCTGGGACCCCAGGCTCCCTGGGGGCATCCCCTCCAGTGGGCTTGCCTGAGAAGAGTGTCAGTGACTTGGGGACATGGGTGAGAGCATGGAGCAGGCCTGCAGAGGCCGAGTGGTGGCTCCTGGAGTGGCTCCTCTCAGGCACACCTGTGTCTTCTCTTCCTGGCAGGGGACCATCTTGCTGGCCGCCGAGTCGGAGTTTGAGCAGACCCAGTGGCTGGAGATGCTGCAGGAGTCTGGGAAGGTGTAAGTGCACGTGGGCAGGAAGCGGGGGCAGCCTGACGGTCTGGAAGGGGAGAGTGTGGGCTAAGCCAACCCTGACCTCCCTGCCTCTCGACTGGGATCCTGGTGGGCATGGAGACACCCTGGGAGAGGGCAGGGTGGGAAGCACAGGGCTGGGGGGAGCTGGTTTGTGTGGGGAGTGGAGATGGACCAGATTTAGAGAATCTTTGGGGAGTCTTCTAAATAAGATTCGAGCAAAGTGAGCTTTGCTTGTTTAGAGTCACAGGTGGCATACGTAGACACCATTTGTCTCCTACTCTCGGGAGCAAATCCAGTGTCACTATTGAGAAGTTGGCAGCCTCCTGACACCCATCCCATCTCCCCAGCCCCTAAGTTATCCTAGCACAGACCAGTGGTTTGCCCAGGTACAGAAACCTCCAGCCCAACACAGCCCATTTGCACACAGACCCCTGTCTCAGCCCCTGCCTATTTGTGGTGGGCTGTGCTTTTGGTTCCACAGATGATTCTGAGTGGTGCCCTGGGCCAGGCCTTGTGGCAGGTGGTGGGCGTTCAGTGGTCTAGAAAGCAGCCCAGGAAGCAATCTCTTTCCTGCTCCCAAAGTGCTATTGGCCCAGCCTGTGGTGGCCCACTTTGCAGCCTGGGCCAGCCTCCGGGGACTGTAGTGGATCGATGCTGGTGGCTCGCCCAGAGTCACGGGGCCCAGGGTGGGTGCGGCTGGGATTCTGGGGAGAAAGGATGACGAGGACACACTCTGCACGTTCTCTTTCTCCTCCAGCCTTCTGTTTTAACAGTTGTGTGTGTCTTCCTCTTCTCTCCTGTTCCATCTGCCCTCCCTCCCCAGGACTTGGAAGAATGCCCAGCTGGGAGAAGCCATGATCAAGAGCCTGGAGGCCCAGGGGCTGCAGTTGGCCAAGGAGAAGCAGGAGTATTTAGGTTGGCTGAGGGATGGGCTGCAAACAGGCTCTCTGGTGATAGCATTTCAGGGCCAGGGGCTGCAGCCCTAGGTTTGGCGCAGGACTGAGGGAGCGTGTCTTGGGTAGGGGTTTAGCAGGCTCCAAGGAGCCGGAGACCAGCCCAGAGCCTGGGGGGCTATATGGCATGATACGAGTCCTCTGGGTTGGCATGACAGGAGGCAGGAGAGCCTAGTGGTTAGGAGCCTGAGCTCTGGACCCAGCTTTGTCATTTATCCATCAGCTGTGTGGATCTTTAGGCAGCTCATCTTAAGCCTCAGTTTCCTCACCCTTAAACTGGAGACAAAATTAGCCCCCAACTTTTAGAGGTGGTGGAAATGCCTAGAAACACCTGTGTCCGGTGTGCAGCAAGGGCCCCACAAATGGAGAGGATGTTGCCCCCAGACCCCAGTTCTCACCCCCAACCCTCTTTAAGGTTCTAGGCCCATGTGCCCCTGATTGGCTAGTGGTTGTTGTCCAATTGTTAAGTTGGGTCTGACGCTTTGAGACCTCGTGGGCAGCAGCATGCCATGGACTGCAGCACGCCAGTCTTCCCTGTACTTGATTGTCTCCTGGAGTTTGCTCAAACTCATGTCCATTGAGTAGGTGATACCATGCAACCATCTCATCCTCTGTTGCCCCCTTCTCTTCCTACCCTCAATTCTTCCCAGCATCAGGGTCTTTTCCAATGAGATTAGCTGGTAGGCATGCTCTGTTTGAGAAAGAAGACAGTAAGTCTGGGAGGTTGGTCCTTTGCCTGCAACCCTCTCCCTTACTGCCTCCTTAAACATGTGGGGACCAGAGCACTGACTCCCCCCTGCCTGCTCTAGACACCCTCTGCTCCCAGGACCTGCCTTACTTCACTAGCCAGACATCAGTGCAAAGGTTAACAGCACAATGGGGGTGCAGAGACGCACTTGAGCTTCAAAGATGAGATGTCTTTTTCTTGTGAATGTACAATGTGGGGTCATTGCCAGGAGAGGAGGGTAGCAGATCAGGCCAGCACAGAGTTTGCAGCCCCAGGAGCTGGCCCCTCCTGGCCCCTCAGTGGCCAACCCCGGCTGGCCTTGGGGCCAGCAGTGCCAACCTCATCCTTGGAAGGAGCTGGGGGCAATGGAGGCGTGACCCCTGAGGCAGTGACCCCTCAGGACTGGATCTGCAGTGAGCATCTTGTGAGAGTGTGTATGCTTGCTTTGGCAGACAAACTGATGGAAGAGACCGAAGAACTCTGCCTTCAGAGGGAGCAGAGAGAGGTAGGGGCACGTTGAGGCCACTCCCCACCGCCTCCCGCTCTGTGGGCCCTTTCACAGCCGCTGTGCGCTGACCCATGTTCCTAGCATTAGGGAAGGGTGTAGGGGAGACGGGTTCCTAGACAACCTGCTGGGAAATCAGATGGGCAGAGCAGGGAAGCCGCTGAGATGACAGTGCTTGGGACTTGCTGTTGCTTTTTGACAAGAAGTGTGTTTCTCCTTACCAATCCCCAGGGAGGAAAGTCAAAAGAGTAGGTGTTCACTTTCTAAAGAAAGAGCCATTCAGAAATTTTATAAGCTGTGTCAGGAGGCAACGAGCTTCTTGTCACTACTGATATTCACAGGAGGATGAGGTGGCCTTTTTCATCCAGAGGGACTTCTGGCCCCATAAAGGTGACTGGGTTGGAAGATATCAGAGGTTCCTTCATCCTCTAAATGTTAACAGACAAGTTTTAAGGAGGCCAAGCATTGGCCGGAGGCAGCCTGTGGGGTGAAGGAGACCCTTGCCTCGTTTGAAGACTAGGGCTGCTGAAATCCACACTATTTGGGATCTCCATGAAACCCTGGGCCTTGCCTGTTCTGAGGAGCCATGAAGGGCAGGGTAGGGTAGTGGTTATCAGTGCTGACTTGGAGCCAGGCTGCCTGTGTCTGGATTGGACCTTCACTGCCTCTGACTGTGTGACCTTGGGCAAGTTACTCCGCCTCTCTGAACATTAATAGCCTTAAGTGAAAAATGGAGATAATAATAGAACCCATCTTATCAGGTATGTTTTGAGGATTAAGTGAGATGTGATATATAAAGTGCTTAGCACAGAGTACATGCTTAATGAACATATGTGTTCGTATTACAATCGTTAACTGTGAGTCCATCCTACAATTGAACTGCCCGAGGTCCAAGCCGCAGAGTGGCATGCCCCGGCACACCCACAGAAGGAGGGCCTGATTTAGTCCATTTCTCTTTGCCTGGTTCCTGTTGCTTATCTCTCCCAGGCAAGTTCAGGGCTGGGCTCAGTGCCTGCTTCTCTGACTTGATTCTCACAAACCTCTTGCCCTTCCCAACCACCCTCCCGGGGCTTGGGAACAGACTTGACAGTCAAGAAGCATATCACCGGGAAAAAAAAAAAAGAAGCAGCCTCACGGCGATGTTGCACCCTGAATACTGCTGGGGCCTTTCAGAGTACCTGAACTAGGATGGGCGCTCGATAATGCTGTGGAATGACTTAATATTTTTAATTCTTATAATTTTACATTGCATCTTGATTTTTAACCAGTAGGACAGTCCACCCTCATTTTTCTTCTTCCAAAATGTTATCAGATATTCTCACCCATTTTTTTGTTCCAGCTGGACTTCAGTGTCATTTTGTTAATTACAAAAACACAACCAACCAAACAGACAGAGAAGGAAATCTGAGGATTTTTATTAGGATCGCATGGATTTGAGGATTGGCGTGGTGACAGCATTGAGCCTTCTCCCCCCAGCTACATGTGGCCCCTAGGATCAGGCTCTCAAATGGATCCCTCCTGTATTAGAGTGTGGGCATTTTCTTTTGACTGTTCTGTACATTTTGAGAAGTGAAACGGGGTAGATTGTCAGCAACTTAAAGGCAGGTAATTTAGGAAGCCAGGGGATGGGATGGAGTGACAGATACAGCCACTGGCAGGGGGAGACAGACTTATCCATCAGAGAGGCTAAATCTGGGGCAGCAGTCAGCCCGAGGAAAATTTAGACACTCTATCTAGGTCTTTAGCCAGGAAATGAGGCCAGCAGAGACCCACTGCTCACAGGCCTCGCTTAAAGCCCTAGCACGCTGAAGGAGAGAGGCCGGCCAGCTGTGAATTTCCTGGGTTTTAGGTACAAAATGTGAGTGAGACTCACTAGAGTCCAGCTGGTGCCCCGGTGAAGGCTGCCCCGGGGTGGCAGGAGGGAGAGGAGGGTGTTCAAGTTCACATTTCTGGGGCAGCTGTGTGCTCTAGATGGAGAATAGAACTCCCTGAGTCATGCTGTCCAGGGTTTCCCTCCCTTGCCTTGTTCATCTATATTATGGATCCACCTGCCCCCGTATCCTTTCCCATCTGCATCAGGTCACAGAGATGCTCTGGGAATGCCTTGCTTGGGCCACTTAGAAAGGCATGTGGTACCCTGGCCCAGTGATAAGTGGAAGATTCTCTGATCTTTAAGAGGTAGTTTGGCTTCAGAGGAGACGCAGGGTCTGGTACCAATCTATCACTAACTGTGTGACCGTGGGCACGTTTGCCTCCGTGTTGCTCCGGTAAGAGTGATGGCTATACCTGGCTGGCTCCCAGGTTGCTGTGGGGCTCATTGAAACAGAAGGCAGGGGGTGCTTTGTGGACCAGTAAGGTCTGGGCCGACGGGCGCTGTGTGATCGTGTAGCTCTGACATCCTCCGCGTGGTAGAAAGGGCCAGGAACTCAAGGGGCACGAGCTGAGAGTTCAAAGGGCACTGTCCTGGGCTCTTCTGCCCTGAGATCAAAAGATAATGCCTTTAGGACTTCCCCAGTAGTCCAGTAGTTAAGGTTCTGTGCTTTCATTGCAAAGGGCGTGGGTTCAATCCCTGGTCCGTGAAGTTCCGCCTGCCGCGTGGTGCAGACAAAAACAAAATAAAACAATGTTCTGCCTTTCTCCGGAAGACAGTGCCCTTCCTTGGGCACAGGTCCCTCAGGTGTCCCTGGCTCCTTTGGGCATGGTCGCATCACTCTTATCCCCTGGGGGAGGGCAGCTGTCCTGCCTTCCCTCTTCTGATTGAACTGTGAGAGCTCAACCTTGCACGTGGGCAGGCACACGGGAAATCAGAAATGCACAGGACCCTTCAGGCAGGGTTCTTGCCTGTGGAGTGCTCCCAGTCAGAACTCAGACTCTTGGAGCTGGAAAGGACCTCTCCCTTTCAGGTGAGACTCTCAGGTGACCTCCCTGATGGGTGTTGATCGTGATTCTGCCACGGGCAGCTTAGGAGATGTCCTTTGCATTATTGTTCCATTATTTGAAAGCTCTACTTTCCTTGAAACTGGAATCTGCTTTCTACCGACTTCTTTCCAGCCTCATACTTTGGCAACTTAGTAAGTCCAACAGTCACTGACAGACGCATGATGTGGTGGATGAAGACTTGAGCTGCTGTGGGTCTTAGCTGACCGCAGCCTGTGGCAGGGGGCCTCAAAGACTCGTGCCGTCTTGGGCTGCATGAACAGGAGCTTCTAGCTGCTTCAGGCTTATAGACTGTGTGTGCCACTCCAGTCAGCATTCTTAGGCTACACTTGGACAGCATTTAAGAATCATCTGGATGAAATGGAAGATGGGAAAGAAGTCAGCATCCAGGAAGAAGATTCTCTTTCTTTTTGCTCTTTAATATAGACCTTTCTCCCATAATGGTAGAAATCATGCTTTTTGTAGAAAACTTAGGAAACGTGAAAAAGAAAACAAGTTTTACCTTTAACCCTACAACTCCACAGACAATTACTGTCAATTCAGCTTTTTTCTTTGTCTTTGTTCCTGTAGATTATTCTTATATATATTTTAAACCTAATAGGGTCATATTAGATACTCAGTTTTATGGGCTTTTTCATGATATCTTTCATTTTACCTTCATTAACACTATACCTTCAGCAATTTTCCATGTCATTCAATATTTTTTGAAAATATCAATTTTAATGACCAAGCACTGATTGTGATGTTCATTAATCTTCTACTTTTGGACATCTAGGCTGTTTTCACTATTATAAATTATGCCACAGTGAACATCTTTGTATATAAATCTTGGTCTACTTTTCTAATTATTTCCCTAGGATAAATTCCTATAGGTGGAATTACTGACTCAAAGGGCAAGAACTTTTAGACCTTCTGATGCATATGGCCAAACTGCTTTTTAAAAATATGTACCTATTGACACTCCCATCAGCAGTGTATGGACATTTCCATGGGGTTTTAATAATTTATTTTCTCTCATTTTCAATTATAAAAAGATACCACAGAGTAATAGTAAGTAAAGGGAAATATTTGCAAGTTGAGGTATTGGAAAAAGGGGTCTCTCCAGGCCAAGAGGCTGAGACCATGGGAGGGTGTCCTCCAGTCAGGTCCTATCTGATCTGTTCTGAAGCAGCAAAAGCCAGGTGCCCATAAGAGCCAAGTGCCCTTGTGACTTCTCAGGTCTAAGCCCAGGGATGCCTCCAGGCTGTAACAGCCCTGCCGCAGCAGGTAGAGGCCACCAGAGAGAGAGAGGAAATACGAATCTGAGGCCACATCAGTGTTTATCGTCATTCACAATACCATATGTCAGCTACTGAGAATGTATGAGAACAGAGGCTTTCCAACTTTTTGAAGCTCTGAACTCTTCTTGGATTAAAAAGAGGGAGGTCTACAAGAATAAAATTTTAAATATATTTATATTATGTCTGCATGTGGCTGTGTCTACTGCCATCACACACAACCCCAAAATATTAGTGGTATTGAAGGGCAAAGGTCTATTTCTCACTCAGCTACATGGCTCAGCCGGGGCTCTGATCCATGCCTCCTCGCTTGGGGAACCCAGGCTCATGGAAGCTCCACTGTTAGCAGCAGCATTGGCTGACGTGGCAGGGAAGGGAACACAGCGTGTCACGCCCTGTCTGTAAAAGGCATCTGCTCGGAGGGACACACTTCTGTTCACGTTCCACTGGCCTCGGCCAGGCCCATAGGCCCCCACCAACTTTTACAGGTGGACTGTGGCCGTGCAGTGTTCCACGAGGACATCAGAGTCCTGTGAGCAGCCCCAGGGATGACCACTTATGAGCCACACCTAAAATGCCAGTAATAATTTTAAGGGGAAAAAATAGCAGCTTTTTGGGTAAAAAGCTTAGGGGTGAAGGACATAGGGTTTGGAATCGGACTCTTCCCTTTCCTTGGATTTTATTCCTTCTCTGATTCTCCTCAAGGCCAAGGGCAATTTCCCCCTATAGGCAGCGCCCAACCCCCCACCGACTTCCCTGGCGGGGTTTGCATTATCCTTGAGAACAAAGCCTCTGGGTGAAAAATGAGGGCGTAATTCAGAACTAGAAGATAAGAGAGAATGTGCATCTAGAAATAATATTCTCCCACAGAGTAATATGTGGAGGAACAAAGCAGTTGTCACAAAATGCTTCTAACCACCCTTGGCTTGACGTGTACCCACCAATACTACCTGTTACTGAACCCCAGGAATACAGGTCCCCTGGGGGAGCACCTGCTTGCTGGGAAAACACTTGTGCTTGCCAGCAGATTTGAAGGAACTGGTCCGGTTCCCTGGGTCAGCTAGTCCTGGGCTTTCTGCCTCACCTGTTCCCTTGGGGGTGAGTCCAGGGGAAGCTGCCACCAATGCTCATTGTTTCCTGGATGCCTTGAGAAAAAGTCTTTATTCTGTGACTTTGGGGTTGAGAATGGCTTTTCTTAGTCACTTCTAACAAATGCCACTCCAGAGATCTTGAATGGAAACGTACACCCACACATTTCACTCCAGGGCTTGGGGGTCAGCCAACACACCTTAGGTGCGAGTGACTGGAGCTGCCCAGCAAAGCGGACATCTAAAATTATCGTAGTCTGTTGTAGAATGCTCAGATGCTCAGCTGTGTCCAATTCTTTGCAACCCCATGGACTGTAGCCCACAAGGCTCCTCTGTCCATGGGATTTTCCAGGCAAGAATACTGGAATGGGTTGCCATTTCCTTCTCCAGGGGAGCTTCCCAACCCAGCGATTGAACCCATGTATCTTATATCTCCTGCATTAGCAGATTTTTTACCAAACATCCAGTCATAAGAGGGCTTCCCATGTGATGCCAGTGGTAAAGAGCCCACCTGCCAATACAGGAGGCTAAGAGACACCAGTTCAATCCCTGGGTGGGGAAGATTCCCTGGAGGAGGGTATGGCAACCCACTCCAGGACTCTTGCCTGGAGAATCCCAGGGACAGAGGAGCCTGGCAGGTTACAGAGAGGTCTGACATGACCTAGGATGCATGCACGCCAGCCGTAAGAACTAATGTTGGGATAATTTCTAAACCCTGCCCTCAGCATGCTAAGTGTGTTTTTGTTTCTTTTTTTTTTTTTTAATTTTATTTTTAAACTTTACATAATTGTATTAGTTTTGCCAAATAGCAAAATGAATCCATCACAGGTATACATGTGCTCCCCATCCTGAACCCTCCTCCCTCCTCCCTCCCCCTACCTGTTTCATTTTGTTTGTTGATTGTTAACATTTTTATTGAAGTATAGTTGATTTACAATGTTGTTTTAGTGTTGGGCATACAACAGAAGTGATTCAATTATATGTCTGTATATATATTCTTTTGTGAAGTGTTGTAAATGAGCCCAGCGCATCACAGATCTTGGTTTCACTGAGACTGTGTATCACTGAGTGGGATCAGGACTCCTCAGGGCTTAATTCTAAGTCTGGTACCGATTGTACTGAATCCCAGGGTGTCCTCTGGGTTAGATCGGGGGTTCCTGACCCCATGGCTGCTTTGCTGTCTCTGACTCTTTTCTTCCTCTCTGATTCTCTCCAGGCTCTTGAGCGCCTGAACCAGGTGCTGGAGGCCGAGAAGCAGCAGTTTGAGGAGGTGGTACAGGAGCTGAGGATGGAGCAGGAACAGATCAAGAGGTGGCTGTGGTGCCCTGGTGGAGCGGGGGTAGGGAGAGGAGGGTTCGCCCAGGCTAGGACCTGTAGGACCTGTGTGTCCCGCCAGGCTGGTGAGGCCTCCCCCCAGGAGATCCTCACTGGTCAGTGACTTAGTTTGGACCCGTCCAGCGTCCTTTTTCTAGGCCCCCCAAAGCTCCAGGCCTTGAGGGGCCTAGAAAAAGCCATAGAGCCCACACCAAGGGGTCACTTCTGCCCAGGGGAGTGTGAGACATGGGCAGGTGCAACCAGACATCCCCACCAGCAGCGAGCCCCTCCTGCTGGGTCACACCGCCCTTACCCCAGGGCAGACAGGACAGGCTGGTCTGGAGGTGCCCCTGGCCAAGACCCGACCCAACATTCCCTGTCTTTTCTGCAGTCTCTTCACGTTCTGGCTAATGATGCCTGTCCCTTGGGATTTTTTTTTTTTTAACTGTGTATGGTTTGCAAACCCAATTGTACATTATAACCATCTAAGAGGATTATTAGGGCTTCCCCCATGGTTCGGCAGGTAAAGAATCTGCCTGCAATGCAGGAGACATAGGAGACACAGGTTCAATCCCTGGGTCGGGAAGATCCCCTGGAGGAGCAAATGGCAACCCACTCCAGTATTCTTGCCTGAAAAAATCCCAAGGACAGAGGAGCCTTGTGGACTAAGTTCATGGGGGTCGCAAGGAGTCAGACACAACTGAGCAACGAAACAGCACACACAAGAGGATTACTAATAGAATCTGCTGAAAGTAGAACCCAGAAATCTATATTTTAAAAAGTTTCCCGGGTCATTCTGATGCAGTCGACCCATGAACTTGGAGACAACCGCTCTGGGTACTGTAGGTGGGTTTGGTTGTAGTCACCACCATCACCACTACTGATTATCAGTGATAACCCAGAAGGATATTTTTCTTGTAACACCCTTATAAAAGAAAGTCACTGGACATGTATTTTGGGGCAGAAGAAGCTCAGAGAAACTCACCAGCTAATAGCCAGCTAATTCTGGAAGTACCTGGAAGTAATACTTCCATAATTGTGCCAGATCCTGGAGTGGAAGATAAGTCTCCTCCCTTGAGGATCTGGTTGGGAAAACCAGACTCACACCCAGGAAATATCAACAATACTTCCCATAATGTGCAAACAGGTGCTCAGAGGCGTAGCACAGACTCCCTGTGTTATAGGAATTAAGATATATGTGTGATCCCTGTGGGCTTCAACAGGTTAGATTGAGATGGGCCTTGAGGGGTGGTAGGAGTTTGAAAACTGGGCAGAAAGGAAAAACATCCCAAGCAAGGGGAAGGGGACCCAGGCTTATTAAAATAGCAGCAAGGAGTTTGTCACCCCAGAGAAGGGCCTCAGCCACATCCCATGTCAAGGTGAGTAGGTTCTAGCAAGAGCTGTCCTGGGAAGACAGGGAGTGAGGTTTTCATTTCTCCAGCTCTCCTCTCTGCCCTTGGGGTGGCCTTGGATTTACTCTGACAGATTCCTGTGTACCTGGAGCAGGTGACTTCAGACTCACTTGGCCGGAATCTCCTTCATTCAGCCCAGGGCCCCTACAGCTGCTGGCAGGACCCAGCCATGTGAGGAGCTGGCCTTCAGAGAGCCCTCTGAGCCATACAGAGAAGTGTGGCGGAAGCCACAATGGGGCTGGGAGGGGTGGGCACTGCCATACCCTGCCTTGTGTCCCCACAGGGAGCTTGAGCTGACTGCAAGATGCCTCAAGGGCGTGGAGCAAGAGAAAAAGGAGCTAAGACACTTCACAGAGTCCTTACAGAAGACGCTGGAGGTGAGGGGCCCCTGGCGGGCTGGTTGCCTGGAAGGAGGCAGGGTGGTCGGTTGGGCCACATGAGGCAGTTTTTTTCCAACAGTGTTTCTCTAGACGGTTATCTGCAAGGAAAACAGGGCCTGAAGGGGTGCTGATCTAAAGGGTCTCATCTCTGTGGACCATTGGGAACTCCAGCCAACACAGGAGGCCCAAAGCAGGACCCAGAAGGGCAAATTCAAGTTTGCCTTTATGGTGACTATGGCCTTAAGAAATCCACCGTCTTCAGTGCTTATATTTTTACACCAGATGGAGGATTGGTTAGGGAGGGGGGCAGGGTGACCCACCGCTTCCTTCCTGTGACTCATTCACTTAGCTGCTCCGGGGTGACATTGAGCAGGAGGGAAAATCCATTTGATTCCCCAGAAGTTGTGAGGGAGGAGGAGGTGGCATGTGCAAAAGAAAGAGTGCAAACACTT